>NW_019154089.1:54099728-54317437 GCF_002288905.1 Enhydra lutris kenyoni | reverse complement strand
AAGACGGAGATGCCCAAAGAGATTCCATGCTGGGCCCAGAGTCGGCGTCAAGGAGGCCCCAGCCAGGCGCCTTGTCAGGACTCCCCCTGGGTTCGATCTTCCCCCAGACCCCTGCAGCATCGACTCTAAACTCAACAGTCCAATGCCTGCAGGAGCAAGTACTCACTTGTACAGAGGAATGTCTGGCTCCTTTCCTTCAGTCCTGAGCGTCAAGCAACACTGCTGAAGCTGGGATTTGGGGTCATTCCAATCCTGATTCAAAATGAACTCCTGTGGCAAGTCCCCGAGAAGTATTTAGTAATGGGTTCTGGAATTGCCAAGCATGAAGTATGTAAGTAATTTAAATTTTATATGAGCTTACTTTTAATCGTGGGAAGAAGCAAACATTCATGAAAGTATGAACATATTCCAAATCCTTATCAATGTACAGCGCTGCGATGAATGCTGAAAAAGAGAACATTTTAAAAATAAAACCACAATGCATTGCCATTTCCTCAAAGAGTAAGATACTAGACTTTAAATAAACATTGTAATGAGGTTTTCAACTCCCAGGCCCTCTTTATTTTTTAGAATTATCCTATCCTCTTTCTTCAAACAAGAATCTCCCTTCATCACTAATACTGGAAGCAACAGCATAGATGTGTGAATAAAATGCAAAAATCAAAGAGTACAAAGACCAAACTACATTTGGCTAAAGGCTAAATAAATAATTAAGTGGTACACAAAATGCTATTGTACAGCAGGGAGAGAATGATATCTGGGAATACAACCACGTTAACAACAAATCAAAAGAAAACCTGAAGATCAGATACGACCATGGAATGAACACATTCTTGTGGAAGGCCATTCTCCACACCAGTCTTGAGAAGACTATCCATTTACAAGGGTCTGTGTTACATTTCACATACAGAAATGGGACAATTTGTAAAGTCAATCTGCCCAGAGAAAAACTTAATACTAGGCTTAATGATAATATAACAATATATCAAACTTTGCATTAAGAAATGGTGACCCCAAAGATGACTTCGTGAAAAGACACTTTAACCAAGGAAACAAATGGTGACTTTTTAAAAGAAGATAATAAAAATAGCTTTCACTGAGGTAACAAAATAAAAACCCAAACAAACCTGCCAGTGAAACTGATCACTTAACATTTTTGTAACTTTAATCTTTAAGTAACTTTTTCTTAATTGAAAAAGAGGTCAGACTGCCCTTGCACTTTGTCAATGAGCTGGTTTTGCATGGTAGACTTTAATATTTGTATATAATTCCAACCATCAAAATACCATAACGTTTTTTTAAAAAGTTCCAAAGCCCAGTGAATGGCCCACTTATTTTAAAGTAGTATCAGAAACAATAAAATTATGCATATAATCCTTTAGTTAGCCATAATAGGATTATTTATAATGTTTCCAGACCATATCAAAAATTGCCAAAGATGACAATATTTGTCCATAGAGCTTTGAGCTCATTCAAAACAACAGATAATAGTTCTGGTATTTAGTGAATAAATTATCCTTCTTTCTCCTATGCCCCTGTACAAAGGCAGCTGGGTGGCAAGAAAAGCTATGAGTCACTCTTACCAATCTTCGCATTCTGCTTCTGTTTCCCACCAAGGATGTGATGGTTAAGCATTAAGATGGAGGGGCAGAGAAGCAGGGATGGGGGGCGGGTGATACCACTGAACAGAGACTGAACATAAAATTCATTATTCACATGTCTTAATTCCAAAATATTCTCCTTCTAACAAACTTCGGAGAAAAGCATAAATAAAAATTAAAATAGAAAAGGTTTCTTTATTACAACATAATAATAATGAGAAGTAAGAGAAATGTGGGTGCATTTGATTTACATTCTGAATCTGCAGGTTAAGAGAAAATCTCTACTCTAAGACTCACATTCCAAAAGGTCTGCCAAGGTCTTGGTCCTAAGAGCCACAGGTCTCTTGGTCTTGTCATTGGTGATGGCATATTCCTGCATGCCCAGCTCCTCAGCTACCTTGGCTTGAGTTCTGTTATTCACCAAAGAGCTTCGCAACAACTGGCCAAAAGGAATTGAGGCACATTTAGAAACCATTTCACGGGGCACCTGGGTGGCTCAGTAGCTTAAGCGTCTGCCTTTGGCTCAGGTCATGATCCCAGCATCCTGTGATCGAGCCCTGTGTCAGGCTCCCAGGTCAGTGGGGAGCATGCTTCTCCCTCTCCTCCCCTCTTGTGCTCCCTGTCACTATCTCTGTCTCTCTCTCAAACAAGTAAAATCTTAAATACGCACGCACGCACGCACGCACACACACACACACACACACACACACGAAAAAAAAAAACCATTTCACTGCAATCTCTCCCCCACTCCAGTGCTGGGCCCAACCAGACTGAAACCACATTACTAACTGGGACACCACGGTAAGCAATGGTTAAGTCCTCAACCACTATACCCAGGCTGCTGTAACAAACTCCATATGCTTCTAGCTTCTTAATAACTTATGCTGCTCCTGGATTTTACCTGTCCTTTAAATAGTTTATTTAGTTGTTTAGTAGCAATGACCCATGTTGAGGAGATGGTACTATACCATGATTAAAGATCATAGATTCCACTAAATGTAATGTTACTAAGTGTAAAGAGCATTAACATTTTTAAAAATCAACTGTACTGTAGTATCATTTACAGACAATAAAACATACCCATTTCAAGTACAGTTAGATGAGTTTTGACAACTTTCTACAATTTTGTCACCCCAAATAAGTTCCATGTGCCCCTCTGAAATCAATCTGATGCACCATCCACAGACAAACTTGACCTGTTTTCTGTCACTGTTTTAAAGGAGTATTTTTAACGTGTCTAAAATAAATTTCAAGTTTCACAGCACTGATGGTAATTTTGATACTCTAGGATTTGGGGAAGTAATGTTTTAGTAAGCATTACTTAAAATATTTGAATTATTTATTTATATTTTTATTTTTATTATTTTAAGGACATAAACTATATATCCTGAGTCATAGTTTATCAAATTGGGACTCCATCTCTAATCAAACTGAAATGTAATTTTCACATTTCAACTTCAAGAATTCAAAACAAAAATCTCTAGCAAAAATTTCAGTCAGCAAAGAGTCCTCCAAGCACCACCGTAAGTCTTAACGGTAAACAGGGCATGAAAATTATACAACAAACCCATCACAGAGGTGCCTGTCCAGCAAGCACAGTTTAGGAATTCAGCACTCAGGAACCACTCACTAGAGGAAGTGAGGAGGAAGGCTAGGGGCAGCAGACAGATAATAGACCAAACATGTTATTTTTGGGAATAACATACCTAAAAGTAGAACTGTTCTTACAATAGTTATAACAAATTCTTGGTCTCCTACAACAATCCCTTCTTGCTAAGGAACAGCCCTGACACCAGGGCCCAGGAACAGGAAGCAGCTGTGGGCTGTGCTAGCGTTGGACCCCCTGCTGTTCCACACTGCACTTTGTTTATTAGATGCAAGTTTTATGCTCTGTGGCTCCAGTGTCAACTGAGCTTATGAAAATCAAGATTTATTCTCAATGCCTGAGATTGCATCCTTGACAATAGATAAATAAGAAACAATATGTTCTTAATTTGTCTGACAGTGATGCATGAAGCAGAAATACAACTTGATCTTCATAAGCCATGCTTGCTGTTGAGTTAAGACTATTATTCTTTGCTTGTCTCTGCTCCTGTCCTCCTCCTATTTCCCCCAACTCTATCTTTTTTCTCAATATAGTGAATGTTTCATTAAAATTAATATCCACAGAGAAGCTCAAAATTAAAAAGGCCTACCGTGTAATGTTAATAGAAAACCCAACCAATAGGAGCCCATCAGCCTAATATCTTGTAATTACAGAATAACTGAACTGGAAGGGAGAGATCTTTTTTCATTTGGATTCTCCATGGGGAAGTGGGGGAGGCAGTTCTCAGAGTAGAGGCCGGAGGGGGAATAGGAGGGCTATTTTGAGTATATGGTTACGCTGAGCAAATTGGGTTCTCTCTCAGTGTTTGCTTTGGTGAGAAGACAAAACTCTAATTCAGGCTGCCTATTTGGGGATTTCATGCCTCAAAATCAACAAGCTCGAAGTACACCACATGAGCCCACACAACACACCATAATACATCGCAGGTTACCAGGCCCTCGCAGTTGCCTTCCAGCATCAGGGCTCCTTTGTTAGTATTACACAGTAATGGTGATGGACAGAGGACGAGGAAAGCAATGAGAATGGAAACAAATGCTTCCGGTTTTATTTACGATACACCCTGACAGGTCTTGAAGCCGCAAGGTGGCCAGCAGAAAGCGATCTTGAAGTTCTTGCCAAAACTCAGAGCCTGAACCAAAACTCAGTGGGGAAGAAGGAAGCTAGAAATCACCCATATTTGTAGAGTCCATTTAAACTGAGAATATGAACTGAAAAGAAGGAACATCCTGCTCTATACCTAATCAAGAGAGTCCGCATGGCAGTCCTTTAAATGACAGCTTCCACCCTTGGCCTTTGCCGAATTCTAGTCTAGAAGGTTATCATGCTGTTTGCCAACAAGTGGGAACAAGGGGGATCACAAGGCAGAAAACCCTCCCAGAGTTACAGCAATTCAGTTAGCAGCTGTGGAGTCCAATTCCGTGCCAGGTGCTGTGCTGACAGTGGACAGACCCAAGATGATCGAAACCCCATGGCTGCTAATCTCCAAAGGAAGCCACACAAAGTGGCCACGTTAGCTGCCATGACAGCACGGAGGACACAGGGCCCGCAGGTGCCCCTTTCGACCCCGGCCTTCCCTAGAGGCCTCGGGGACAACCTGCCGCCTGAGGAAAAACAGTTTTTCCTGACCTGGCTGGTCCATCAGAATCACAAGGTGCTTCTGAGATACTGGAGCTCAAGCCTCTTTCAAGAACCAAGGTGTTAGTATTCCTGGGGATACAATTTGGACATATGCATTTAAAAAAAATTCATGTAGGTGGCTTCTGATGAACAGAGTCAGAAATGAGGAAAGAAAAGAAAAAAAAAAAGAGTCTGTGAGAAGGGTGGGTGCTATAGTCTGAATGTCTGTGTCATTTCCCCAACCCCCGCCCCCACCACCCCGGGACAAATTCCTATGTTGAAATCCTAACCCCTAAAGATGATGGCATTAGGTGGGGGGCCTTTGGGGGATTAGGTCATGAGGGTGGAGCCCTCAAGAAGGGGATCCATGCCCTTACAAAAGGCCTCAGAGAGATCTCTAGCCCCTTCCACTTTGTGAGGGTACAATGAGAAGTCTGCGACCTGGAAGAGGGCTCTCACCAGAACCCAAGCGAACTGGCGCTCTGATCCTGGCACTTTCGGCCTCTAGAACCGTGAGCGGTGTATTTCTACCGCTCCTAAGCCACCTAGTCTGTGGTACTTTATTCTAGCAGCCTGAACAGACTAAGACGGTGGGAAGTGGTTTTCCAGTTAGAGGGAACAGCTTTGACAAAACAAGGGGCCCTGATACAGCAAGGGGATCACAGGGAGGCAGGAGAGAGGGTCAGGGGGTGGTGGATACTGGAGGACAGATCAGAGCACAGTCAGCAGGGGGGCCCTGATGGAGGCAAAGGCGAGGCTGGCTCATCTCTGGGCAGAGTCTTGCAGGTCATGTAAAGAGGTCTGTACTTTCCTATAGGGGAGAAGGAACCCCAAAAAGTGTCAACTGGGACAAGTGGCAAGATGCCCAAGGCCCTGATGCCATGGCAGGACCGACCTAAGTGTCACACATCTCCAATTCTGACTTTGAGAATCCAGGATGTTTTCTACTATCTCAGCACAGCAGTCTCTCATGACTACACTTAAATTTTAATAGGAAAAAGGTTTATTGGTTTAAAACAAACAAAGAAACCTACTGGCATTCTTCCTTTAACTTCTCCATTCACTCTTGATTCTAAAGAGCAAGCCATGGCTGCAGGACATGAGCAACCAAAGAGGGCCACCTAGTGTAAAGTAAGAAGACTGTGACTGATTATTTTAAGGGCGTCACTATAAGAGCACGGGGTGAAAGCGGAATATCATATTAAAAGTGACAGTGATGTGCCACACAGGGCTGTTACACCAAGAGTGGTAGCCAGATGGTCTCCATTTCCTATTATAACTAAAGAAAAGGAGCACAAATGTTGGCGGGCGAGGTGCAGGTCGGATACAAAGAACCCAATTATGTCAGCGACAAAGAAATTCTCAAACAGGAGGCTGTGGAATCTATTCTCTCAAAGAGATCTTGTAGATGAGATCTGCGTTTGCCTAAATGATTGATGTTTAGTGCTATCTGGAGGCAGCAGAGAGGGATTAGATCACTGGTTCTCAAACGTTTTATTTGTGATCCCTGCTTTCTCATTATGCCAAAGCATTCCTCTATAAACAAACAAAAATTTCTGCAAGTTCATCTCACCGATGCACACACAGAAGGGCATGACGCATCACACACAGTAGGGGCATGGGATTAGCAACTATTTTTAGCTCTGTAGCACAAGAGTAAAGGCTAAGAAGGAGGAATGATATAGAGGGAAAAATGATATCAGGTGTTAAAACCTGCAAGTGTGACAAGACAAGGCATCCTGGTCTGAGCTAGTGCTCTCTGGGACTCTCTCACTACTTACCTAATCCCTACATGGTAGGTTCTAGGTTCTACCCTAAAAATAAAATACTTTAGTCTACGAAATCAACCTCAGTCATCCTAGAACAATCATCTATGCCTGATATTCCTTCCCAAGCAGGGCCTTCTGAATATCCAACTCATACAACGCTATGCTTTTCCCCATCAGCATTCAGAACTTCAAATCCATGATTTCATTTGTTCAACTGTCCTATTCTCTGTAAGACAAGTGCACAAAGGAAGGGCTCAGAGCTAAATAATGCCTCCCAGTGTGAATTAATGTAATTGTGTGTTCTTTAATTATAATAATGAATAATTTGCCACCCCTCATACAAATGCAGCTGTAGTAAGTAATCCTCCACAAATTTTCGATTAATTTTAATCTTAGACATTAATAAATAAGTTTGCAACCTTCTTCTTTATACATAAAACAACATGGCACTTCCCTCCAATGCCACTTCTACTTCCTTCTCCATACAACTTAGCTGCCTGTAAAACTCTTTCTTTTGTTTATCAAATATGTATTGAAAGCCTACCATATGGCTGGGCACAAAGTGGTAAATAAATACATGCTCTCACAGAACTTCTGGGTTAGTGGGTCAGGCAAACCAAAATAAGTGAGTGCCAGGAAAGAAAAGAACATGGATTTCTGACTGGGTGGGGGTATGTGGGAGGGCATCTGGAAAGGTTCTCCTTGTATCCAGAAGTCAAGCCAGAACTGATGTCGAATGGAAGAGCAGGAAAGACCAGGCCGATGAGAGTAAGGGTTGGAAGCAGAATGTTCTCCAGGAACAAGAACAGCACATGCAGGGCCTGACGGACAGAGGGGGCTTGGAGGAACATGAAACAGGGCACTATAGAGATGCACAATGAAAAGATGAGTATGTGGTATGAGGCGGGCAGGTGCACAGGCCAGACCAGGCCAGAACTTCCTTGTTCTTTAGTCACTATCCAAGGAATAAACAAAGGACTGGACTGGGATAGGATAATCATTTATTCAGCATATTTGTGGAGCACTGTTTTGCTCCACAAATCAGGAATCAGGAATGAAGAAAACAGACAAAAACTCTTGCCCTCAAGGGATTTATACTCTAATGAGAGAAGACTAACTGTAAACAAGTAAAATACATAGTATGTGCTAAGGAGAAAATGGAAATGAAGTTCCCAGCTGGGAGAGGGGAACCGGGGACAAGGGGAAGAGGTCACAATTTAAGCAGGGTAAGTTAAATGCCTCACTGATAAGATAGCATTTGAACCAAGACCTGAGGGAGATGAAGAATTTGGCCACAGCATGTGCAAAGGCCTGGAGGCAAAGGCTTGCTTAGTGTCCTATAGGAATGGCACAGGCTCCAATGTGAAAAGTCTAGGAGATAAAGACAGACAGTGTCAGGGAGACAGGTCTTATAGGCAACAACACTATTACCGCTAAGACACGAAATCTTAGGAAGGTTTTTCACAAAGGAGGGCTGTAATCTGACATCCCTTTAAAAACAGTCCCTCTAGATGATGTGCTAAACAGACTGAGGGCTGGGAGGGTGGTTGGTATGGACCAGTTGGGAGGCTATGGCCGTAATTTAGGGAAAAGATAATAGTAGCCTGGACCAGGGTAATAACAGTGGAGCTGCTGAAAAGTAGTTATGTTCTGGACAAATTTTTAAGGCAAAATCAATAGGATATGCTAGCGGCTAATGGTGTAACATGAAGAAAAGAGGAGAGTTAAGGATGACTTTGAGGTTTTCAGCCTGAGCAACCCTGAGAATGAATGAAATGATCCTTGCTGATATGGAGAACACCTAGAGAAAAGCAGGTTTTGAGGTGGATATCTGCTTTGTTTTGGCCATATTATGTCAGAGATGCCTAACAGAAATCCAACTAGGGATTGCAGTATATCTTATATCTGGGTATTCAAGTGTATCTGGAGATACAAAGACACAAGTGTGAAGTCAGGGCGAGAAGTACAGGCAGAAGACCTACGTGACAAAGTGGTGTGTACAAGTACTCAAAGCTGTGAGATCACTCCCAGAAAGGAGGTCAAGAGAAAAGAGAAAATGTCTGAGAACAGGGAGTGTCCCAACACTTACAGATTGGGGAGATGAGAGGAAAAAACCAAGTGGACTGAAAATGAACGGCAAGTAGGGTCACAGGAGCTCTGCTGTGAAAAGACATCATCGGCCGCCAAGCGAAAATGCATCGTTGGATCAGGGGGTAGCGAAGAGAGGAAGACCAGTTAGGAAGCTACGATCTGGCCAACAGGCTTACAACCTGGGCCGACGGGAGGGTCTCTGCCTGAGACAATGTCCCCTGTGGGAGAGTACAAAACTGCAAAGGCCAGCTTTGCACATGGTAGCATACTTCTTGGGGATATCTAACACAGTACATTGCCTAGTGCTTGGCACAAACACAACCTTAAGATCCTATCCTGTGCAATTTAATAAATGCCACCCCTTCTAACGGAGGTTCTCTGTCAAGCATATGCCTGTAACGTTTTGCCAGCAACAAAGCCATTACAGTGGTCCAGGTGACCCAGTCTGGTTGAGAGGTTGAGTGATGAAGATGAGGTGTTTACTCAAGAAGGAACAACGTAAGAACTTGTGAATGGTCTAGAATACAGGGCCATGGGTGGAGGGAGGAATCAAAGATAACTCCTGTATTTCTGACTTGCAGGATGGCTGCTGCTGCCACTCAATTACTCAGGGAACACCGGAAGAGAAGCCGGTGCCAGAAGACTCTAGGTTCAGTCGTAGACGTGTGGAGATGCCGAGGGGGCAGCTACCTACTGGAGCGCAGGAAGAATGGGACTGAAGAGATCTGTTTGGACATCATTGTCCCTAGAATGAAGCTGATAGTGTGTACATGGAAAAGACCGCCTAGCAGGGGCTCTCATGAAAAGAGACAAGGGCCTAGGAGGGAGCCTTTCAGACATCAGAATATCCATCAGCTGTACAGAATATAATGAGCCTGAAAAGGAAGCTGAGAAAGAGTGGCTGAAGAGGTGAGAGAAAGACCAGGAGTGAAGCATGGGAGAAGGGACAGAGGTGAAAGAAAACTGACAGAAGCCAATGAAGGACAGTGTTTCAAGAAGGAGGAAGAGAGCAACCATGCCAGGGCTGACGAAAGTTAGTATCTTTTAAAGTGTGTACTCAATGGATGACAGATCATCTTTGTTTCACCAGCAGATCTGTCAGTCCTATTGATTTCTACCAAAGCTTTCTGTGAATATAGTTAATAAAACCATCATATCATAATTTTGTCATTTACCATCTTTCTAATAAGCTATTCAAAAATTCTCTAATTTTAAGACAACAAGGCTGATCAACACATTTTGGATAAAACTGCAGCTATGGCACTGAAGCAGTTTTGGAAAAAACACAAAACTAGAGTCTTTAGCATAGTCCTGGTTTTCCCTCTATCTAGCCCAAGATGGGAAGCAGTAAACTTGTTGATCTATAACATTCCACCTCCACAAAATCCTAGAGTTCACAATTAGTTTTGCAGGAATACAGGGTAAATGTGTATATTTAGTCACACATTTTCAACAGTGGTCTCTATGTGGCCAAAAAATGAATCACTGTTTCAAGTCACATGGCTTGGTTTGACCACTTCTCAGACCAACCAAATACTCTGACAGCCATGAAGTCTACTCCCTAATGGAACATACTTAATAAGCATTTATCAATTCCCTAACTCACAGGAAGATACTAGACACTAGTTTCTTTTTGGTTAATACTCCTGTGTTCTTAAGATTTTGGTATTAATTCAAGAGGAAATACTTCCCTGTCCATCCAAAAGTAGTCAACTTTAAATGGTAATCAACTGTTTATTTTAAATTAAATTTAAAACAATAGTATTACTGATTTCCAGGGCATGGTATGAATACAATACTCATTGAGTGAGTGAATAAAAGAATCATATTTTGTTAGCCTTAGAAATTTCACTGAAAAATTACATCTCAACATAAGCAAATCATCATATTCTCCTTAATTCCAATATTTGTGTCTCATGCAAACTATTTCCAGGATTTACAGCTGCAGAGATAAGATTCAATTCTATTCAAAGTAAAACATGCATAAAAATCACAGAGATGCAAAGTATGAAAGACTTATTATTTGCTTCAAGTATAATAAAAAAGGAAGGCTATACTAACAAAATATCTTAGAGCACACTACTATTTTTCGTGGCCCAGGAAAGTATTTGCTTTCTCAATGCCCAACTCTAGAGGGTCTTCTCAAAGGTTATTCTTGTGCCTTGAGAGATATCACGACTGGCTTCCAGATACGCTTTGTTCACCATTCTGGCTGTATTATTGATCAGTTTCAGAGTACAAACAGTATGCAACAAATAGAAAAGCTCAATGCAGTTTTATAAAATGAAACGAAAGTGAGAGACATGGGGACTGTTTCACTTTGTTCATAAATCAAACCTTGTCTTTCTAAGTCCCTTTCAACTCTGCCCTGGATCTAGCCAAACTGACTCCCTACCGTCTCTCTATCATCTGGTTTTTCATGTTGTGCCTTTGTTTCAGCAGGCCCAATGTGTGGCATGTCTTTGCATAGAAATTTCTTCCCATTAATTCCTAGTGGCCAAATCCTACTCACCTTTAAAGGCTCAATCATCATCATACCCATGAAGCCTTCCTAAAAATCCACAGCTAAAAGAAATCTTATCTTTTCCTAAACAGCACATGGTTCTCTTCCTGTATTTAGTTACAATTACTTACTTATACTTTCACGTACACATAACACACACATAGTGTGTGTGCATATATACAGAGAGAGAGAGTATTTGTAGCTATGTACTTATATTTTTCATTTCTGCTAATAGTTTTTAAACTCCTTATGGATGGGTGTCAACTAATATTTGCTCTTCCCATGAAACCTAGCTTAATTCGACATCGTGTAGAGTAGGGAATCATTAAATGAAGGAGTATAAAACAAGTTCTTTTTCTATATTGCTTTGTATACAATTTGCATAATGAAATGAACAAAACCATATGTATACTGAAGTCAAGAACTAAGTAATTAATTACATAAATATATATTTGGCTGTTCTCATCTTCACTCTATTACACAGTAATCTTATTGGAGAGAATGACTTAACACAAACTCACAGTTAAGTGTCCTTCATGATGGTCTGGGAAATGAATAAATAAGTACTCGGTGGCTACCAGTTGCATTATGGAGTCACCTAGGAACTCCATCCTCTGATTGTGGCCTCTGGAAATAACAACATCAATGGAAAGAGATCAATAAGCATTTGTATATTAAAAAAAGAAACAGAATTTTTAAAAAGGCACAGTTTTAAAAGGCAATGTGTTCACCTCGCCTTAAAGCACAAAACTAAATACAACTCCCTAAGTCCCCTCAATTGAGAAGAGACCTGAGTCAATACAGATTGAGTTTCAAAGAAGAGTGCAGGGACTACTATCTAAGGATTAAATAACTGATAAATGAAGACTGGTAAATAGTGCCTGGTCAGAAGTTAAGGAGTATTAGTTGAAAAATATAGATAACAATCCCGTACAGATAACCGCCATTCAGACAAAACAAAGCAAAATGTTCAGGAATTTTCTTTTGTTAAATCTTTACTTCTTTATTGAAATATACACTCTCTCTTTCAAAGCTGGAATCCAGTTTAAGGACACTATTAAAAGAAAAAAATCTATGACAAGAATCTTAAATCTTTATACTCCAAAGAGAGCTGTGAATATTTGACTTGTGGGAGAGTAGCCAAGAACTAAACAAAAACAACAGGCAGGTGCGCCTGGGTGGCTCAGTGGGTTAAGCCTCTGCCTTTAGCTTAGGTCATGATCCTCAGGATCCTGGGATCGAGCCCTGCATCGGGCTCTCTGCTCAGCACAGAGCCTGTTTCCCCCCTCTCTGCCTACTTGTGATCTCTCTGTGTCAAATAAATAAAATCTTAAAAAAAAAAACAAAAAAAAAAACAGGCAAAGAAATAACATTTTGATTATTTTCCTAATTATTATATTAGCTCATCTCCAAATCATTTATCTTGAGCTAGGACGGAGGGCCAACTTCAGCCCATGGTCTGTTTTTGCAAGTTTATTTGGGACAGAACCAGGCCCATTCATTTACATTTTCTCTGTGGCTGCTTTCATGCTACTAGAGCAGAGTCGAATCACTGCAACAGAGACCACATGGTCTGTAAAGCCTAAAATACTTAATATCTGTCCCTTTGCAGATAAAATTTTTACTTTCTTCATGCTTCTCTTATACTTTATGAAGAAATAAGACGCATGACAATGAAACCAGAAATACTGGATTAGAACCTATCCCCTGATCCACACCAGCGTCTGGCTACTCACCCATCTCATGATGTGACTTTCCTGGAAATCTGTTTGAAATCCCAATTCCCTTGAAAGGCACACAGTAAAGGTTTGGGACTGCCTGTCTGAATGGTCACACTGGGATTACACCGTTAAATCTAACTTACAGAGTCAGATGGTTAAATCCCACAGTTCTCAACGTGAACGCTCTTGCCAGAAGTCGAACATGAGTAAAAATTACTCCAATTGCTTCTTCAAACTCAGTAAGTTTCTGCAGAACCGGAGAAGTCTCAATAAGCTGTCGATCAGTATTCGGCTCTTGTAGCTGCAGGAAGAGAAAAATAAATAAAAATCATGTGCACTTTTTGGTTACAAGAGTAATTACCAATTCTAGGACAGTGTTTTGTAAAATTCCTTCTCCCACAGCAGAAATTTCTGAAATGCCAATAAAACACGGAAGCTTCTCTCTCATCCCTTCGAATGGCAAACAAGCCTAATATTTAAAGAAGGCTCAAATTATATTTTCCAATCTTCCAACAAATTTCAAGGCCAAGTACTGTACACAGATAGTTCAAAATCCCAAGTATTATACTAACTCTCCAAGGAAGAGGCAAAGTGAAGAACTGCTGGTGGAGAATATGTGTATCTAGTATGTAGTGGTTCTCAAACTCTCACATTTATCAGAACCCTTGTAGGGCCCATTCATCCACATGGCCAGGCGCTACCCCCCAGAGTTTCTGATTCAGTATGTCTGGAGTAAGGACTCCGAATGTGCCTTTCAGGCAAATTCCCAGGAGAGGCAGATGCTGTCAGTATGGAGACTGCCCTTTGCAAACCACTGCTTTAGAGGAATATGACCTTTGTGTGTCTTCTGGGGACCAGCCTATTTTGGCAAATGAACATGATTAAAGCCAGATTCAGGTTATATTGGGGATTACTATACCACTAGGCAGGGGCTCCACATAACAATAAGCCTTGAACAACTCAATGCAAAAGTTAGAGCGTACAGCAAATATGAAAATAGTAATTAAAGTGAACATTTTCAACAACTTTGGACAATTTCATACTAATGTTTCTAAAGTTCTTCGAATTAATGCCATTTATTACTATAAGCCTCTCAGTAGAGTTCACCCACTAGTGGTTCTCATATACATATAATGTACATACACATACATGCACATAGGAAAATATGTATATGAGAATATATATATGCATATGTATACATATATATGTCTCCAAGTAAAAGAGAAATAAAAGAATATAAAGAATTTTTAAACCAACTAGGAAAAAGTGTTTCACCACATACAGATCTTTTAAATACCAAAATCTTGAGTAAAAAGTCATCACATTGTACTAAAATTTTAATTACAATCCATAAGCAATCTGAGTCAAAGCCTTCAGTTTCTAAGATCTAAATCAGGTTACAATTTAGCAATGTTAATTTAGTATTTGTTCTTTTTACTAAGTGCATACTCATTTCCACATTATTTTCTTTATAATAGCAGCCAGGGAGCTACAGTAGAATTGATCTATTAAGCTCTGAATATCACTTTTTTGGGGGAGAAAGGGCACCATACCACAATCGTACAAGCAGCTCCTCCTGCCTTGTGAGGGAAGATGACCCCCAGTGCTTCCCCCACCCCACCCCAAAGCATGAATGCAATACATGGGTTCATCTTACTATTTGTTCCAAAGTGTTCCAGTTCTGCCTGACACCCCAGCTTAAAGTCATAATGCCACTGAAGGGCATCAAAGGTTGATAAAAGAAGGAGGGAATAACGGGCAAACTAAAGTAACGTGACTACCTAGAGCTATAAAGCTCACTGCAGACAGGAAGGTTACACTTACTTGGAGTGGGTGGAGAGGATAATTGAGCCAGACTTCACGCAGGTCCTGGAAAATAGAGTGATGCCTTTAATGCTCCAGGGAGCCATTTAACACACTTTGGAGTACTAAATAAAATGCCATTATTTGAAATAGTGAACTATTTCAGATGCTGACTCCACTTATTGCAAATTCAATAGTGCTAGCAAACTAAATTTTTTTAAGTGAATTCAACACTCAAACTGCCTGTAGTGACTCTAATTAGCCTATTAAGCTCGGGAGGAAAAGAGCCACCTCCACACCCAGAAGTCAAAGATACCTTTTAAAACTCAGTTACACATTTGCTTAACCTAATACACGGGATTAAGTTGCTGTTTTAATCATATTTTTTAGTTTACCATTCCCCAGAAATGTGCATCAGCTCAGCCTTTTGTAATTAAAACTCATCTCAGATGTCTTTTATTTTAGGCACTCATTCATTAGCATTTGAGCTGCTTTAACATGGGGTGGAAAACACCCAAATCTAGCTCCTAAACTCTCAGATCTATAAGACCACACTTTTTTTTTTTTTAATTTCTTTTCAGCATAACAGAATTCATTGTTTTTGCACCACACCCAGTGCTCCAGGCAATCCGTGCCCTCCTTAATACCCTCCACCTGGCTCCCCCAACCTCCCACCCCCTCCCCCCACCCCTTCAAAACCCTCAGATTGTTTTTCAGAGTCCATAGTCTCTCATGGTTCACCTCCCCTTCCAATTTCCCTCAACTCCCATCTCCTCTCCATCTCCCTATGTCCTCCATGTTATTTGTTATGCTCCACAAGTTAAGTGAAACCATGATACTTGACTCTCTCTGCTTGACTTATTTCGCTCAGCATAATCTCTTCCAGTCCCGTCCATGTTGCTACAAAAGTTGGGTATTCATCCTTTCTGATGGAGGCATAATACTCCATAGTGTATATGGACCACATCTTCCTTATCCATTCGTCCGTGGAAGGGCATCTTGGTTCTTTCCACAGTTTGGCGACTGTGGCCATTTCTGCTATAAACATTGGGGTACAGATGGCCCTTCTTTTCACTACATCTGTATCTTTGGGGTAAATACCCAGTAGTGCAATTGCAGGGTCATAGGGAAGCTCTGTTTTTAATTTCTTGAGGAATCTCCACACTGTTCTCCAAAGTGGCTGCACCAACTTGCATTCCCACCAACAGTCTAAGAGGGTTCCCCTTTCTCCACATCCTCTCCAACACATGTTGTTTCCTGTCTTGCTAATTTTAGCCATTCTAACTGGTGTAATGTGGTATCTCAATGTGGTTTTAATTTGAATCTCTCTGATGACTAGGGATGATGAACATTTTTTCATCTGTCTGATAGCCATTTGTATAAGACCACACTTTTACCACAGGTCACTACAAATGTTTCCTTGAGACACGGAAATGAGTGAATTTTATGGAGAAGCCCAGTACCTTATTTTATCCACTGAGCTAAATCTAGAGGCAGTTATAATTAGAGCTTCCTCAGGATTAAAGCATTTTTCCTTCAGTTTTAGACTCTAGGGAGCCTCTGAATGAATCTACTTTCTGGCCTTGATGTTAGGTTTTTCAAACAAATAACGAAAGATTTTTTAAAAAAGGGAAAAATATTTTTTAAAAATTTGGGGGCAAGAAGTTAGAGGAACATTTATTATCACTGTGACACACATGATGACAAAATGAAATAAAATACCGAATATTTTTAGACAACTTGCATCCCACTTAGAGGGGTTTTCTTGGGGGGGGGGGGGCAATATTAAAAAATAAAGCTTAAATATCAAACTGTTCTTTTAAAGGACTTTAGAGAGCTTCTCTTAACCAATTCAATAACCTTTCCCTTGAATTCTCTGTAGCATGAATTACGCTTTATGTCACTCCCTTCTTGCAACTTTCTCCTGTTCTCTCATGCTTTTTTCCTCCTCAAAGCAGTGAGCCCAGTGCTGGCACACAGAAGACGCCACTACTACTGTTGGTCATATCAACAGTTAACAATAAACAGCCATTGCTTCCAACCAACTCCAATCTCCAAAATTCAAAATTCTCAGCAACTTGATTCCTCTTTCTTCCTTCTCCTATGTTTTTCATTCAGTGACACTGTGATTTCTCCTTAGACGTCTTACATATGTAACCATTCAACCCCTCACAACTAGATTATTTCAATTGCCTCCATTTCTCTTCATCTACCCTACTCAGAGATCAGGTTCTGCCACACCTCAGTGCCAGAGAAAATATCCTGTAAAAAATCCAGATTGGAATCCCAGCTCTAGCATTTACTAGCTCAAGGCAAAAACCTCTACCTTCAGTGTGTTCTGGAAAATGTTCAGTGACTGTTGACATTTATTAATACAACTCTTGTTTTCCTTATTTTATTTCTTTCATCATGATAAGTGTAACTCTTTAATCCCCATTATCTATCTATCTATCTATCTATCCCTTCACCCATCAGCTTCCCTCTGGTAACCCTCAGTTTCTTCTCAATAGTTAAAGAGTCTGTTTCTTCGTTTGTCTTTTTATTCTTCTTTGTTCATTTGTTTCTTAAATTCCATGTATGAGTGAGAGATTATATGGTATTTGTTTTTCTCAGACTGACATATTTTGCTTAGCTTTATCTCTCTGGTTCCATCTACGTTGTTGTAAATGACAAGATTTCATTCTTTTTAATAGCTGAATAATATTCCTGTGTGTGTGTGTGTGTGTGTGTGTGTGTGTGTGTGTGCGTGCGCGCGCGCGCACGCACGCACGCATGTTCTTTATCCATTCATCTGTCAATAGAAAATTGGGCTGCTTCCATGGTTTGGCTACTGTAAAGAATGCTGCAATAGACACTGGGATGCATGGGTCCTTCAGAATTAGTTTTTGTATTTTGGGGGTGAATACCCAGTTGTGTGATTACTGGATCATAGGGTAGATCTATTTTTAACTTTTTGAGGCCCCTCCATACTGTTTTTCATAGTAGCTGTGCCAGTCTGCATTCCTACCAAAAGTGCACGAGGGTTCTTTTGCTCCTCATCCTTGCCAACACTTGCTGTTTAGCAACACATTCTTGCTAAATACATATTACATACTAGCTTACTAAGACAAATGAGATACCATCCCTGTCCTCAAAGGAGCAAAGTGAGGAAAAATGAAGGTAAGTATAATTTAATGAACTGAGAGATGTTCTATAATAGCAATATATACTAAATGCAAGGAAAACTCTGCTTGGTGGGTGTTAGATGAAGCTTTGAAGAAGAGGTAGCTCTTCAGATGTACCCTGAAGAACACGAGGAATCTGGCAAATCAGCAGGGGGAAGGAATCAAAAGCAGAGCACCATAAATGCACAAATAGTATGTCTCAAAGAACACAGGCATAAAAAGTTAACTCCTAATAGGCAGAACACAGAGGATGTCAGGGCCATGAAAATACTCTTATGTGAGATTATAACAGATACACGGTATCATACATTTATCCAAATCCACAGAATATACAAGGTAAACTATGGACTCTGAGTGATGATATAGGCTCACTCTGATGGGTGATGTTGATAAAATGGGAAAGGCTGTGAATGTGTGGGGGGCAGGAGGTATAGGAGAAATTTTTACTCTGAATATGGCTGTTAACCTAAAACTGCTCTAAAAAAAATCAAGTCTTAAAAATTTTTTAATTAAAAAAGGGAATTCCTGGGCACCTGGGTGGCTCAGTGGGTTAAGCCGCTGCCTTCGGCTCAGGTCATGATCTCAGGGTCCTGGGATCGAGTCCCGCATCGGGCTCTCTGCTCAGCAGGGAGCCTGCTTCCCTCTCTCTCTCTCTCTGCCTGCCTCTCCATCTACTTGTGATCTCTCTCTGTCAAATAAATAAATAAA
The DNA here is from genome assembly GCF_002288905.1 of Enhydra lutris kenyoni. Lineage (NCBI taxonomy): Eukaryota > Metazoa > Chordata > Mammalia > Carnivora > Mustelidae > Enhydra > Enhydra lutris. The sequence goes on along the minus strand of NW_019154089.1, from coordinate 54,298,854 downwards.
ATCTTTAAAAAAAAAAAAAAAAGGGAATTCCTAGAATGGCATAAAGGGGGAGTGAGAAGATGGTAGACGAAAAAATAGATAGGAGGTCAGATTATGAAAACTCCTAAATGCTCTGTTGTATAATACAGACTTTGGCAGACAGTAAAGAAATCAAAGACCAAAATCAAATCCATTCATTAGGGGCGCCTGGGTGGCTCAGTTGTTAAGCATCTGCCTTCAGCTCAGGACATGATCCCAGGGTTCTGGGATTGATCCCCGTATCGGGCTCCCTGCTTGGTGGGAAGCCTGCTTCTCCCTCTCCCATTCCCCTGCTTGTATTCCCTCTCTGGCTCTTTCTCTCTATTAAATAAATAAATAAAATCTATCCAAAAAATCTGCATATTAAAAAGAAGACAACCTTAAATGTAGTATGAATGAGAGACTGGAGTCGTGGGGAATCACAACCAGTTCAGTATTTCATGTGAGAGATGAGTGGGGCAGACCCTAAAGCAAGAGGATGGCCAACAGTGAACCAATTCAAGAGATACTAAGGACAGAACTGATAGGAGTTTGCAACTGAATGGAGATGGGGAGAAAAAAGCTTCAGAACAAAAGTAGATCCTAAGGTTTGGGTTTAGATCATAAAAGTAGGAGAGGTGAAATATGTTTTGGTGTTAAGGCGATGAGCGGAAATGCTAAACTGTTGAAATGAGGTGTCTGTGGAACACCTGCATGAAGCTGCCCAGGAGCCATCTGAAAAGACAGGAATTCCAACTTCTGGAGTTCCAGAGAAAGGCCAGGGTCGGAGATCCTGGGACAGATACATAAAGACCAAAAGGGGTTGGGGAGGGAGTGGGAGAATATAAAAGATTACATAGTAATCTCTCCTTGTCTTTCTAAGAGGCCCATTGGAATGATCAAATTGCAACAATGGATCTGAAGATACTGGGAAGCCATGAAGGGTCACACAGAGATGAAAACCTGGAACCAGGAAAAATGGTCTGGGCTGGAAGAGTGAATGAACAGCAGACCAGGCTGGGAAGGGGGAAAAGCAGCCCTGCTGTGAACAGGGCTAGGGGGACGACACAGATAAAGCCAGCTGCAAGGTTAGCAGAAAACTTTCCCTCAAGGTCTTACAGCAGCTGTAAAATGTCAGAACAGATCTCCTCTTGGAGGGACTACTGCTTTCCTGCCAGTGTTGCCCTCTGACCTGCTTTGCTCTGTCTTATCCTCTAAATAAAGATTACTGGGGACACTATGCTCACCTGCCCTTGGCTCCTGATAGCTCCCAATCCCAAAGTAATCCCTGACTTCTTCTAAGCCAGCCTCAGAAAAGGTGAACAACCTAGAATGGACCCCACTTTCCTGGCCCCTCCTTAGGCTCCGCCAGCACCAGCCCAGGCCTCAGAAAGGACTCTCGCCTTCCTCACTACATGGGTTCAATCAACCAAACTTTGCGGGCCTAGAGATTTGTGTCAGGCTGCCTGTGGCTGATTAGAATTTCACACTACCATTACTCAAAGTAAAGTTCAACGGTTCACCAGTGTGTCTGACACGCCCTGCCAAATAGATGCAAACCAATGTGGAGATGTCCAACGCGCTAGAATGTCCTAGTGTGTGCACTTTAAGACACTGAAACGGAAAGACCATATATTACTAAGCACTGTTCAGTTTCATAAGAGATACAGTAAAATGAATTCTGAATCTCAGCCGTTCCATTTGTAAGTGTGTGTTCAGACTCTGCTTTTTCATTCACTCACTTATTCATTTCATTCCTTTAACAAATATCTATTAAACACTGTACTCGCCAGCACTGCACTTGCTACTGGAACTATAAGATAAGCTTGCTAAGTAGACAAGTGGGAGAAAAGCAGTTTAAAGAGAGGAAAGAATCTAAACAAAAACTGGTGCAATTAAGAACCACAGGGTATAACTGTGTATTATTTAGGAAAAGAACACAGAATGGATGGGGGGGGAGGGAGGCAGGTAAGATGGGAGAAGAGGGTGGGAGTACTTGGCGGGGAAGGGGGACCAGTTTAAGGCAAGACTGGAGGAAGGAAAAAAGTAAAGAGGTTACTGAAATTGCCAACAAAAGATAAAGGCCAGAACAAAGATATTTTAAGATTTGAGAAAAAGACTTAAAATACACGCCATCTGCTACGGATATAAATCAAGATGCACACTCATTTATATGTGTAGGACAAAATGGGGGACAGGGAACATCTGTAGATAACGTTCCCCACTGGAGAGAATTCACACACATAAAGTCATCACATATCCCTATAAAAACAAATATAAAAAAAAAATCAAATCCTCAGACATCATCCAGGTCACATTTTTCAAAACTATTGATTCTTTTTTTTAAACTATCCTAAGTAATACAGTAATAACATCTGACAGCCACTTAAGCTAAAGGTTTCAGAAAAGCTTCAAACACTGGCTTCCTGTGTTCTTTATTGCTCCATGAGGGCTATTTCACTCAATTATAATGACATTTCAATTTGGAATACAGAGTTGCCTCTCCCTTTAAATGTTAAATTGACTTGTTTTGGTACAAAAAGCATCTAGTATGCTCTATTACATGCAGGATTAAAAAGGTAGCTATAGCAATATTAATAGCTTAATACTTTAGTAACAACAGAAACTATTTTAGAATCTATCATTTGTTCTTAAATTATAATTTGCTTAAGAAAAAAAAGTACTTCCATGCTTTTTATTCATAGCCCATAAGAAAATCCCCATGAACTGACTTTCTAAAATAAATATACATTTATCTAGTCTACATAAAGACAAATCATAAAGAGAAAAGCCAAAAGGCGACAGCTTCAAGTAAGTCTGCATGGGGTAGGTACCCAACGATTATAAAACAAAAAATCATAATTAACTTCAAGCTACTTCAAAATAAAACAAAGTATTCATATTGAATTTGTAAGTGGCCACGAGGAGAGACAGGGTTTCAGGTAGAAGACAAGCCCCTCATATAAGTGGCCACAGCACTTTCCCATTTGCAACAGAGCCAAGTAAGCTATTCTGATATACTTGAACTCTACCATCTATGGCAGATTTGGGGACTTTGTTTCTCCTACACTCTCTTTAAACATAATCACTAACTGATATAAAATCTTCTGTAATAATATATAACTGAGAAAAATCAAATGATTCAAGATAAATACCGGATCATTAAAGAGTAAGCGTCCAAATAACTGTTTGGCTTCCTCCAGGCTTCCCTCCAAGTAAACAGCTCCTAGATAAAAGGAAGGGAATGTCAAAAGGAAGGCTGCATTAATATTCAGAGAAAATTACATATCCCTATAAAAAGCAAAAAGGCAAGCCAAAACCCACTTATAGAAAAAAAATCGACAAGTCCAGAAGCAACTGTTTTTAGCCAGGATTTGTATTATAAATTAGACTGAAATATGAAAATCAATTTAGTAAAATCTGAACTCAGTATTTTAAGTAAAAAGAGGTCTAAGAATGAGCTATCATGAGGGGTATGGGTATGAACTTACTCAGGGAATTATGCACAAACCCTGGCTTTATAAGCATGTTAGGTTTTATTTTATTTTGCTTTCTATTTATAGTTTATGCTTCACACCGTAAAAAAAAAATCTGACAAAATCTGAGTTCAGATCAATGAAGCCTTCTACAAATAAGAATCAGGACAACCTTTTCCTTTAATTTGAAATACCTATTTAACATTTAAATTGGGTATCAAATCAAATGACATTTTAATTGGGTATCAACTCCAGAGTAAGGCTGTCATATAGTTTTGAAATCATATTTTTATATCTGTCTTCAGAAAGGAATTTTTCAATGTAAAATATTAAGACACTTCACCAGGGTTTTTGATGAATAAGTACATTTATTATTTATTAGTAGTTGTAGTTATAATAAAAATAATGATGGGCGCCCGGGCGGCTCAGCGGGTTAGGCCTCTGCCTTCGGCTCAGGTCATGACCTCAGGGTCCTGGGATCGAGCCCCGCATTGGGCTCTCTGCTCAGCCGGGCGCCTGCTTCCCCCCCACCACGCCGCCTGCCTCATTGCCTACTTGTGATCTCTCTGTCAAATAAATAAAATCTTAAAAAAAAATAATACTAATAGTAGTGATGATGATGATAGTAGTAATCATGGTTTGGGGGCCAGACATGTCCTAGGTACAGTGCAGAGCATTTTCACATCCTTACCTTTACCTTCATAGGCACCTCAGTAGGAGAGTTTTACAGAAAATTTATAGGATTTGGGTTCATAGTAGGTGATTTGGGGAAGGGTTTGAGGAAATGGAACTCTGAATTAGATGCTGCCAGGCCTGGATATTAAGATCGTCACAACAATTCTGTGAGGTAGTGACTCTACCTCCATGTTACTGATGGGGAAACTGAGGCTCAAAGAGATTCAGTAACTTGGTAAAGACACAGTGCTGATAAATAAAGCAAGAAGGAATTGAATCACGTCTGCCTGGCTCAGGAGCCAACCATAACACTACCTGTCAAAATTATTATGTGTATGGAGCACAGTAATTCCATGTGACAAATTCTCTGAAAATAGACATATTTGTGCAAAATAGACATAGCTGTGAAAAGATTGTGGATAATAATTATTAAACATTCTCCTGTTACCATCATCAGCACAAAACTATAATGGGATGCTTTTATATTCATTTTCAAAGGAAGAAGGAAAATAGATAAGGAAGTACAAAGGCCTTTGAAAAATAAAATGTACTCAATCATTTACTTAAAAAAAAAAAATCAAGGCATTGTCAATCTACTGTAACATTTCATTGTAAAGCATACTTGCAATCACCAGCTAATTAACTCTTCAGAACTTTCCTATACTAACAGCTGACTATATTCCAGTTACAGTAAGAAAGAAACTGAGGAAGTAAAGGGCCTGCCTCAGTCCTGCTTTGAGTGAATAGGTTATAGTTTACAGATTCAAGCCCTAGGATTTAAAAGATGCAGGGTTTTCAAGATGCTTAAATGAGAAAATCTTGTAAATGGTTTAAAATGAAAAAAAAAAAAAACCCCAAAAAAACAAAAAAACCAACCCATATTAGGGCCTCATCAGCAACCTATTTACTGTTTATTTATGCATGTGATCCTGAATCAGATCTGGAAAGTAATCCACCTACATATTAACTCACTTCAGTTCAATTCAGCACATACTAAATACACATGTACATGACATCAGACATCAATTCAGGCATTAGGAATGCAAGAAAAGAAAGAATGCTCGCTCTGGAAGAGCTACACTAACCACAATACAATGAAGCTGGTGTTATACTAGGGACTTCACTTGCTTTGGAAACAAGTAATTTTGTCCCAAGTCTCCACACTGAATTTTTTTTTTTAAGATTTTAAAATTTATTTATTTATTTTTTTAAAAAAGATTTTATTTATTTATTTGACGGAGAGAGATCACAAGTAGAGAGGCAGGCAGAGAGAGAGAGAGAAAGAGAGAGAGAGAGGGAAGCAGGCTCCCTGCTGAGCAGAGAGCCCAATGCGGGACTCGATCCCAGGACCCTGAGATCATGACCTGAGCCGAAGGCAGCGGCTTAACCCACTGAGCCACCCAGGCGCCCTAAATTTATTTATTTGACAGACAGAGATCACAAGGAGGCAGAGAGGCAGGCGAGAGAGAGGAAGGGAAGCAGGCTCCCCACTGAGCAGAGAGACCCACGTGGGGCTCGATCCCAGGACCCTGGGATCATGACCTGAGCCGAAGGCAGAGGCTTTAACCCACTAAGCCACCCAGGCTCCCCATCCACACTGAATTTTATATGTTCTCCAAACATTTTAAATATGTATGAAACTAGATTATAAAAAGAGAAATTACCTATTAACGCTTCAAAACAATTAGCCATTGCATGCCGAAGGTCTGATTCTCTACAAAGGTCAGGTCCATGAGCATAAAGCATAAATCGATCCAGTTCAAGTTTCTACAAAATTCAAAATGACAAGTAAGAAAGAATTTGGCAAAGTCATAACTGTAACAATTCAACATCTCCTGGGGGTTAGGAGTAATGGTTACAAATTAATTGGCCTTGTGTCAGTATATTAAGAGAGTTAGCCCGCCATTCATTGGGAGTCAATGGCTCAGATTTAACCCTCCTCAACCTTTCCCCAAGCAGGCTTCTATGAACTCTGATGTTTCAACTTTGGTGGTTCAGAAATGATCAGATCTGAGTCTACTTCCAAATTCAGACCAAGCACTAGTCTGAGCTGGAAAAAGACTATGCTATAAGATCATGGGCCTCTGAGTTCACCCAACATATCTAGAGAGATACAAACACAACCCAAAGTTTGATGCTCAAGTTATGTGGTATTGATGTTTGTGCTATACAGAACAGATTTCTATGTGTAGAATAAATGAGAATCCTCAGAAGACTTCAAAATGCCTTATATCTCTAAATATTTTTTTTTTAATTTGGTAAGGATTTTTGTGGCTCTTTATCTTTGTTCTTATGTCATCTTTATGAGGTCTCTATACTTACCTCTCTGAAGGCTCAGTGAGATCTTCTGAGCAAGGGGGTTGGATTTATTTTACAGACTCCAGGAATATTGTTTGTAATGAATTATGCTTCTTTTTTTTTATTTGGCATCAGAAAAGTTTAGAACCAAATTTGTGGCCAAGATCTTGAAACTGTGTAGGACTTAGAATATATCTGTGTATAGTAACTTTACCTCTGGTTTCCTCTTTCTGTCTTAACCATATTTTCTCTTTACTCTGAGTTCAGTACCTGTTTATTTCTTATCCTACTGTATTATAATATACAAATCATGTCCTTTGAGAACTAGACACAGTATGAATGATTTTTTAAATAAAACTCCTGAGACTGAATAAATGGAAATCATAATTCTTTCCATAAAAGGAGAAAATTACAAACACTGCATAAGCATGCAATAAATCTGTTTCCATTACCCTATAAGTCAATTCAATAAATTCTTACTAAGCTGTAACATGCTACGTAATATGGAACAAGTCACAAGTCAATGAACACCCTAGGACAATATGAGTCTCATCAGTCCTCAGATATGATACTCAGATTTTTTGTGTCTCAGTATGCATGCTAAAAATATCCATATCCATTTATACTGGGAAAAGATACAGACAATAAAAACAAGACATAAGCGCTATCAGTATTCCGTATTGCTAGGAATTCATGAGTACAAAATATATTCAAATGAGTTTTGACTACCACAAATGCAACAGCAGAAAACACCTCTTTTAAAAAATTGATCCCTAAGTGCAAGAGCTTATGCTAGAATATGTAAATTTCAGCTGTTTCACAACTACACTGGGAAAATCCAATTGTTTGTTAATCTCTGGAGCCCTGTTTGAAAATAGACTGCAAGCCAAATTTTATATTACAAACAACTATTCTGGAATGTTATGAATTTTCCAACTTTTCATAATCCTTGCTCTACATCTTTACATTTTCACGTAGGCATTAGTGAACTTTTAAAAAGGAGAGTGATGTTCAACTTGTACATATATTGAAGTGTTCATTTGTCTGGAGAACTGGAGCTATCATTAGATTCTCAAAGATTCTCAGCAATCCTCTGTCACGTGCCCCCCTCCCAAGTGGTTAAGAGCCATAGTCTAGACCAAGGGCAAAGCCTACAATTGCCTTCTACTGAAGCAGATGGGTGTTGAATGCCATGGGAAATGTCAGGATTTGGAGGAAGATCATATAGACAGCTCAAGGGAGAAACTGGCCAAAATAACTCATGGCTTTGTACATCACCTAATGTGTCACATAGCAGTTGTTGTTTTCCTGTTATGGCAATATTCCATGCTTTGTAAACAACCTCCCCACAATTGCTTGAAAATGTGCATTATATTTTAAAATGAAAAAAAAAATTGGGAGTGAGTTGACAACTACTTATTCACATGTATTTCCAATGAACATTTATGTGCTCTATCAGGAAACATTTTGACAATTAAATCAACTGCACACTAAAGCAGTTTTAGGTAGAGTTGTGGAATTTCATTCACGGTAGAGCTGCTAAAACCAAGAAGCATACCTGTTGCCTACAGTTTTTCATTAACATGTCATTATTTACATTCTCAAATTAACCATTTTTAATATACTTAATGCCTTAGCAAGATCAAATTAAGAACTAGATTTTATCTATATCAAATTCCAACATTTATATCAAAATGAAGGAAAAAAAAACAAAAAAATGCTTAAAGGAAAATGCAAAAAAGCTCTTCCAGTGAATCACTGGTATTAGGGGATTTAAGAGCCAGTTTCCTCTACTACTGAATAAACCCACAGGTCTATAAAATGTAATAATTTATAATGAGAACAGGAGCAGCAGCAATAAAAACAACCAACTCCTACTAATTTATTTACCTGTTTGTGTGATTACTACAAACAGGGAGTGTGCCAAGCACTTTATAAACTGAATTATTAAAACTCGAACAATAATCTCCCTTGATTCTCACAACCACCTGTGTGGCAAGTGCTAACGCCGCCTCCATTGTGCACATGAGAAGGCAGAGACTTGCAGGAGAGACAATTTGTCTATGGCCCCCCCTGTTTGTAAAAGGGGCGTGGACTGAAACCCCGATGGCCAATCCAAGCACCTGTGTTCTGTTTGCCATAACTCACTCGACAACTTACTATACTAAAACACCACACAGAATGGGAATATCAAATGAAGTCATTTAAATAAGTAAAATGTCTGCGATGAATCTAAATTGAGAAAAGTTTCTCTTAGTCAAAGAATAAAGCCAATGTGGCTAACTGGACAGCCTAAACCCTAACTCTTAATTACTGGGATTTGTGATGTTTGGGGATTCTCAAAGATCTATAAAGTATCCCTTGTGGGCATGAATGGGCAGGCATATTCTAATCAAAGCCATAATGCTGCTTATTAATGTAAATTAAAGACAAATATAATACAGAAATATTACACAAAGGAAAAATACAAACTATTTTATTTCTTTTGCTCTGTTCTTGTTCTTTTCCCCAAATGTTTAACTCTGTTCACACACATCTGTCAAATTTTTCCTCTTCTATTATCAAGTTACTTCACCATGGTGTTCATTAGCTTCTGGTAAACCCACAAAGGTAACAGAACTAATAAGGTTGAATCTTTAAAACCGAAACAAAAAAATCCTTCCTGGTCTATAAAATATTAAACTCTTAATACACCTTAAAGAGTTACTTTTTCAAATGCAAAATTATGCATGGACTGAAAAAGAAAATGTCAGACTTTACAGAAAATGCGTCAGATGTTTGACATACCTTTGCTAACATGGCAAGGTGTTGATTCTGAACAATGGCAGTTCGATAAGTTGCTAATCCTCCTTCTTCCAGACTAGGAAACAAATAGTATAAATGGACACTGCAGAAAAAAAAAAGGCATATAAACAAATATGCATCACAAGATTCTGTCTGTAGCTCCAAGTCATCAAAATAGGCCTGGCACATAATACGTGCACAGTAGATATCAGCTGAATTGAACTAAGCTGAAGGGTCTGATTGGAAGTCTTTGAAAGTTAACTAGTAAGCACAGTATCTGCAGTCATATGCTCTACCACTGAGATATACCCCCAGTAAGCACAGTGTCTGAATGTGCTAAAACCCAAATAGTACCATTCACTCATATTTTCATACTCACTTCTGTTTAAAGACTGCTGTGACAAATCTGGCGACAAAGACCTGAAGGGCTGGTCACATAATGCTATGCTATGGGACACTCAGAAATCGGGTCTGGAAACAACTATCTTTGCTCTGGCAGCGTTATGCGTGGCCCCTGCAGAGAAGCCTGGGCAGGGCACCAGTGGTGGTGTGCCCTTGACAGAGCCGACGGGGACAGGAACAGAACTGAGAGTGGCACACCCGGTTGCTCATGCCCTGAGGAAAGTGTGGGGATTTGGAGGAAGACTGCATGGAAAGCCAGTTCGGACCATGACAGCAACAGCCTCACCTAAATCTCAGACCAGTCTTTAAGCGCTACTGTTGATCAGGGCAGCTAAGCTTCTCCTGTTCTACTGTGTCCAGTGAGGACAGGCATGGAGAGCCGCCCCTCTGCCTCATTATGTCCTTCTTGGGAAAAGCAATGACCCAAAGAGAATACAAATAGCTCAAGACAGCTCCCGGAGAAGCAAGTGTGGTCTCCCTTTAAAACAGAAATGATGTGGGTATGAAAACACAAAATGCACTTTCCTACCCCTACCACCAAATTAAGAACACGAGAACACTTCTGGGGAGAAAACACACATAAATGCATACATACACACACGCACACATACACAAACCAAAATCTTGTCATTAATATTACTTGTAAGTTTTACTTCTCTTGAGATTGGAAAGAGTGAGAAATGGATCAAAGACAAATCCTAGAAAATGAAATGACATTTTAAAATATCATCCCTTTCTCTACAAATTGAATATAAGCTCTGAAGCATTTAGACCAAGACAAGCTGATCTCCTGTGGCTGTGGCAACTTGAATATAAACTTGACAGGACAAAGACACTGGCCTTTCATCTTGTAATCTTGTGCATTACAGCGTCAGTGAATACAAGTTACCAGGGCAAGAGCCACAGACATGTGGCTTTCAAGCTCTACAGAAGGACAAAATACATGGTGTTCCAATGCCTTATTTAGCTAATTACAAAGAAGGTAATATAGTAAGTATGTTACCTATAAGATGTAATTATTGGGGGACAGCAGAAACACCTCCTTACCTGGTAAGAAATTCAACAACAGCATCACCTAGGAACTCCAATCTTTCATTGTGATTAATCCTATAGGAGAATTAAAAAGGTCACTTAAAATAGGAAACATTTACATGCCTTCCATCTCTTCTCAAAGAAAAGATACATGAGAGTCAGCTCCTTTTGTAATCAAAACATCCCACCTTATTCCCAACAATCAAAAGCACTGGCCACCATCTTAGCTGGAGTATGAGACACGCACTGGGGAATGAGGGCATTCTATCCTACCATGTGGTTAAGGTCTTCTGACCTGGGGGCTTCCCTCCCGAGAATCAGATTTAAAGTGAGGAGATATCACCCTTACAACTGAATCTTTCCACACTGCTCTCAGGTAGGTGAGAGAAAGGAGAATGTATTCTAATGAGTTATAACTGAACACTGAAAAATCCGTTTGGTACAATGTTCCAAGAATAGCTTCCCACTGCCCAAACTCTAAACTTAACTTAGCTTCTAAAGCCCTTCAGAAGAGGCCTAACCCACTTTTTCAAGTCCCAGTATCCACTGCTATCCTCTCCCACCTATATTTTGGGCTCCTGTCCCAAAACTGCGTGGTACTTTCCGAAAAGGGAATCCGCCCTGAAGCTTTCCACCATCTTCCTGTGCACAGGGCCACAAAAACCTACTCATCTCTCAAGGTCTGGTGAAATGTTGCTTCTCTACAAATCCGATTCCTCTCATCAAAATTAATACCTCTCCTCGGAGCCTATCACACTACTTAGACCTTCAATGTATGGTGAAGGCACATCTCAGAGGCTGAGTTCCTCACATCCAAGTGGAAGGCTGAAAGGACCAGGAAGGTGATCCAGAGACAACTTCCCTCTGCCTCTCAGGAGTCCAGCACAGCCAGCTTCCCTTGGTGCTCAAGCAGATCACTACCTCTGGCTGGGCAGTGATGTGGCATGACCCAGTTTAGGTTTTTAAAGGGCCACGTTGGCTGCTGTGCAAAAAAAATGTGTGCAGGGAAGACAAGTACTGAGGAGGGTACTATGGCCATCCGGCGAGACAGGACAGAGGTTCAGGCTGGGGAGGTGATGGTGGAGGAAGGGAAAGAAGAAAGAATGAAGATCAATGCTTAGATTTTGGCTTCCATAGTTGGGTGAAAGGCAGTGCCATCTACTGGGAGGGGAAGACCAAAAGGGGAACAGGTTTAGGCAGAAGCAGGAGTTGCATTTTAGGCACCTTTGCTTTGAAACGTCTATAAAACAACCAAATCCAGAAATCCAGTAATATATTAACTTGCTGTTCATGGGCAAGAACAAAGCTGGTAAAAAATCTTTAAGAGTGGTCAATGTTCAGACAGGACTTCAGGTGATGGAACCAGATGATACTACCTAGGGAGAGAATGCAGCTAGAGAGAAGGGGTCCCAGGATTGAGCCCAGGAGAGGGTCACACCTGAGGTCACGCAGAAGGGAAACCAGCAGAGAGAAGACTGGCGGGGGCTGGGGGTTGCAGAAAAGGAGGCAAGTGTCAAGAAAGAGACAGACTCAAGTAAGATGCAGAGAGAGCACTGGTGCAGCAGCACTGAGGACGTTCTTGAAGCCAGTGGGGGCCAGCTCTGTGAAGCGGAGAAGACACACCGGATTCTGGTTAGAGCAGAATGATGTGCATCCGAAGCTACATATGGAAAGAACCCGAGTGTCTGTTTCAGGGCCGACAGTAGAGAGACAAACCATAGGAGGAAACCAGAAAGGATGGTGACAAAAATGACAGGGACAGGAGAGCACACTGGGCCCCTGAGACCTAAGCAACAAAGGCAAGGGACAGGACTGGGCCTGTGCAGGATCTCGCCTTACTCTAGGGACTTCTTCAAATATCTCTGACACTGAACCTTATCTTCTCCAAAAATTCAATAGCTGACTATCAAGTCCAAACCTGCCTAGTTTTCAAGGCCATTTTTTATCTAGTTCCACAGTAGTCACCCATTTCATTTACTTTTTTTTTTTTCTTTAAAGACTTTATTTGACAGAGAGAGCACAACCAGGTGGAGCACTAGCAGTGGCAGAGGGAGAAGCAGGCTCCCTGCTGAGCAGGGACCACCACCCCCACCCCATCCTCATGTGGGGCTCAATCCCAGGACCCTGGGATCATGATCTGAGATGAAGGCAGACGCTTAACCAACTGAGCCACCCAGGAATCCCCTCATCTACTTTCAACAGCAATTTTTAACTCTTAGTAGACCAACCTCTGCACTGTACCAGACACACTACTGCTTGTCCCTTCTATGTTACTTCTCCCAAATCCTACTCATTCTTAATGTTAGCTGGGTACCTGTCGTAACTGCTGGAGTCCCCAGTGATGCTGGCACACCCCCACACCTGCATCCCCACCCCCACATGATTTAATGTTTGTCACTCAGTTTATTTCAAAATTATATACTATCTTTTATTGTTCCCTGCTTCGTGGGTGCCAGTTTAGTTTCCATATTCAAAGTCACCTTATGGTTTCAGTATATGTGGAAAATAAAAAAATATTTATTTACAAATTAAATGACTCTCGGCTACCAAATTATCTACTTGGTAATTTGAGTTCAATTTTATATTACCTCACGTATCTCATAAGTTAATTCTTCCACCCTAACATTCCTTCACAGTTGAGAATTTTAAAGGAAAATAAATGTAATAGGAGAAAACAAGAAAGACTTGAGCAACAAAGATGTGATTCAAACCCTTAATTTATGTGAAAAACGCATTCTGGAAAGCAGTTAATAGCCAAAAATAGAAAGTGAGATAAGGAAAGAGTGAACAACTTATGCCTGTGGTAAAGAATTCATAATCCAAGAGCTTAACAGAGAAGGGGAGGATGGAGAGAAAGGGAAGGAGGAAGGGGGGTGGAGAGAAAGAGAAAGAGAAAAAGAAAAAAAAAAAAAAAAAAGAAAAGAAAAGAAAGAAATTAATTAGGCCCTCAAACTATTCCTCTTAATCTTACCTAATTTATATTAGCTTTTAAAAGACTTTTTGCTGCTACTCCATTAGCCAAGAGTAACTAAACAGTATATATTTTTAAAAGATTTATTTTAGAGAGAGAGCGCAGTGTGGGGGAGCAGGAGACCAAGAGAGAATCTCAAACAGACTTCCCACTGAGCACAGAGCCCAACACAGGCCTCGATCCCAGAACCCTGAGATCACAACCTGAGCCACAATCAAGAGCCAGACGTTCAAATGACGAACCACCCAGATGCCCCTGACTAAACATTATATTTAAAAAATATATCATTTGGAAGCTACTTGATACTGCACTTTGCTTTTTGTCAAATACAGCAGAACTCCAAAAGTGTCTGTCATCATTCTTGGAGAATGCATCAAGGAATAGAGGCTCTAGTTAACATGGTAACATGTTAATCCCTCAGACTTCTTGCCAACTTAATTTTGTGAAACCTAATAAGCTGTTGTCCTGAGAGACAGGAACAAAGAAAAGAAATGGTGAGAGTTTTTTGGTCTTTTTTTTTTTTTTTAAAGATTTTATTTATTTATTTGAGAGACAGAGAGTACAAGCCACAAGTAGGGGCTGAGGAAGAAGAAGAAGCAGGCTCCGCATCCAGTGGGGACATGGAGCTCAATCCCAGGACCCTGACATCATGACCTGAGCCAAAAGCAGATGCTTAACTGACTGAACCACCCACGTCCCCTGAAATGGTGAGTTTTTTTTAAAAAGAAAGAATTAGAATCATCCTATTCTTTTCCAAATGTCAGTAAAATGCAAATAGTATTTTCTGTGGTAGAGACTTTATTTTCTTCCCAACAGTTCAAAGTACTATCCAGGAAAATCTACTTAACATGGAAAGCCAGGAACCGTACCTGGGGTGAAGACAAACCCTAGCTGGATTGTCTTCTGCTTTATTAAAAGACAAGGACACCTCATCAAAGAATAGTAGCTGCTTTGAGTCAGATACTATGTGAATGAACTCATACTGGCATAAGCTATACTTTCATTTGTTTTATAAACTTTCAGGGAGACAAGAACTATGTCTAGGATTTTAATAACCACAATGTTAGACTATTATTCAGTGTACTAAAATACAAGGTCACAGTTCCACACGGGCTTATTCAATAGTGAGTCTGCCATCCACTAAATAATTTCCCCATATCCAACACATGTTTTTCTGTATCCTCACTGTGACTAAACACTGGCAATGAGCCACAAACAGAAATGGGGATTAAATACCACTTCAGTTTATTATTATACTGGACAATTCCTAATCCAATGGTTTATCCAGAAAAAATGGACAGAGTGAGCTTCTAGTCACTGTTGAGTACAGCAGCAAAGCCTTTGTTCCTTCTTCTATTGTTCTACATTCGTTAATCACTCTCTTTATAAGTACTAGTAAGCTCCAAGAGGAAATGTTTACTGAACAATAAACACTCCATTTGTTTTTGAGAACTGAATCAACAAAGACATTAGGAAATCCAGATTAACTGTAACATTTATATAGCACATTTGGTCTGAGGAATTAAAAACACTTTATAAAACATAATTTTCCCTGTAACAGGAATCACTGGAAGGTAGCCTTTATGCTATGGAAAACCATCTTGGGATGGGTCAAGTCCAAGGGTAACTGCCACGGAGAGGGTATGGACATTTTCTCACCTTTCCTTCCAGGCCTCAACCAGTGACAGGTCAACTAAAGCTAGAAAGGGTGGCTGGAGATCAGCTGAACCTTCCACCCAGTTCAGGAATTCCTTCTATTCACTACATCTACCTGGACACTTAGTGGAAGGGAAGGTCACAGAGATACCAGATCTGAGACCTGCTGGATCCAGGGATCCCAGGTTAAGCACCTCTGGAATTTAACCTGAATTTTTAAGCCAGCAAATCTACTCAGTGGAATTCACATATACTCAAGCATGTTTTATTGTCTTGAATGCAAGACATTTATGTATAACTGATTGAAATTGTAACTACCATTTCCTTAAACACAGAGACATTAATAGTCCATACGTGAATCACTCTTTGTTCCAACACATTCTTAAATACGATGTCTACCAATGACTCTACCAATCAAAAAACAAAATGAAACAAGGCAGCTTCTTTTTCCATTACCAGTCTTCTAGTCCCCTTCCCAAAGGTCTTACTGATAATACATGGATTACTTGAACGCCACCAAAAGCCTAATCCTTCAGATATCCTTTCTGTGGTAACCATTCACTGAAATTTATATAACTTAAATATAATTATACAACTGAGATTTATGCATTTAAACAGTGACACTTTAAAAAATTATGGGTGGCAAATTCGCATGAGATGATGCCATCATAAAAGTGAATTATTTTAGAGTTCTGATAGACAGATTTTTGTTTATTTAAGACTTCATGCCTTTTTGTAAATCCTACCTGGTGCCAAATCAGATTAAGTAAGATACTAATCTGCCATTTAAACCTCTGCTGATGGTGCTTAACCATCCAAGTTTTCCTATTTCTTAATATCCAAGTTTCCCTATTTCTAGGGAAATGTAAACAATAACTTGACATGAAAATAATATCACGAATGGCATTCTTTCCTTTAATACTTATTTACTGCGCTTTTGCTTTGTAAAAAGTACTATTTGAAAAAAAAAAAAGAAAAAGAAAGCGTATGACCAAAGACCGTCAAGATGCTTACAGTAAAGAAAATTGGGTCATAAAACTGGGTTCCAGGGCATTCCAGGAGGAGATGTAGAATGACTGTTGGCGTTTGAGGAAGGGAAAGAGTGAGCCCGAGAGCAGTGGTAATGGTGTGTAAGCAGCCACAGGGAAAAGCAGTACGAGCCTGGAAAAGTGGCCTGGGGCCAGGTCTCGGTTGCTGGATGCAGATGGGGAGGTTCAGGCTTATCCAGTACGTGATGAGACATCACTGAAAGCTTTCAAGCAAGTTATAGCTAAAAACTAGAATTCAGGCTCCAGAGATAGCAAGATGACTGAATACAGAGGCAGTGTGAGGGCAGAACTGGCAAAATGGTTGTCACTAACTGTAGAGCAGGAAGGGCAGGGGTGTGAGGAGTGGTTTCCAGGAGGACCAGGAAAAGAACTGGATCGAGACCCCTTCCCCTCAGCCCTCCCTCCTGCCTGCCTTGCTCCTTCACATTCCCACTTCCGTTAGCAGCTCATTCCCGCTGTCCTTTCTCAAGTCTGAAGCTCTGAGCAAGCTCGCTTGGGAGGAGGTACAATCACGGACACTTGCAATTTGAGAGTGTTTGTGTCAAAGATCTACAAACACTTCCAAGGAGCAGGGATAAATGCCTCCCATCTTAGAACAGCAAACTGAGACAAAAAAGGGAGAGGGCAAATCACTTCAAGTGAATTCAATCACTGAAGTATACAATAAAAAACTGACCTATAATCCCTAAACAACCACCAGAGCTATCATCCCCACAGCAGACTATGTATGTTTTGGTTTTGACCTTCACTGAAGCACTTACCAAAGGACCCCTTTCATGAAGTTATTTAGGCTTATGGCACTCTTGGTCACACCTCCTCGTAAGTGGGGGCTTTGTCTTACTTGCCTTAAATTCCTCTAAAAGACCTATAAACTGCCTCAAACTCAAAAGGCACCAGATAAATGTCCCATCGAACTGAATTCGCAGGAAGATTCTGAAGTACAGCTCCCACAGCTGTGCACAGCGGGCTGCCGGCCAGCAACAGAGCTGGCCACCAAAGCGTCGAGGAGGCTCTTCCTGAACAGAAACGTGGGGTCAGCTCTGTCATCAGCAGTAAGATCAGGTACACGGCAAGAGGCTCTCAACACGAGCAGCAAAGGACAAGAGATATTTGTTTATTCTCTGTCATTTTCAATATGAACACGGTTTCTCAGAATTCCTTCTGCCACAGTAAGAAAGCCATCTCTTTGTGACAGAGCAAAAGAAAACCTAAATCATGACATCTGAACAGCACTATCAAAAGACAATTTATACCAACAACTACATTTGGGATAGATGAAACAAAGATAATTTAAGCTCATGCTTTCATCACTAAAAAGTACACGTGTAGGGCATGTGTAGCCTTGCTAACGGGGCTGTAGGGAACTCAGGGTTCCACTTATTAAAATAAGAACTGGTCATCTGAAGACTCTACAAGATAGCAGGGAAAATGAAACCATGGCCACACTGTCCCTGAGGGTGTGATTAAGGGCTCTTCTAATTAGACAGTTCTTTTCTGATCTTAGACGCTCACAGAATACCACAGTAAGGCATCTGATCATCTTCAAACAGGAATTTAAAGTTTCATTCTGCCTTTCTTTTTACCTCTTGATTGAAGAGGAAGATAGTATGGTCTATGATAATTTCAAGAGAGCAACTCAAGGCAAGCCAATTTAGAAAGAAAAGTGACAGATGAAAACAAGGTAGAAAAGGAAGCTATGCTAACTATGGCTGGTCATTCTCTTGGCTGTGGAGGCCAGTTTTGAGCTGCAGCGACTGTCAACTCTGTCACTTCTAAACCCGCTCAACCCACCTTTCATCCTCCGAAGCCTGGAAGCCAAGAGGGACAAGCCTGCCTATTCAACTTCTCAACTGCCTGGTGAAGAAAGAAACACGCCCTCAAGCAATCTCCTCCGCAGCCTTTCAGAACAGCACCTGCTTGTTTCACACACACAGATAAGCCTCCTGACAGCAACATCAGAGCTTCATCAGCCTCGCTTCCGTTCAGTTTTCCATGGGTGTTTATAAGTTTAGAACCAGTCCACTTTCTTCCCAGATTCTCCAGGGGCTCAAGTCCGCACAAAAGAATGTTAATATAAGAAGGTATCTCTGACCCATTATAAGACCATTATATAAGACCAGTGTTATCCTAATAATAAAACCATACAAAACACCACAGAAAAGGAAAACTACAAACCAATAACTTATGAATATAGACACAAAATACCCAACGCAATACAAGCAGACTAAGTTTAGAGCATATAAAAAGGATTACATACCATAACCAAGTGAGATGTATCCCAGGAAAGCAAGGTTGGTTCAATATCCAAAAATCAATGAACATAATACACCATAAGAATAGAATAAATGATGAGAAAAAAACAGATGACCTCAACAGACACACACAAAAAAGCATTTGACAAAATTCTATATATTTTCATTAAAAAACATTCAGCAAACTAGGAACAGAAGGGAGCTTCCTCAACCAGATAAAAAACATCTATGAAAAATGCATAGCTAACACCATTCTCAATGCAAAAGAATGCTTTCCCCTAAAAATTTTAGGAAGAAGACAAAGATCCACTCTCACCACTTCAATTCAGTATTATACTGGAAGCTCTAGCCAAGGCAACTATGTTCAGAGAATGAAATGACATCCAGACTGGAAAGGAAAAAGTAAAACGATCTCTATTGGTAGGTGATATGATCATATACCCCCCAAAATTCTAAGCAATCCACTAAAAAACTATTAGAGCTAACAAATGAGCTTATTAAGATTGCAAGATAGAAGATCAATATAAAAAAATCAATTCTATTTCTCTACACAGGCAATGAACAATCCAGAAGTGAAATTAAGAAAAACAATTCCATATATAACAACAACAAAACAAAACAAAACACAAAAAACCCCAGGAATGAATTTAGCAAAAGACATACAAAATGTACACTTAAAACTATAAAATACTATTGGAATAAATTAAAAACAACTTGAATAAATGTAAAGATATTGAAGGTTCAGAAACTTAATATTAAGATGGCAACTGTTCACAAATTGAACTATAGATGCAACATAATCTCTATCAAAATCCCAGCCAACTTCTTTGCAGAAATTGATAAACTAATCCAAAATCTCACATGGAAATGTAATGGATCCAAAATAGTCAAAATAATCTTGGGAAAAAAAAAAAAAGAGAGAGAGAGAAAGCTGGAGATCTTGCATTTCTTATTTTTAAAGCTTACTATAAAGCTACAGTAATCAAGACAGTATGGTACTGGCATAAGGACAGACATACAGATCAGTGGAATAGAGCTCAGAGTCCAAAAATAATCTTTCACATACACCACCAATTAATTTTCAACAAGGGTGCCAAAACAATTTCATGGAAAAAGATTAGTCTTTTCAACAAATGATACCGGATATCCACAGCAAAAGGAATACACCTACACCACACCATAAACAAAAATTAACTCTAAATAGACCAAAGATCTCAATGTTGAGAGAAAAAACTACTGAACTCCTAATAGAAAAAAAAAGATGTAAATCTTTGTAATTTTTTTTTTAAAGATTTTTATTTATTTATTTGACAGACAGAGATCACAAGTAGGCAGAGAGGCAGGCAGAGAGAGGAGGAAGCAGGCTGCCCGCCTGAGCAGGGAGCCTGATGCAGAGCTCAATCCCATGACCCTGGGATCATGACCTGCGCCAAAGGCAGAGGCCTTAACCCACAGAGCCACCCAGGTGCCCCCATCTTTGTGATTTTATATTAGGCAATGGCTTCTTAAACATGATGCCAAAAGCCCAAGCAACACAAGTAAAAGAGAAACTGGACTTCATCAAAACTTTTTTGCTTTGAAGGATATCTTCAAAAGAATGAAGAAACAATCCATAGAATGAGAAAAAAATGTTTGCAAATTCGTATCTGATAAGAGATTTGTATCTGGAATATATAAAAATGATTATTTTAAAAAGCTGGTCACAAAGGACCACATATTTGTATGATACCATTTATATAAAATGTTCAGAAAAGGCAAATCCATAAAAATTGAAAGCACACTGAAAGTAGAATAGTGGTTGCTTAGGGCTGGGCAGACTGAAGGGAAATGCAGAGTACAGGTTTCTTTTTGGGATGCTGAAAACATTCTAAAATTAAGTAGTGATCAAGACTGCACCACTCTGTGAATGTTCTAAAAACCATTGAATAGTATACTTCAAGTGGGTGACTCGTATGGTATGTGAATGATACCTCCATAAAGCTATTATTATTAACAAAAGCTACTTTACCTTGAGGGAGTGGGGTCATCTTGGCCAAGGCGTGACATAATATTTATTAAAGTGTTAATTCCTATTTAAAAAGTAAATAAATAAGGAAATACTGTTAGAAGCATTCTAGGACCATGATATGATACGTAGAAAGGCTATTATCTATCTTACCCCAGTTTGATTTCAAAAGGTTTGATATCTGCATGTCTACAAGTCTGATCAATTTAGTTACTTAAGAAACTTGATAGTAGCAAAAAATTTTCCTAAAAAATTCATCCACCCTTATAATAATGCTCAAAGTGAATGCTGTTACGTATGGGTCAGAAAGCACTACAAAATGAGAATATACAACAGTCACCAGGAAACTTTTCCTGGTGGGGACTTAATTTACAACAGGGAACATAGACCAAAACACAAGAGTAGAATCCAAACATACCTTTTTTCCTCATATGCATGTGGTGAACTTTTCTATCTCCATATTTGGGCTGTCGAATTCCACAGTTAGATAAAGAATTCCTGGCATGATCAGGATTCATTCCAAAATTTAAGTGATGACTTGGATGAGTCATGGCCAGCTAAAATTTCAACAAAATAAATTTAGTCTGAAAAACTCAGCACAGAAGTGCCATCTTTATATTATCTCAAACGAAATAGCTAAAAGAGATCCATCCAGTAGAATTTTAAGCCCTGATCTTTCCATCTTATCTTCTCCAGGGTCAAATTTCCAGAGCTCTAGTACAAGACCTTTTCTATAAAGAAACCTAAAAATCCACATCTTTCAAAGGAGAATTACAATAGTTATCACCTGGAAAGAAGAGCCATAAAGAACGCAAGCCTTAAAGAAAGGACTCAGGCTTGACAGACAAATTTTAGCTTTGGTCTATTTCTTTAGGGATAGTGTCAAAAAAATTAAAATAAAATAAAATGAAAGGTGAGAAAAAGTGTTTGAAAGTGTCAACCAGAGTAGAGTAATGGAGAGAGCTGTGTTACTAAACATCCTCGTCATCTCCCGGAATGGAGAATCTCAATGTTCCATTTGTAACCTGCAAGATGAATTACTCCTATTTTGCTGTTATGTGAGTGTACAGGCGAGTAATTCTTACCTGTAACAGACAACGATCTTGGAAAGTATATCCTATCAACTTGTCTAGATGCATTAGGCATTGGTGGTAGCGGATATGATGGGTCAAGACAGGCAACATCATGGCATGCTAGGAAGAAAATTCCAATATGTTTATCTCAATAAAAACTTGTAATAATCCTTCATTTATTTTACAACAAACAAGAACCATTTTTCTCATCCCAGATTTCAACTGCCAAAGTCTTGAAACAGTTTACTGTCCACGTGGCATCCCTGCCAATCCCCTCTTGAGGGGTGGTGGACTACTGTTGCTCAGGGTATAGTCTCTGGAATCACAATGCCTCGGTCTGATTCCTGCTTCACTCATTCACTGTGGAACTTGGCAGGGGAGTTATTTGATCTCTCTCTGTTTCCTCACCTACAGAATAAGGATCATCAGGAGAGCTATTTCCAAAGGGGGGGAGGGTTAAAAGGATTAAATGAGCAAATACCAAAAAACTGCTTATCTTAGTACAAGGCTTCTTAGCCCTCATTCAAGTAGGAACAACCCTGCTTCATCAGCATTCAGCAGGGTGACCTCAACGAAGCCAGCAGAATTTCTGTGCCTCCCTGTCTATCTTTACTGTTAAGAAAATGGACTAGAGTTCATAAATTCTGAAACTTTGTCAGGGTCAAGATATTTTTGAGAATCTAAAGAAAATTACCCTTTCCCCAGAAAAATGCCTAAGTGCATAAACATGCAAAAAATGTATGCAATTTTAATAGGTTCACAGACCCCTAAAAGCCCACCACTATCCTCCAGGTAAGAACTTCTCAGTCAGGTGATCTCAAAAGGCCATTCTAGGTTTAATACTTAATGATGTAATAATACTCCAAGGAAAACTTTTATAACTACCACTACAGTTCTGTCACCTGAGGACATAGAACTTTTACTTTTATTTCAATCACTTTTCATTTGGCTAAAGATTCCTTATTGGGAGATAATTTCATAAAAGTCATCGTTTTTTCTTTTTTTTTAATTACACTTCCCTAGAACTCAAGAGAAAGAAGGAGTCATTCTTATTCATCAGAACCTAGAGACTGGGCACAGCCCACAGAATGACTGACATACGCTTTATATCATTTTAGTCTTTGAAGTATTTTCAGATGGCATTGTTTAAAAATACATGATAATGGATTTGCTTTTAACTGCAGAAAATCAGTTTCCCGTATTAACTTAAAAGGAAAGATTCGTGCTCCCAAGTAGAAATTCCAATCAACAGGAAGTCCTTCTTTCCTGTTCAATTCAATAAATGCATACTGAGCACCTTCACGGGCAAGGCTTACTACAGCTGTGGAAGAGAAAAACAGTAAGGACATGCTCTTTGCTTCAAGGGCTTCCCAGAGATATGTCATTATGACCTGAATCACTGGCATTTTGTCCACTTTGTTGTTGTAAGTGCTGCATTAAAAAACATAGTAATATGGAAACAAAATGTGTGGCCAAAGCATAGTATCACTTTCCAGGCATTTAAACTGCAGAAAGCTCAAGAAGAAAAAAGCTTTAGCAGAAAATTGCTAAAAATTCAAGGTAGAAGGGGCATGCAGACTACGCAGTCCACCTATCTTTATGAAGTGTGAACTCAAACTGGTAAATTGGCTATTTTTCTAATACCTCCAGCGAGGGATGGATCATCACCTGTCCAAAAAGGACACCCTCTTCAGGTTATTATGCTAAGTGAAATAAGTCACTTAGAGAAAGACAAATACTGTATGACCTCACATATGTGTGGAATCTAAAAAACAAAACAAACAAAAAACAGAAGCAAACGAAATAATTTAAAAAATACAGAGAATAAACTGGTCGTTGCCAAAGGGAAGGGGAGTATGGAGAACAGACAAAATGGGTAAAAGAGGTTAAACGGTACAAATTTTCAGTTATAAAATAATGTGACAGCAATGAAAAGGAAGGCATTGGGAATAGAGTCGATAATGTTGTAACAGAGTATGGTGACAGATGGCAACTGCAATTACCAAGGTGAGCACTACATATAGAGGTGTTGAATCACTATGTTGTGCCGCAAAAATTAATATAACATTGTATATCCACTATGCTTAATAACTTTTTTAAGATTTTTATTTATTTGAGAAACAGAGACAGCAGGTGTGGTGGGGAGAGGCAGAGGGAGAAGCACACTCTCTGCTGAGCAGGGAGGTCGATGTAAGGCTCCATCCCAGGAAGCTGGGATCCCACCCCGAGTCAAAGGCAGACGCTTAACTGAATGAGCCACCCAGGAGCCCCCTTAATAAATTTCTCTTTAAAAAGGAAAGAGCACACTCTTTAGGGTACTTTGATGATTATAAAATTATTATTAACATTTAGCCCAAATCTGTCTCTTTTGAAAGTTTATCTCTTTGAACCTAGCTGTACCCCAGGAGAAAAACAAACTATATGTAACAGTAATATCTCCACATCTTCTCTTTGTTAACCTAAGTCTTACTTCTTTTAACTTTTACTGGTATGAAACAGCTTTGAGTCCCTTCACTACACCAGTATCTCTTTCCAGGTAAGTCTACTTCTTGTGAATACCACTAAAAGATATCTATGACCATGTCTATCTTGTAACCCAGACAACAAAGTCTCAATGTTATCTACAAGACTATTAACAACTCTAGTTCAGTTTTTTTTAAAGTATCAATCTTTGCAATGTAGAAATACATACAATCACTGAGCATCTTCCTCTAACCTGCCAATTCAAGTCTCGCAAATGTTTTCTCCTTTAATGATTGTGTAGAAAAAATAAAAGTTAAAATTAAAAAAATAAAAATAAAAAAAGATTGTATGGAAATGGCTGTATGTGTAAAGCTATTTAAATTCTCTCATAAAAACTGAGCAACCAGGTTAGCAAAACACACCTAGAAGCAATATGAACAATAAAAGCTAGACAACAAGGTACCCCCATGAACACCTAAATAAGACAGGGTGAGGACAAAGATCTAGGAGATCTCAGCATCTGTGAGAGAGAAAAGACAGGGAGAGTAGCAGGGCTTCTGACAGCCCTGAGAATGCAAGAACCCCCAAATTAACATATATTCATAGAAAATGTGACCAAGGGGCGCCTGGGTGGCTCAGTGGGTTAAGCCTCTGCCTTCGGCTCAGGTCATGGTCTCAGGGTCCTGGGATCGAGCCCTGCATCAGGCTCTCCGCTCAGCAGGGAGCCTGCTTCCCCCTTTCTCTCTGCCTGCCTCTCTGCCTATTTGTGATTTCTCTCTCTGTCAAATAAATAAAATAAATTAAAAAAATCTTAAAAAAAAAAAAAAAAAAAAGAGAGAGAATGTGACCAAATGTGACCAAAACTGGAGAGGGCTCTGCAGTGAGTACAAAAGGACAGTGTACTGGCGCCAGAGTGCTGAAGCCCTATAAATGCTCAATGAAAAACTGAACTTCCCTTTCAGGGTAAAGCCCCATGGTGTGAAGACAGTGCTGGGGGTAAAAGCCACATTTAAGCAGGAGAGGAACAATAAAGAGCAAAAGAAAGAGGGAATCTAGATAAAATAGAGGAGGAAGCAGTGGGGGCAGGTCTCAGGTATCAAAAGTCCTTTATTTTAAATCACTTTGCAAAAACAGTAGAAGGAGGGGCTAATTTGGCTTATACCGCCTTTTTTTTTTTTTTTTAAAGATTTTATTTATTTATTTGACAGAGAGAGAGAGATCACAAGTAGGCAGAGAGGCAGGCGGAGAGAACGGGGGAAGCAGACTCCCTGTTGAGCAGAGAGCCTGATGTGGGGCTTGATCCCAGGACCCTGGGATCATGACCTGAACTAAAGGCAGATACTTAACCCACTGAGCCACCCAGGTGCCCCAACTGCCTTCTTAAAATACAGGAAAATATTTCATTTAACTTATTTAACATTATTTAACTTGAAGAGAAACAGAAAAGAATTATGATTCAATACCATCCAAGGATTTTATCAGAAAATAGAGAAAAGGAACAGAATAAGATTCCTCAGGTAATTAAAAAGAAAAGAAAAGAAAAGCCAGAGAAACATGCCAATAAAACAGATGAAAGCTATGACCTAACATTTCAAAACAAGCTAAACAAAATAAAGAAAGCAACTGGAGCTATAAAAGAAAACTACAAATAAATATTATAACTCAGAAATGAAATGACTAGATGAAAGAAGATTTGAAAAGAAGTGACAAAACTCAGGGAAAAGACATAAAAGGAAATAATCATTTTAAGAACAGAGACTAAACAGAATGAAGAAAAAAACAAATTAACCAATGGACAGTGCTTTGAGAAATAAAAGATAGGAAAAGGAAAAATTTTAGAGAAATAAAAAATCAACAGGAAATGAAGGATTCAAGAGATAATGACAGATACAGGAAACAAGCAAAGATACAAGAAGCATATAATAGGAATCCTTAAAGAAAACCAAAACAACAGGACAGAATAATGAAATGTGTAATTCAAGGAAACTTTTCTGAGAAAAAAGACAACTTATAAGTATATAATGGAAGGGTACACAGCATATCCGAAAAAATTAACCAAAAGGACTGACAGCATTGCTTTATGCCAGAAAACAATGGAAACGTATTTAAGATGTTAATGAAAGAAAACATAAACCACAAATTTTATATCCAGCTTACATGGCCTTTATATTTAAAGACAAATGGTTAGGAACATGTAGGACCTCAAGGATCATTCTTTTAATAAGCCTTTTTTTTTTAAAGATTTTTTTTTTTAATTTACTTGACAGAGTCAGAGATCACAAGCAGGCAGAGAGGCAGGCAGAGAGAGTGGAAGAAGCAGGCTCCCCGCTGTGCAGAGAGCTCGATGCCGGCTGATCCCAGGGCCCCCGAGACCATGACCTGAGCCGAAGGCAGACTAAGGAATCTACTAGAAATGAGCTCAATTGAAGAAAAAGGGTGGGGGGAAGAACATGGGATAAACACTAACATATAAACTAGCAATTATCTTCAAATATATTTTTACCTGTAGACAATTGTGAGTTGATATTATAGGAAATGCTTAATACTCTACAGAGTAGTACAAATATCAGAAAATGAAGAGAAAATGTGAAGTCCATGAACAGCAAGGACGAGGCTGCTGTGTATCTCATAGATACTAACTTGCAGCAAGAGGATAATTACTTCAAATTAGATCCTGGATAAGAGGAGCACAAGAAATAGTAAACAGTAGTCATTTTCAGTAATGTAATTTTTTTTTAAGTATTCTAACTAATAAATGCAGAAAGAAAGACAGAATTAAAATATCACTTTGGCAGCTCTTAATAAATATCGGTCTAGGTCATAATTCATTGGTGACTAGTAATGTCACACATAAAAAAGAGGCCACGGATGGATCTAGAGGGTATTAAGCTAAATGAATAAACCAGACAGAGAAAGAAAAAAAAAAACTCTATGATTTACTTATATATGAAATCTAAAATATAAAGCAAATGAACAAACAACAACAAAAGTGAAACAGACTCATAAATACAGAAAACAAACTGGAGATTGCCAAAGAGAAGGGAGGTGGGGGGATGGATGAAATGGGTGAAGGGAATTAAGAAATATAAATTTCCAGTTGTAAAATAAATAAGTCAGAGATAAAAAGTACAACACAGTAATACTGTAATATACTTATTGTATTTTGTAATGTAAATAATTGTTAAATCACTATGTGTTGTACACCTGAAACTAATTTAATTTTATATCAACTATATACTTCAATTTAAAAAAAGGCACATGATTGAGGAGAAATACATTCCAATTTGAAGACTTATCTCTTCAACTGAAAAATGGTCAGATTAAGTCAGATTTCTAAGAACAGAATTTACTTTCTAAAAGAACTATTAAATGTTTGGATTATCACTTATAAAAAGACAGAGAGAGAGAGAGAGAGAGAGACACCACACTACCACCTATGAAAAAGTTGTGCAAGAAAATAAATTTAAATCTGATCACTGCCATCCAACAGAACTTTCTATGATGATGGAAATATTCTGCATCTCTACTGCTATAATAAGCACTAGCCAGATAGTCTTAATAGTCTATTAAGTGCTTGAAATATGTCTAGGACAACTAAGAACTGAATTTTTAATTTCATTTAATTCTAATTAATTTAAATTTAAATAGCCATGTATGGCCAATGGTATTCTATTAGATAGCAGTTTATGATAATTTATAGGAAATAAAAGGAAGAGAAGCACATGTTAAATGATACCATTAAGTTGCAATCAGCAAAACCCAGATTAGACCTTAGGAACACTACAGAACACAAGATCCAGGTTCTTCAACAATAAGAATTTTCAAGGAAAACAAAGGGAAAAATGGAATGAGAACCTAAAGAGACTTAAAACACAGCAACTCACGACAATGTACAGATCCCATCTGAATGGCCATTGGAGCAGACTGAAATAGATGTAGCAATCAGGAAAACATGAGCAGTGACTGTGAGGTTACAGAGATGCTGCTGGTAAGGGCTGAAGCTGTGTGAGGATGGCACAGAGCTCACTACACTTTTCTCCCTCATCTTGTAGAAAATGTTGGAAATTTGCATAATAAATTGTAATTCTGACAGCTTGATAGGTCAGTTAGCCTTCAAACAAAATCTTGTTCTCTTCCTTTATAAGAAGCACTACATCTCCAGTTTAAAAAAAAAAAATCAAGTATCTCACATGGTTCAAAAATTTGTTAACAGTAACTGTGAAGCCATATGTCTCTTGGAGGTATAAATCTCTATTTCCACCCCAAGTTCTAACTTAGAAAATGATTCCTTGAATGTGTTGTCCAAAACCTCCTCATCCTTGGAGATACTTATTTTCACTATTCAGTCACCCCTTAATAGATCATGGAGCGAAAATATCAGTTAGTGTGATACTGCACAGCAGCCTTCCACTCCACTCCAGAGTCACTGTGGGAAAACAGCACAGCTATTGAGTCCAAATACAGCCCTGCATCTTCTCAGTACAAATACCAACCACCACAACACAGCTCCTTCTCCCAGCAATTCTCCATGCACCTGGGTCTCCTTAGTTTTCTCAAGGAGTTAGCACCCCCAAGTGCAGCATAAGCCTTATGCGGGTTAGAGAACCATAATGGTAGCAGATTCCTTGCTCCTTTTTTTGATGTCTCTGTCACCTTTACCCATTCTCCGTTCTTATGGCTCAGTTTATTGATCCCCATGAGTCACCTCCTTACCAAAGCAAAGTATCTATAAGATACCAATTCAAGCTCAGTGGGCAGAATCCCACTCTTAAAATCCTGCAGCAACATGTTGACTTTCTACCTTTTCTGAGGCATACTGTTGAATTTTTCAGCCTCAGTTTCAGGTTTTACTTCCTGCTCCCCCCCCCACCCCCGTATTGCCCAGAAATCACTAATAAACAGCAACACAGAAAAAAACCTTTTAATAGTCTGTCTCTAAACATGGCTTCAAGTTCTGCATTTAGCCCACATGTAATTACAGGTTCCGGGCCCAGTCCTAGAGTTCCATTCCTTCTAATATTGGATGGGGCAAAATGCAGAATTTTCTAATGTCATAAAAACCCCAGTAACTTCTCTGGTTGGGAAATTATACTTCTAGAATGAGAAACTGGTACTTAACGTTTCTCCACCTTAGATTTATCACAACAGTTTTACCTCCAGCAGCAGCCAGATAACATCACAATGCTTTTGCCAGCAACCTACCAGCAATTATTACTGATGAACAGTAGGTTCTGCATCAATGAATTCCCAAACAGAGAATCCCTCCCGCATCCCCACCCCTGAGGATTTTAAAGAAGTGCTTTTTGCCCTTAAAATTACACATGAGTCTTGGGGCGCCTGGGTGGCTCAGTGGATTAAGCCTCTGTCTTCGGTTCAGGTCATGATCTCAGGGTCCTGGGATCGAGCCCCACATCGGGCTCTCTGCTCAGCAGGGAACCTGCTTCTCTCCCTCTCTCTCTCTCTGCCTCTCTGCCTACTTGTGATCTCTGTCAAATAAATAAATAAAATCTTTAAAAAAAAAATTACCCATGAGTCTATCTGTTCACAGGTTCAGGATTATTCAAAGTATTCATTTAACTCCTATTTCTCAGATTCTTATTCTTCCTTAACAAACATACTAAATGCCTTTATTCTGAATGTTTTAAACTGCATTATTACATGCCACCTGCTATCTTATTTGAGGAACAAACACTAAAACAAGCATTTATTCTAGGTTAAGGAATTAAATAAGGCCAACATAACTTGTAAAAAAACAGGAGGATTGGAGACTGGAAACATGGCTTCTAAACAGATGGCAGTGGTCTTTGGAAGAGGGGGTCCTACAGAGGAAGGGACTATTATTAGATCAAGGAGTAGTCACCTTGGCAAGAGTTTGAGTTAGGATCCAATTTCTCTGACCAGTTAGTCAAAGGAACTGAGTGCTTTTGCCTGCCAATCTCGAAACAGAATGTGAAATCTAATACATGAGGAGATGATAACCTC
The DNA here is from genome assembly GCF_002288905.1 of Enhydra lutris kenyoni. Lineage (NCBI taxonomy): Eukaryota > Metazoa > Chordata > Mammalia > Carnivora > Mustelidae > Enhydra > Enhydra lutris. The sequence continues at coordinate 54,268,739 of NW_019154089.1, read as the reverse complement.
ATCCTCCAGTTGCTTCTAATCTAGCTAAGAAGCCAGATTAAGGTATTTGTGACACAGCTGAAGAACACGGAACTGCGGCAGAATGGATTATTCCGCACCCGTGCGCAGGCATTTCGCCAAAAAAAGGGGTGCAAAGGGCTCAATGCTTTAAACAAAATTGTGTTCAGTGCAACAAAACTGCCTTAGGGCCCCACTACACAGGGTGGAAATCCAGTACAACTGGACACTCCCTCCATACCCACCACCCACCAATCAGTTCTTCTTTATCTTTTCACAAATTAGGGCTCTATGGGGTTTTGTTTAAAAAACAAAAAAAGATAAAGTTCAAATTTAACCAAAAACACAAGTATAAAGCCCACTGAACTGAAAAATCTCTAGGGTCTCTTCCAGTTACTAATGCTCTCCAATTTTATGATGTCTCTATCAACTCTGACTTATCCCTGATGGCACCAGATTTTGAGCAGATTGCTGAACATTCTGCTCAGTGTTCTTATGATGTCTACCTTAGGATGACATTATGTCGGTTTTGGAGAAACAGAAAAACTAGATAATACAGCTCCAAGGCCCCAAGAAAGAATCAGCAGAAGATACTTCTGAATACTTACAGTTAAAAAAAAAAAAAAAAAAAAACAAAACGCTCAGCAAAATAACTGAAGATTTTGTAGACACAGATGGCTGCCATGGTAGAGCATTATTCTCGAACTATCTAGTAACATGGCATCAACAGCAGTCCATCTTAACATAAAAATATGTAGCTCTGGACATCACAATGTAAATGAGTCACCTAGAAATCCCTTTAATAATAAGATTAAATCCCACTGTTCAATATAATAATTAAATGCTAACACTAATGATTTAAAGAAAAAATACCTCATTGTGATGAAATAAATACCCGAGACAGCTTGAACTTATTACCATGCATGCTGCCATCAAAACAGTGAGTGGAAGCCTGTAAGTATTCTTCCCAACAGCTGAATATGGCAAAATACACTACCTGACCCCTGCCTGGGCACTCACTGCCTTGACTGTAATTCTCATGAAATGTAACCAGTATCAATCATAACTAAAGAATGAAGTAAAGACTCAAAGAATATGCTTGGTTTTAGGGGTCTCTAATCTGGTATAAATTCCACTCATAGGGAAAACAAAAATAGTTATCAGTGAGAGTTATATACAGCTGAAATGTTCCTCTATTAGTTCATCCAAGGAAAAACTACTATCATTTGGCTCAAATAGGAAATTTATTTTGATTTTGTTCATTAATGCCTTCCGTTCTCCGCAGTGTAAGTATGAGTCATCAGTCTGGAAAGTTCGGACAACACGGTCTTCAGGAGTCTGCCTGTAGAACTGTTGGAGTTATGTCTTTGGACAAGCACCCACACATTCGCTGCACACAGGCAGGTGCATTTGAAGAATACACTTGCCTTCACTCAACAGGCAGAGACAGAAAGCATTACTAAGTAACTGCACCCCCCACCTCACCACCATGCACATACGTGCACGCACACACACACGCACATCCACACAACAAGGCAACATGAAAACTGATATAAAAACAAAACCAAAATAAGAGCAATTTATGGTTGGTGTTCCATTTAGCTATAAGACAGTATGTTCTATAGAAACTTAACAGAATTAGGAAAACTTTCTTTTCAAGAAAGAAATATATAGGTATAGGGACGCCTGGGTGGCTCAGTTGGTTAAGCAGCTGCCTTCGGCTCAGGTCATGATCCCAGCGTCCTGGGATCGAGTCCCACATCCGGCTCCTTGCTCATCAGGGAGCCTGCTTCTCCCTCTGCCTCTGCCTGCCATTCTGTCTGCCTGTGCTTGCTCTCTCTCCCTCTCTCTCTCTGACAAATAATTAAAATCTTTAAAAAAAAAAAAAAAAAAAAAAGAAAGAAATATATAGGTATAAATGTGTTCTCCAAGGTGTCATCACCTGACAGACATCAGAACGGATGCCAGTTTTCCAAAATCCTTGACTACTTAGCTCCACTGTTACTTCTCGCCTCATTGTATTCTTCTGTCGTATTTTTTGGAGCGCTTCCTAGAAAAGAACTCATTATGATGAGTAACCTGACAGTTGTGAAGCAGTATTAAGCCAAACATCAAGCATTAGAAAATAAGCTGGATTCATTCAATATCACCTTTGCATTCAGGTATTCAAACCTCTTCGTGCCAAATTACAATATTTTACTTGAAATAAAGGCTAGGATACTCTAAGCCTTGGGTATAAGCCAGCCTATCCTGGTATCCAGATAAGAAAAAATCTAAACCAAATCAGCCATTCTGGTGAGTTCAAACAAACAAAAAAATGCCCTTTTGCTGATAAAAGAGATAAAGTGTGATGTTTGGGACTTAAAATCAGAATGCAAAAATTATATTTATATCAAGCCTTATGCTAAGCATTTACATCTAAGAAAGACAATCAGTAAATTAATCTGCAACCCACATAATTCTAAAAGTTGCCTTCTAATTTGTAAAACCCTTACAAAACCTCTTGTAGCAAGGGTACATTTTCTTCAAAAAAAGACAATGATTTAAAACTTCTGCAAGACATGATCAGGAGCTGACTCTCCCCTTCAAATAATTAATTATAAAAAAATTTTATATATGCACACTTCCAACAAAAATCTCACAGGAATTCATAACAGGAACTATCACACAGCCTGCATCATTGATTAAATGGCTACTACAGATCAAATACCACTGGAGGAAAGCTAAATGGAGTATTTCAGAAGTCCACACAACCACCTTTCTCCCTGGATCCAATGACAGAGAGAAATTTCAGTCGGTCTCCCCAAGCCTTGGTTCCCTCTTTATAATGAAGGTATCCGGCTCAAGTCACAGGAAGTGACAGGACCAGAATTCAAACACTTTTCCCAGCTTCAAAGCCTTGCTCTCTTATACCCAAAGCAAAATTAAACATCATTGAGACAAAATTTATGTTGATACTGAATCCATTTATTCTTAAAATTATGAATTAAGAACGAAAACATAAATGATCCTGGAATACAGGACAATACTACCCATTAGTAAAAAATATGAAATTCGGGATATAAAACTTTATAAGTTTACCCTGTTGAAATAACAGACCTATGGAAGACACATGAAAGGCAGTCTTTTATGACCTTAAGACCAAGAAATTTGAGTATGACCCAAATTACACTAAGTACAGTCTAATCAATGATAAAAGGTTGTCCCAGCAACTGTAAAATTTGAAAAATTTCTATAAGATATATTTATTCCCAATGGTAGGAAACCATTAAGAAACAAGCCTTTTTAGTAGGGTAGTGGAGGTAATGTTCTCTTAGATACTAAAAGACGAAAAAGAAATCCATCTGTCTACTAATGTGAGGAGAGAAAAGTATGATTTTTTTTTTTAGAAGTGTTTTTCCATCTTATTCTAGAAGCATGGTGTAATGCGATAATCTTGAAAATAAACCTGAAGCACATCATTATTAATCCCGGAAGAACAGGACTTGATACCAACCTCCCTTTGCGCCAGCTTCTGTTTGTCAGTTTGTTTAACTTTGGGACTATTTGCTAGGAGGTGGCGAAGTTTCACATAACTCTTCCACAGTTTCTGGTACCTAAGGAAAAGGACAGACAGACATCTCAGACAAAAAGCAGGAGAATCTGAAGTGCAATAAACCCAGCTGTTTTAATAGGCGTGCTGAATCATAAATTACATTCTTTTGGATATCCTTAATGGCAACAAACCATCATTCTAAGGAAGGATCTGATCTGGGGGCAGCAGAGCAGGATGACCGAGAGTCATCTGGAACCTAGTGATTAAGTTGATAATTATATGTCTATGTTGAAAATGAGGTGTCACTACATATGCCCGAATCTCTCGGGAAAGAGTTCCAAAGACACATAAAAACCAACAGAAACGTATCATTTCTCATGGTTACCTATTTTATTTAAATATGTACTTTCTGAGGTTGTTGAAAGAAACACCCCTTATTAACAAGGACACGGTCGGTCTCTGAACTGCCTACATTGAAAGTAAAAGTTGGAGAGTATTAAAAAAGAGAACGCCGTTTGTGCCCATACCCAAGCTACACAGCTGTATCCATTTCTCCACTGGAGAGGGAAAAAGACAAAGGGTGCGCACCAATTTGTATTCACCACACAGAAACAAGCACAGTTGTCGAAGCCAAATAATGTGATAAGCTAGATCAGTCTAAAGGATCCTGTTAAAGCGTCCTGGGAAGGAAGAGAAATGCAGTCCTGTAGCAGCACACAGTCCTGCCATCTGAGAGTCCACGAGAGCCTATCACATTCTACTAACATTTGTGACAAGAAGGGACTTTCAACGAATTTTCTGTCATATTGAAACTGCTCCTTTTTTGGCCTTAGCTGGGTCTCTCCTTTTTTGGTAACAATTTTTTAGAGAATGGAGGAAAGAAAGAAGTACTTACACAGTGCCTGGTTCACTGCTTCATACTTTTATCCAAAGGGGGAAAAAAAAGAACAAAACCCTTTAGCCTCTTCTAATGTATCAGCCAGAATTGTATTTATGAACTGAAAATCTCCCATGCCCTTTTCTCCCATTATGAATCCTTAAAAAAAAAAATTAAGTCAGGAAACTGTTTACCGAGGTAGGAAATCCAAATACTTCTGAAGAATATAATGGTACTATTTCCATTCCCACACATCCTCATCTTCTCCCAGAAAAACACTAACAAGCCAGTTGGAAAAACTCAACTGTGGAAAGTAACATCAATTCTAAGAGTCAGCAGTCATGCCTTCTCCTTACAACGCAACCCTTGACTTTGCAAGGAATCTTGAGCTCTTATTAAGATGCCTCCCAAAATAGAATTCTGCATAAATCCGGCAGTGCTAGGAACATGGTGCTACTTTCCTCTAGAGTGCACTGAAAAAATAAATAATAATAACAATAAATATTGTTATGATGAATAAAGGAAAAGTTCCTTAAAAGTTAAAAATATACGGGACTCAAGTTGACCAAAATTGCCAAGGATAATCTACTGAATAATAATTTCCTGCAGTCAAATCAATAGAGAAAATAATTCTTCAGGAGCTACCAAAACCTGTTTCATTTGGTAACCTAAATTTGGAAACATGGCTCATTTCAGGTCTTAATTTTTTAATAAGAAAACATCCACTAAAGGATATTCCTCTGCTAATTCAGCTGTTAGTAGAAGGTGAAATTGGCTAAGACAAACACCGAGAAATATCTTACTGTGGGTCTCCTGCATAACTCAACTGTGCAGGGCGTATCCCAAAGTGGACGATAATCGGAAAAGTAATCACATCGGGGTTGAACTGTTCACGATCCAGTTGATCGATGCGGACAGAGCTAGGTTTCTAGAGAGAAAAATCAAAGCCATTTATTCCCATAAGAAGTCTTTCAGTATTGACTTTAACCTAAGTAATGAAGAAATTAATCGGATTTTTCCTGGGAAAGCCTCATCCCCCAAGGAAAAATGTCATTTAAAACCTGTTAATCATAGCAGCTATATTATATAAAAACTATAATGTCATCCCTGTAAATGAGTCTATGCCACTTGGCATAACGAACAATGATTTTGTCCTTTTTTGCAGTCCACATAGAAACCTTTAAAAATTAAGCTTTTAAAAGGACACCTAGTCGGATATAACTTTTCCTTAACCTCTCCAAAGGCACAGGGGAAATATTCCATCATGGGGAAGAAGTGTGCTGGCTTACTCTGTTTCATTTCACATTTCAAATGAATGGCTTACTTCTATTCAGGATGCGCAGATGACTCTCTATATACTTTTTTCCATTAGTTCTTTGTGTACCTGTTTTTCCTTTCTTTTTTTTTTTTTTAAACAATCGTATAATTCACATATAACATTACTGGTTTCAGGTGCTGGGCATAATAATTCAATATCTGTATACACTATGTAATGATCACCACAATAGTCTAATTAGCATCTGTCACCATACAAAGTTACAAAAATTTTTCTTATGAGAACCATCAAGATCTACTCTCTTAGTAAGTTCCATATCTGCAACATAGTTCTGACTTACAGTCAGGACATTATATGTATTGATCGCCTTTACTCATTTTGCCCACTCCTCTTCCCCTCCCCCTTCTGGCAACCACCAATCTGTTCTTTGTATCTGAGTTTGGTTTTGCTTTGTTTGTTCGTTCATTTGTTTGTTTTTCTGATTGTATGATTTCAGTGTTTGTCTTTTTCTTATTCCACTTAGGGTAATACCTTCAAGGTCTATCCATGTTGTTGCAAATGGCAAGACCTCATTCTTTTTTATGGCTGAGCAGTATTCCACTGTGTGCGTGTATCCATTCATCTACTGATGAACACTTAGATTTTCTTCCAGATCTTCGCTATTATAAATAATACTGCAGTAAACACAGGCGTGCCTATCTTTTTGAATTAGTGTTTTTGTTTTCTTCAAAATACCCAGAAGTGGAACTGATGGATCATATTTTTTAATTTTTTGAGGAACTCCTATACTGTTCTCCATAGTGGCTACACCAATTTACATTCCCACCAAAAGTGCACAAGAGTTCCCTTTTCTCCACATCCTCACCAACACCTGTTATTCCTTGTTGTTTTGGTAACAGCCATTTTGAAAGGTAGGAGATGATAATTCATTGTCTTGATTTGTATTTTCCTGATGATTTGTGATGTTGAGTGTCTTTTCATGAGCCTATTGGCCTTTTATTTCTTCTTTGGAAAGATGTATCTTCAGATCCTCTGTCCTTTCCAGTTGGATTTTGTTGTTGTTGTTGTTACTGTGCTACTTTATATGTTTTAGATATTAACCCCTTATTAAATATCTGATTTGCAAATATCTTCTCCCGTTCATTTTGTTGATGATTTTCTTCACTGGATGGAAATTTTTTAGTTTGATTTAGTTCCATTTGTTTACTTTTCTTTGCCTTTGTTGCCAGATACAAAAAATCAGCGCCCAGACCAATGCCAATGAGCTGCCACCTATATTTCTCCTGTTAAGTTTTATGGGTTCAGATCTTACATTCAAGTCTTCAATCCATTTTGTGTTAACTTTTGTGTTTGGCATAAGGTAGTGTGGTCCAATTTCATTCTTTCATATGTGGCTGTCCAGTTTTCCCAACACCATTTATCAAAGAGACTGTCCATTCCCCATTGTATATTCTTGCCTCCTTTGTCATAAATTAATTTACCTTACATGCACGAGTTTATTTCTGGGCTCCCTATTCTGTTCCACTGACCAATATGTCTGTTTGGGGTTTCTTTTGGCTAATGTCATATCATTCGATTACTATAGCTCTGTTGTATAGTTTGAAATCAGGGAGCATGATGCCTCCAGCTTTGTTCTTCTTTCTCAAGATTGTTTTGGCTAGTCAGTATCTTTTGTGATTCCACACAAATTTAGGATTGTTTATTCTATTTCTGTGAAAAATGCCATTAGAATTTTAATAGGGCTTGCACTGAATCCATAGGTTGCTTTGAGTAATATGGGTATATTAATAATATTAATTCTTCTAAGCCATGAGCACAGAATACCTTTCCATTTATTTGTGTCTTCTTCAACTTCTTTCATCACTGTCTTATGGTTTTCAGAGTACAGGACTTTTATCTTCTCAGTTAAATTTATTCCTAGATATCTTACTCTTTTGATGTAATTATAAATGGGACTGTTTCTTAATTTCTCCGATAGTTCACTATTAGTACATTATAAAAATGCAACAAATTTTTGTGTACTCATTTTTTACCCTGCAGCTATACTGAATTCATTTATTAGTTCTAACAGTTTTTTGGTGGAATTTTTAAAGGTTTTCAATATATAAAGTCATATCATCTACAAATAGGGACAGTTTTACTTCTTCCTTCACAATTTTGATGCCTTTTATTTCTTTTTATTTCTTTTTCCTGCCTAATTACTCTGGCTAGGACTTCCACTACAATATTGAACAAAAGTGAGCATCCCTATCTTGCTCCAATGTATTCCTTTAATTCTACACCTTTAAAAGAGAAGGTATGGTGACACAAAAACCAAATAGGTAAGCTTCTCATTATGTCCATGTAGGCCATTTTTAAATTTTAAAAGAAAGCCTCATTTTTTAAAAAAATCTAATACAGGAAGAAGTGAACTGGTGGTTCCTTCTTCAGTTAACAAAATACCTTTCTTTCATCCTAAAACTTTCTTTGTAAAATGATGATAAAATCATAGAGTTTTCTCAACCTCCTTGCTTATTCTCAACTCTCACAGCAATCCCTAATTAGAAACTAAATTCTTACCAACAGATTGTGGCATCTTTGGCTCAGCTACTTTAGAGCCAAATGCTACAGAATCGTTCCACATGGAGGCCAATAAGCTTCATTTTGCCATAAAGCAATGCCCACAACCAGGGTCTGGATGGTGGCCTGATTTGTCCAGGACAGGGGGGTTTCAATGGAAACCTTCCAGCAATTGAAACAAGCTGGTTATCCCACCCCCCAGGCTGTAGCCCCAGTCAGCCATCCAAGAAATCCAAGCAGGTGACAGAGGGAATAGATCTGTGTAAATTCATACATGTTAGTTAATAAACAACTTAAACTTAAGTTTTAAAAGGATATCTGAAAGTCACTTAATGGTCAAAAGGTCAGCAGGTATCTGAAAAAGTTGACCTCTGCTCTCAAAATTAATAAACTGGAGAAGATTTTGGTCACAGGTAACCTAATAAGAAATTATGTTAAATGCCCATCATCATCAGTAGCAACACAGTATTTAGGTCTAGGAATTGTTGCCAAGATTTTGTATATCAAACCAGCAGGATACAGTTTTAAAAGAGGAATTGCACAACTGAAAATGCTAGTAAATTATTCATGTTTTCATGATTTTAAACACCATGCTATGGCATCAACCAAGGAAACAGTGATTTAAAATATCTGGGAAGAGATGAAATAAGTTCTAGACTTTGGCCACACCTTACAATATCCATCATACCAGCTTTGAGGAAGAATAAAAAATATTCTAATGACCAAAAATATTCCCTGGCAGAGGCAAAGTGCCTCGGGAGGGAGATTAATTCTTTTAAGTTCTGAAGCAATAAAGTACTTAATGTGACCATAATGGCTTGAAAAATTTAATAAATTCCCCAATATTCTTACCACTGGGTAATCTTTCAAAGCAAGTACTGCAGAGGATGAATGTGGTGCCATGTCTACTCTGCTGTATTTGCAAAAGATATAATGAAAGGATGTTTTTGTGATACTCAGTTTCCAGGGTATTTTCCTCCTTTAAACATATTTTTTATTGACTTTAACATATTCCCAAGTCTGGCACTCAAACTTACCTTTCTTCATTTCTGATTACTTTTCAACATAAATCTTTCATCCTGACCACTCTGGTTTCATTATCTTCAAAATTGGCCATATATCCTCCCAAGTATATACATTTAATCATGCCAATAAGTTATACAATTTTTCGATTCCTTAAAGACCTCCCTGTAGCATTTATGAAGTATCCCTGACAGCCTGGTCAAGTGATCTCGCCTGAAACTACAGGCTTTCCTGATTGGCTTTTGTACTGACTGGTCCACAGATTCAAAAATTCATCACAGAGTCCTCTCACATGGATATGTCATTAGTCTGCACCTGGACAAACAGCATATAAAATTTATAGACTTCACAAGCACCTGACTCACATAGTAGTCTCCCAACAAATGCGTTAAATGAAATCATTGTAATGGAATAAATGTTCTTCTATGCCAATGGCTCAAAACCATGAATGTGTGAATCAGAAAAGCACCTGGCGATTTTTTTTTTTTAACAACAGATCCTTGGGTCCCTCTATTTGGGAGTATACATGGGGTGGGGATCATCAGGGCATTCTTACATGTTCAAAAGCTCTCCAACTTATTCTAGGGTTTCAAGAAATGTTAACCATACCATGGAAAGAAGTCCCAAGGTAAAAGTATTCCCAATGTGTGCAGGCACTGTAGACCATGGAACTCTTCAAGCAGACCCACCAAGATGAAAAGGTATGTCTCTCACCACCCTCACTCCCACCCATGTTCTGACCCCGCTATAAAATCAGCAGGAGAAATGTAAATTTATGCAACTGTTTAAGAAGAAAAATCAAATTCTCAGTTACACTATTATAATGATATGATTTGCATATTTCTTTTAGAATTACTTTAACAATTAGTTATGTGGCTTAACAATATAATAGCAAAAATTGTATGCTTTTCTTAGTTTTATGTTTAAACATGCTTTTATTAAACACTTTCACTTTCTAGATTTGTTTGAAATAATCAGTATTAGCTGGAATATTTGATTTGCAAATAGTAACATTTTGTTCATGCAGATGTTACTGTCATGCTACAAAAAGTTGTTCCAGAGTTTTTATTTTTATGAATCAAGGCTATTAAACAATTTGGCAGCCTTCTAAAAACAACAGCTTTGTTTAAATAGATTATTCTGTTTCTTTACATAAAAATATTTTAATTCTCCATTTCTGGAAAACTTTATTCTGATAAGATGCCAACATCTAACTATTTTATGAAACAATAACAAACTTCAGAGAAAAAATTATAATTCATGCAAATATATAAAGCAGCATTTTCTTTATAAGAGAAATCCATTTAACTTTTAATTCTCTGCTCTTAGTTTTTTATATTTTTACTCAAAAGTTAATATTTGAAGCTAATTTTAACACAAAACACTTAAGGAACAAAGAAATGGGAAATATTTGTAATAAGTATGGCAAAGGATCAATAAAAAATGACAATGATATCACAAAAGAAAATTAGACAAGGGATATTAGTAGGCCATTATCAAAAGAAAACAGAAAAGGACAAAAAACATTTAAAATATCAATTTTTGCCAAAACCAAAATAAATACCAAACTGAACTATATAAATTTTTTTCCCTTTTCCCAGTTTTTTTTTTTTTTCCTCCCAGTTTTGTTAAACTAGTACATTATAACCAATATGAACAAATGGACATGCTCATACGCTCTTGGTCAAAGTGCAAATTCTACAGCCCTTCTAGAAGGCAGTTTACATGTATCAAAAGCCTTAAAAATGTGCCTATCTTCAGCCTATTTACTTCACTTATAAGACTTCTTCCTAAAAATTAAATGGACACATATTGAAAGACATACATGTTCATGTATATATGTGTTTATACACACACATGTACAAATTCAGTACAGCAATACTGGTGATAGCAGAAATCTGAAAGCAATCAAGGTGTCCAATAATACGGGGTTAATTAAATAACTTAGGAGCCTTTTAATTACACTTGTAAAGAAATTTAAGACTATGGAAAGATAATTTTGTGATTGTTGTTTCTAGAAGAGGATGAGAAGAAAAAGGTCTAAAAATGAATATTTAATTGTATAATGCCAATTTTAAAACAACATGAAAATCTCTAAAGAAGCTAGAAAAATGAATAGTAACATCTATGGAAAATGGAATTATGGATACCTTTTAGTGTCTTCTTTGGGCTGTTTCTGCTTTCTTAACTTTTTATAATGAAGATATATTACTTTTATACTCAGAAAAAAATCAGATCTGAACATATCTAAAAACTTCAACATTCTCCGCAATGGGCAGAATTTACTAATGAGATGAACTTACTACTAAAATATGATTACATTGTAGCATTTTTTTATTTACTAAATATTTAAAAGGAAAAATTACTCAAAGGACAAGAATGAATACTTTAAAACTTTTTAAATGTTCTGTTACTGTTTTTGTGAACACTCAAACTGCAAAGAAGGTGGTTAAGTCTCAGAAAGTGTAAGCACCAGAACATACCATTCCAGGGTTGGTGACAATCATGCCTTTGCATTCTTCTGCGTATTTCTGCCACTCAAGTTCTTCCCACTGAAGCATATTGGCAATCTCCTCTTCAGGGACCAGGGCTTTGCTACACCGTAACAAGTAAAGGAGAATCTGGTGCATGGACAGCACTTCCTTTCCTCCATCTTGGGTGGCAGTGGAAAGAAAGGGAAAAATGCAGCTATTCAACAGTCAATCATCAGCCCAATAAGGAAAAACAAGATGGTGAGGGGAAAAAGAGCATTTATAAAGAAGTAATTTAGAATTTACATTGTTTAACCAGGTGCCAAATAATACAAAAGCCATTTGTTTCATTGATGAACAGTGCTCATAAACCATCTCATTTACTAAAATGGCAACAACAACATTATAAATGATAGAAGGTTCCATTTGTGAGGTATGAATATAAAAAAAGTGCCTACCTAAATAAATTTAAAACCACCTAGCATAAGGAGCCACGGTTCATAATATACAGAACTATGTTATGTCTTAAATATTTTATCATTCTTTCTAAGGTAACAGATGAAAGCTCTTTAGAAGTGATGTTACTGTCTTAAGGAAATTCTAAGCTTTTATGAGATATTTATGGATGTTTCCAATAAGCTATTGTTGCATTATGGTCTAATTTTTTGGTGCTAATGTGCTGCACCTGCCGTGATGAATAGAGCTAAAAAGCCTGTACTAATATCATGAAGATCATTATGGAGTTAGTACATGGAAAAAATACCAAGTACTCTGAGGCTTACAGAAGCATATATTACCAAGTACAGAGGATAAAAACAACAAAGGACACAATTAAAGTACCTTGGAAAGAGCCAATTTAATCTGGTACTTGATGAACCAAAGGCATAATACTGGGTTCACAGGCTTCTGCCTTCTCTTTGGGCTTAATTTCTTGATCAATGTGTGCAACCACTTTGTACCACTTTTCTTTGCTTAATCCCAACTGAAGAAAGGACAAAAGCTCTGAAGGTTTGGAGGTCACAGACTACCCCCTCAGGTCATGAGATATGCTAGGAATACCAATATATGGCCAAACACTTCATGGAGAAAAAAGGGACCAAGATGGTAGGGATGGGTTGGCACAAATGAGAGTGTCCTATTTGTGCTAGAGGAATTAATGGCACCCAAATAATCTGGGGTACTAGAAAGAGGTTGAAAGATCTTTTTTTTTTTTTAAGATTTTATTTATTTATTTGTCAGAGAGAGAGAAAGAGAGCACAAGCAGGGAGAGTGGCAGGCAGAGGGAGAAGCAGGGTCCCCACTGAGCAAGGAGCCCGATGCAGGGCTCCATCCCAGGATTCCAGGGAACCAAAGGCAAGTGCTTAACTGATTAAGCCACCCAGGTGTCCTGAAAGTTCTTTAATATGAGTTGTTGGGGGTAAGAACTTGGACAGGACTACACATCTGAGAAAGAAGAGAGTAAAGATCAAAATTTCTTTTTCATCTGTGTGGCCTTTTTTTTTTTTTTTTTTAAATCTCATACGTGTTGTTATGGAATTAAACAGCATTGCTGCTATAGAACTACCATATATGCAGGCATGCATTCATTCATTAAATACTTGTTTATATTTCACAAATATTTACTGAGCACCTTTTATGCAGCAGGCACTCTTCCAGACCCTAGAAGTGCAGTGGTGATCTAAAAATCCAAAACTCTTTATATTCCAGAGAAGGGCAAGACACAGTAAAAGAACAACCACAAAACAGACCAGGCCAAGATAGACTCTTCTATAAAGAATCAAAATGGCCGAAGGACTGCAGCTGTATTTAAAATGGTGGTCAGGGAAGGAATCTATGAAGAGGTGCCATGAGAGCAAAGACCAGAAAGAAGCAAAGGAGCCCATTATGCAGGAATCTGGGAGAAGAGTGTCTCAGAGAGAACACAGCAGTAGTCTATGGTAAAGTGCGGTTGACGTGTTCCAGCAACTGCAAAGAGGCAACGTGGATGGAATGAGGTAAGGAAGAGAGTGTGAGAGACGTAGCAGGGAGGCTGGATATTTTAAAGCTTCTACAGAGCACAGGAAGAGCTCTGGATTTTATTCTCTGATGATCGGTTTTGTTACCATTATGTTCCAGGCACTAGAGTGGTCCCATGTCAGAGTCGTGGAAAAAACAAAACACAAGCTCCAAGCCCTCAAGAAGCATGTAGGCTAATGATGATTAATCAGAACTGTTCCTAAAGGAATCTTTGTAGAAAACACTCTGAAAACAGAGTTCTTAGTCAAAGCCAATCTCCAAAAAAAAAAAAAAAATTGTCCAAGAAGTGACTAAAATACAATCAACCCACATGAGGACATGTTCTACCTATTGATTCAGATTATTGCTCACAGCAGTGAAATTTTTTATGCCTCATTACAAAGCATCTGCTTTAAACCCAAGAGTCACCTTTGATGAACAAAGTTCCATTGTAAAGGGCATATTTCTCAAGAGTCTGTCTCAAAAGACATTTCAATCTCCCTGCATATAACATGCTTTCCTTAATCAGCGATGCTCCCCTCTTCGCTAAGGAGCCCAGCAAAGCCATAATGCCTATCGCAACGCCTGTCTGTCTGAGCCCCCAGTAGGCTCCACTTCCAGGGAGTCTGAGGCAAACAGATGGAAAAGAGAACACTAAAGCCAGAATATGTTGATTTACACCACATGTGTACACACAGAGAACAGCAGAGAGAGAAAGAACTCTAGAGAGCCTTGAGAAGAACTAGCACACTGACTAGATTCACTAGGAACCAAGAAAAGAGTAAAAGAGTATTTGGCTCATAATCTCTATATTTGGTAGTCTCACTGAAGAGCACTGCAGGCCTACAAGGACCCATCAGAAGCCCAGCAAGCCGTAAGAAGGAAGAGAGTGTTGTTATGTTGTAAGGATTAGAAAAAAAGGCTCAGATTTTATTTGGGGAATGTGGTGTATGGTAGAAGGAGCAAATATATGCAACGCCAGGTAGACAGAATAGCACTGAAATGTCCCCACCAGCAGTTACAGAGGGCTGAGTTACTTCATAGCACTGCAAATAGAAGTGAAATAGACTAAGTGCTATGAATTTAAAGTGAAAAGACTGAAAAACTAAAAAAGCTATTGGAAGAGAGGAATACTTGAGCCTACAAACCAAGGACAGGGCCCAATTTAGGAGAAGAATACCTGCGAGATAAAGAAAAAGGGTCACAGGGTGTCTGGGTGGCTCATCTGTTAAGCATCTGATTTCGGCTCAGGTCATGATCTCGGGGTGCTGAGGTCGAATGCCATCTCAGGCTCTGCACTCAGTAGGGAGTCTGCTCATCCCTCTCCCACTGCCCCAGCCCCAACCCATATGCACACGCACTCTCTCACTCTCTCAAATAAATAAAATCTTTTAAAAGAAAAGAAAAAGAAAAAGAAAAAAGGCCACCAAATGCCTGTCAGAATGCTTTTACCTATTTTGGGTGTAAAGCTGCTAATGAGAAAGGAGAGCTTTACAGCAGCATAGAAACCAGAAACATTTAAAAGCACACATACATCAGATGCAAAGTCAGTAATGCTGAAGGAGAAATTATAAATCCATGTTGAAACCTGCTAAGTATTATAAATGGCAACTGAAGTCTGAAGAGACAGATATTTACCACTGTGACAAAGCAGAAACCCAGGACACAGAACCTGAAATGCAAGGTTTACCGAGGAGGGGGATCGAGGCACTGCTCCAGGTTGGGTACTGGGGCGCAATCTTTACGGAAATATTAAAAAAGGAAGACAAGACTAGAGTCCTGTCAGAGCCCGCAGGGCAAGGACTGCATCCCTCATGCCCAGTCCAGTAAAAAAGACATTCCATAAATATCTCTGGGAATGACTTTCTGAAGCAGATAAATAACATAGCCACTTGCTCACAGACGGCCATGAATTTACTAATGTTAATGAATTGGCTCTTTTGGTTTGTCTGCTTTGCTACATGTTTATGTTGGGGATTTATGGAACTATGTCACTGAGGGCTAGGAAGTAATTTTTATCTCATTGGCTGAGATAAATAGGACATGATATAAATG
The DNA here is from genome assembly GCF_002288905.1 of Enhydra lutris kenyoni. NCBI lineage: Eukaryota > Metazoa > Chordata > Mammalia > Carnivora > Mustelidae > Enhydra > Enhydra lutris. The sequence continues at coordinate 54,252,951 of NW_019154089.1, read as the reverse complement.
AGAAATTAGAGCGGGTAAGCTAAGGTTAGCAGGAATTCTGCCAGAACTGGGACTGGAACTGTGACAACGGCTCATTATTCGGGAAGAACTGGAGTTTGTGTTTCAGGGAATGAATCTGGACAGTCATTAATGAACTGACAGACTTTATAAACTGTTTCTTAGAGACCCAATTCTCTCAGTTTATATTGCTTGATTATTTATATGGTGGGGGGGTAATCTGTTAGGGAATTTGTGGTAAGAATATGGCTGGTTAAACGAGCATTTCTCAACAGTGTAATAGTTATTTTAAGAACTATAAAAATACCTTCCTCTTTGCCTACACTGAGAGTAACTGTGTAACTGCATTATCGTGTCTCCTGTATATTCCTACTAACGTCTTTACATATCTTAACTTTTGAAAATTTGTATTAATGGCTATTTTCTAAACTTCCTCCCAAAAGCATTACTTTCCAAATAGACAAAGATGCTGTATCAATTGATGGTTTTTAAAACCATACTCGGCTCCCCAGGAGTTTTGAGATAGTCTCCCAGCCTCCGGCTCTCTCTCAGCCATACCTGCAAACTACTTCTCCAGAATGCGGGAACTTCCAGAAATCAATCGGCACAATAACCGATTTGCAAAACTGATTCAGGAATCCTGCAGCTTTCCTAACAGGGATAATATACCCAGTGAACAGCCTTTCCCATAAAAGCAGCTTTCCTATCTTGAATTATGCCCTGCCCGAGCCCCAGCTCCAGCAAGAATAAAACCTTAAACTAACTCTATGAGAGCTCTTATCAATGGTTTGGCCACCAAAGATAGAGGCAGGTACTGGAAGGAAATAAAAATTTGAGAAAATCCTTAAAATCTCAATAAACTGGTTGCTCTGTGACTTGACTCCTGGTCAATTAGCCTGAATTAAATAATCCCTGGTTTAAACTATAAGCTTAATTTTGGAAAAATTTATATGGAGCAAATGAAACAACTATCTTCAAAATGATCTATTCAAAACTAACTATCTTACTGGGTAAACTGGGAAACTAAAGAAAAAGGATAATGACTGACAAAACTTCAATTAAATATAATAAATTGCTACAGATGAAAAGCAAATGAGCACGAGAGGATTGTGAAATACCTAAAATATATGAAAACTGCTCATTCTCATACGAGTTCAAGTAAGATGCAAATAATAACTGTGAGATTATGTTGTGTCTCTCAGATGGACACAACTGTAAAAGTCGTGCTATCCAGTGGTGGCAGATATACAAAAAAAGGATACTGCTAAAAATGCCGGTTAGAGTTACATATCATGTCCTTTCCAGAGTACAACAGACAACCTTTTCCAAATGCTATCATAACAAATAATTTTACCTGTAGGATTCTACCTTATAGATGCATAACACCACTGTCAAAGTATTTATACATAATGAGGAAAAATTATACCTCCAAAATATTTGTCACTAGAGGATTTGTCATAAAAATTAACGTCCACTCATACTACGGAATGCTATGAAGGTGTTAAAGAATGAGGAATGTATTTTTATACAGGATATCTGACATAGTTGAGTAAAAAAGGCAAGTCGTAAAACATGCTTAGCATTATCCCCACCTAAAGAAAAAAGCATAAATTTCCTTATATAGGGTAAAATGAATACAAACCAAACCATATATAGCATCTATTCATTTTCACATGTCTAGAAGGGTTATTTACTTTTTTACTTTATATACTTTCATACCGTTTGTGTACACACACACACACACGATTGGGCCAATACAGGGCAAAAGTAACACTTGAATTCTGTGAAGAATGACCTTACCAATAAACGGTTGAGGATCAACTAGATATTCATACTGAAAATAAGGAATCTTAAAAAAAATAAAATAAAGGTAAGGACTTGATTCATATAGCAACTGGAAAAACAAGTTTTGAGACAGATGAGAGATCTAAATTTCTAGAAAATATAGGGAGAGTATCTTGATGACCTTAGGATAGGCAAAGATTTCATAAACAAGATAAGCATAAAAGAATATGTAATTTGGACTATATTAAAATTAAGAATGTCTGTCCATGACAAATCAACAAGAAGATGATGAAAAAGCAACCCAAAGAGAAGGTACTGGCAACCTACACATCAGACAAGTCTCAAATATGGTGTGTGTGTGTGTGTGTGTGTGTGTGTGTGTGTGTGTATATATATACACATATACCTAACAAATAAATGAGAAAGAGACATACATCACCCAACAGAAAAATAAACTAAAACTCAAACAGGCATTTCAAAAGACAATATCCAGTCAGTTAATACATGAAGTGATGCTCCATTTCATGTCATTAGAGAAGTGAAAATTAAAACTGTAATATGATACCTCTGAACACTCATCAAAATGGCTAACTTTAGGGGCACCTGGGTGGCTCAGTGGGTTAAAGCCTCTGCCTTCAGCTCAGGTCGTGATCCCAGGGTCCTGGGATCGAGCCCCGTATCGGGCTCTCTGCTCAGCAGGAAGCCTGCTTCCTCCTCTCTCTCTGCCTGCCTCTCTGCCTACTTGTGATCTCTGTCTGTCAAATAAATAAATAAAATCTTAAAAAAAAAAAAATGGCTAACTTGAAAAAGAAAGAAAAATGCCAAGTGTTGGTGAGAATGTGGAATAATCTGAACTATCCTATACACTGCTGGTGGACAGGGAAAATGAAACCATCATTTTGGAAAACTGCTGGAAACTATCCATAAAGCTTAAAATAAAATAAACACAACTAGAATGTCCACTCCCAGGTAAATATCCACAACAGGAAAGCATAAATACATGCTCCCCAAAAGGCACGTACAAGTGTAATGATGAATATATGCATGCTACTTGAAAGAGCCAAAAATACGTAATACCCAAATGTCCATTAATCACAGGTTAAATACACTTTTGTCACACTATATAATACTATGTAGTAATGAGAATGAACCGACTACAGTTAATGGGAACGGGTGTCTCAAAAACACATATTACAAAAGAAGACAGAAACAAAAAGGACACACAATTCTAGTTCTTATAATTAAACAACAGGTAAAATTAACATGGTGTTTTCAAGTCAGAATAGAGGCTACCCTTGAGAAGCTGGGAGGTGACTGCAAAGGGGTCTTGAATGCTGGTAATCTTGATCTGGGTGCTGAGAACACAGTGTATTTACTTGAAAATCACTGAGTCTTGTATTTATGCTATGTGCACTTCTCAGTGTTTGTGCTATACTTCAAAGGTTTACTTTTTAAAAATAAGAGATAATACCACAGAATGTTTGAAAGTACATTCACTCTCATTAGTAACAAAATACATGAATAATTAACTAAGGCACTCTTGTGATCAATTAAATAAAGCCAGTAAACAAGTTATTGAGTCCCTGCAATGTGCCAAGTAGTAAGCTAGCACTGATACAAGACAGACACGGTTTACTCCTTAGCCTCATGGAGTTATAGAAAGGAAGGAAGGAGGAAAAAGTGAAGAAAGGGAGGAGGAAAGGTCCAAAATGTTAAGACTAAGAATGCATTTTTCATGGCAGCATAAATTGATGCTATTCTTTTGATAAGAAATTTGGCAATAAGTACCATGTTCCTTAAAATTATCCATCTGCTCAATGAATTAGTAAAAACTAGGATTCAAATCATATATTAGTAAGATGACAACTAGGTGGCAACAGCCTATGCACAGGAAAAAAAAAGAGAAAATATATATTAAAATGTTTTTCTTTTTAATTCTCCATTTTCTAAAAGATTTTAATGAAGTCATACCGTAAAAAACAACTCAATTATAATTTGCCACTCAATACTAAAATACATTTTTTACATTAGATCTGTATCTTTCTGTATCTTTTTCTGTATCTTTCAAGGTGTTTTAATATATGTATTTTCAAAGGGAAGTCTAATGAAAAGGTAAATCCCATTTAAAACTAAATCACTAGGCCTTTTTCTTTATGACAACCTAAATGTTATCCCTACAATAGTTTTAAGAAACATTTTGCAAGAGTTCAAATCCCACAAAGTAAATATCTGACATAAGATTTTTGTTTAAGATGATTTAAAAACCGTCCACTTCCTTTTAGAGATTTGCCTGGTCATAAAATGTCTAGAGGCAGACAGAGGAAGAAAGAAAAGGCTTTCAACAAGCTCACTCTAGCACTGTCTTCTAGTAAGTTTGCTGCTAAAGCTCCATTATAAAATCAAAGACGCACCCACATGAATAGACTTCTCAATAAAATAAAACCAGCTGTACAAAGGAGAAAAGCTTTTGAATGCATTTTCCAAACGAAATAAGCATTACCAATAATACCAAAAATATGAGTAACTCTATCCTAAAATAAAAATAAGCCATTGTGACTGAGTGTCTGAATTGAGGAAAGGGTATCAAGGACAAAATCTTGAGGCAAATCTAAACTAGAATGAGTAGATGAGAAATAAAAGGCCCAAATGACAAATCAGAGAGCCAGGAGGAAAGCAAGGAGAGCTCAGCACACAGAACACAGGGTCAAGAGCTCAGGGAAGAGATCGAAACTGCAGTGTGCCCAATGGATGCGGCCTGTGGGAGGCTGGCTTTGGCATCAGCAGCTGCAGCAGGGTGGGGGTTAGAGGGAGTGGGGTGCCCGAGCAAAGCCGGGCTGTGAATGGACCAAGGGCTGACAGGCTCAAACCAGGGTTCTGAGGCATAGGGGAGGTAAGGTCTCTAGCCCCCAGCAGGACAAGAGGCATGAGGAGAGCATGAACATAGGGCTGACTTCCTGAAATTGCTGACATGTCAGCAACACATCACATTTTACATTCTGAAAAGATCCCCAGCTGGAATCGTGGACCACAGATGCATCGCAGCAGCTAATTGTTTTTTCCCTGGTATCAAAGAGTGACCCAGAAACAGGACAAGAACAAGCAAACAGCCAAACTGACATTTCAACGGAAGGTGACGGGACTGAGGTTGCTAGAGCTGAGAGACAGAAGTCAGAGCACAAGACTTAAGTGAGAAAGCAAAGAAAGGTAGCTATACACAAGGAGAAAAAGGGATTCAGGAAGAAACGAAGGGACTAGGACATGAGAGGGTGGATGAATTCAAAGATGTCTCCAGAAAGTGAGATGCCAGAATGAGATTCTAGGGATGAATTCATTTATGTGACGATTTTACAAACAAAAAGGCATCAAAGATTTCATGAAACCCAGCCATTTTTAAAAAACACAAAATATAACGCCATATCTCACAGCTAGACTCTTAAAAAAAATTTAAAACTTAAAATACTGCTTTAAAAAAATAAAAATAATATACTTATATATTTTAATTAGTGAGAAAATAACATTTTCACTGCAAAGTGAATATGTCAAAAAAAATAGGAAAAAAACCACCAATAATATCACTACATTAATATACCTATTATTGCAGTAATTTTTAGTGTAGTTATAATTATGCTGCATATAAAATTTTATACTAATTATTTTCCAACTAACTATATTTTTAGAGCAACATTTTCCCATCTTACTTTTACTACTTGCATTATATTTTATCAAATAGATTTTCAAAATTTATAAATTTATAAACCTGTCCCATTGCTCATGTAATTTGGGGCTACCATAAATTACACAGGGGTCCAAATCAAAGCGTAAAATTTTGCATTTCATCCCTGACCTGAGAGAGAGATAATTAACAGGGTCAGAGGTGGGAAGTTGTCCCTACAGACTAAAAAGAGAACGGCAGGCTTATTTTCAGATGCACTATCTCACCGGGTCACTGACAAGCTAAAAGATTTACCTGGAAGAAATCTCACAAAACGTGGCATGAAATGAAATCTTGGGCAGCAGGGAGGGCTGTCTTCAAACAAAGGGCCTAAGGCAAACAAGTGAAAAGGAAAGAAGAAATAAATAAAACAGCCTTAGAAAACAAACACTGTGGCTTAATTCCTAAGATTTATGATAACCACAAAGAAACACCACCGGAAAAGTAGGGATATAAAAAAACACCACCCCTTCTTCTCCCCAACAGTTCAATCAATCATGGGATAACTGCCACAAACATCCAGTGAAGACTGCAGTGAGGGGACTACCCAAAGTCAGAGGAGAATAAAGGCCCCAAGGATATACCTTATGTATGACATATGCAGCAAAACTTTTTCAGAAGTCCAAAAATATAAACATTTTTGTTATAGTTGAACTACTGAATGATATAAAATGCTTGTGTTTTAATTCTTTTCTATTTTAATCAATACCACTGGGGGGGAAAGAAACAAATACTATTAAAAACTTGGTTTGAAAAGCCATTCACCAACACACTGTTTTAAAAATCAGTCAGTCAATGTCTGCTGGAATACAAACACTTCCAAAGGAATGAACGATTATCTAAGAACCAAGATTCGAACTGAGGTAGCTCAAAGTGTATGTGTGTGTTTTGAAGGCTAACTGAAGTTCTGTTTTAATAAACTGTCATCTTGAAAGAAGCTTATTACTGTAAAGTTCAAGAGACTTAAAATATTAACTACTGAGATTTTCTCCAGTGTACATAAATCAAGGTAATTCTCATAGTAACTGATATCATCTTCTTAGGTATCAGTTAAGTAATGGATAATGGTAATCTTAGGTAATGACCACTGTCAAATTTTATTAAAATTTAAAATAAGACCCATAAGAACTTATCACGTCAAATGACAGCAGCTGATCCTAGGAATAACATACTTTTCCCTGAATATTTAAAAAATAAAAGGAATTTCAACCATCTCCCCACTGTTATAAGTTTTTACATATACTACAACATTCTTCTACAAGCATTACACTTTTCTTTAAATCTTGTTATTTACCTTTAAGATTCCAGTCATACAATTCCAAAATATCTCTGAACAGGAATAATGAAAAGAGTTCAAGTCCTTTCACACAAAAATTCTGAAAAATAAATCAAAATCAAATTACTGTATTACTATAAATGTATATTGACTGAAGGTTCCACTTGTTTTAGTCAAGCGTCTTAAAAGTGTGTATTAAAACCATACTAAAACCATGTAATTTCCCAAGAAGTTTGGCCACTGTCCTACAACAGTTTATTGACTTGAGACATAAATGAAGCAGGCAATACTGCCATTAGCACTCCTACAAAAATGTAAACTCAGTCCTCGCAAACATACAAAAAAAACATGAAGTTTAAAAACTAAAATCTCATTGTATTTTTCCAGCCAATTAAATTTCAGAATCCGAATTTCCTGGGGATTTTTTGTTAATTTAAACTACACACACACACACACACACACACACACACACACACACAAGACACTGGTCGGCTCTTATAGGTTTGTCCCCCTCACCCCACCCCTACTTACTCTCACCCTTCGAACACACCCAGAATCACCATTACAATTACCATAAAAAGAGATCTTCTGTGCCAAAAAAAGTTCAAATTCTTAATGAAGGCAAATAGAGGGCTAAGAAAAACTACAAGACTTTGTACCAAAATTTCTCCTGCAAACAAGCTTAACAGATGATATATTTACAAGTGAGACTTGTCTCATAATTCTTCCTCCTACTTGTCTTGCTCAGGGTTCATAAATCACCCTGTGTGAGATCACGCCAGAAGTCATCAACTTTTACAATAGCAAATGAAGGCTTATGACCTTAAAAATCAAAAGGAAGCAAAAAAGCCCTTCTAAGCTGGAGAATGAAGGGGCGGCCCTTTCTCTTTAATTCTTTTTGAAAAGACAGGTAGAATTACCAGCACGTGCTCGGAATGAAACAGGTGCAAACTAGGCCTGTGTGTCACGCTCATCAATCCCCCTCAGTGCTCCACTGCCCACGACAGAGCTTCACTGTTAAACAAGGTTTGCAAGAAGAGCCGGGGGCTCAGGAAATCGACCCCAACTCAACAAATGTTAAGTGCACAAGCTTGTTTGCTGTCTAGTTGTTATTTCTTAGTGTGATTTGTTGACACCACTAAATTCAAGATCAGGCAATGAATCATTCTGAGATTCACATTAATCTTGCTTTGGAATTTTAAACCTCTTGCATATATTTAGATAAATCTGCTGCTGAGCATCTGCAATGAAAAACAATTAGGAAAAATATGTAAATACATGGGAAGAAAAATGAACCAAGCATTGATCTTGTCATTGGAGATAATGAATAAGATTACTCCAACAGCTATCAGATTTGGTTTTCACTGTTCTAATTTCCCCTCTGATAACGACCAGCAACCAGAATCTGTCCCCTATCCAAAACAAACTGGAAACAGATGTCATGTTACGATCAGCAGATGCAAGATGAGAATTAAGTTCAAAAATAGTTCAACAGAAGTTGAAAATGATCCAAATTTTAACCTTGCACCTAGAACCACAGCTCACTGACCCTTTCGACAGTGAACACCATTCTTTGGGGGCATTCCTATGGCAAACAGCCACAGCTGGCCAAGTTCAATGGTTGAAAGATTTAAGTGTGAAATAAGCAAAAAGAGCAAACTACATCAGGCGGTTAAGTAATCTTTTCTCTTACCTCGGGCATCATCTCCTCAATGAAATGAATTGTGTAGTCTATGTTGAACCTGATTACTTTACACAGTGGAATCTGCAATAAGAATGAGAGGTTCAGTTCTGCAGTTCCCTCCTGCAGGCTCCCAGTGCACGTGTATTTGCTCTCTGGCCCACAAGGCCATGAACCAAATGAGAAGGCTTCACCTGAATCCAAGCTGCTAACAGTACAGAACATGAAGCTTTGACCACAACTGCAGGATCTGAATGGCAAGAACCCAGCTAGCCCGGCTTCTATAGGAAACCTGCATAATGTTGGTGCTTAACTGTTTTAGCAGCAGCAACACAAAAACATAAGAACCCACCAAAACCAAACATATCACCTCTAAAGTACTGATAAAACCACAGTCAACCATTTCTTTTTCTCAGGTTTTCTAAATCTTTCAGAATCTTTAGCTCTTCAAGTAGATCAGGGATAGCAGGATGACAACCCATCAGTTATGGACACATAAGTCACCAAAGCGCACTCAACTCAGACTGCCCATCCAGCTCTGCAGCAAAAGCAACCCTGGTAATGACAGTGCTAATAGCTAACACCCACCGGGCCAGGCAATGTCGTGCTGCTTCACATAGGGGCGCACATGAAAACACATCCATCAGATAGGCACAGCTACTACCCCCACTGTACAGGGGAGAAAACTAAGGCAGTGGCATCAGGTACCTTGCCTAAGGTAGCTGGCAATAAAATCTTGCTCTAGACCACAGCTCTGATCCACTAGAGTACACACCTCTCATTACGTGGTCTGATACTCAGGGTCTGTGTGAAAATGAAGGCAGGCCCAGAGGAAATAAATCCATATCTATCGTGTTTGGTCATCAGATGCTAGCCCTGTGCCTACACATAATGGGTTTCCCATAAGTGTATTTTTCAATGAAGGAAGCAATGAGAGAGAACCTGTGAGGTTACTAAAGTGGCTTAGCGGACGAGCTGGCAGAAAGAATAGACTCAGAAGCCTAGAGATGTGTTAAGTAGGTTTTCTGGCCGTTCAATCTGTCCATAAGATGATTTTATATAGATGTAATCATTTTTATAAACCACAGCAATCAGAAAGAAACAACTTTAATTATACCAGCAAAAGGAATGGCAAGAAAAACAAAAATAGTCTTACAATGCCATCTACTGGAAATCTTTTTCTCAGAAATAAAGTTTAGTTCTTTGGTGCTTTTCCCTTTCTTTCTTTTTTTTTTTAAGGATAGTGGCTAATCTGAATGAAATTTATGATTAACTTTAATAAGAAATCCATTTTCAACATTGCAGTAATGAGTTCTAAATGAACTGAAGTGATATACTAAGGCCATGATTATTTTTAAGTTCTTTATTATTATAATCATTTAAAAATAGTTGAGAATTCCAAATATGTGTACTATTCATACTGTTAAATACCTATCCTTTGTTAATAACCTGTGTTACGTCCGTAGTTACTCTAAAATAAGGCACAGCCCGTACCTTTTTTAAAAGGTAAGGATCTAAAAAGGAAGACAGGCATGTAAATAATAAATAAAATATAATGTATATGATACATTAAGTGCAATTAAAAACTCATAAGCAAATAAAAAAGTATAAAGTACAAAAGAACCAAAGAGGAGGTAACATTTGAGTTGAGTCTTCAAAGATGGGGAGAAATTTTCCAGGCCATCCAGAAGAATTAAGTTGGGAAAGAACAGGTGTTTAGTTTCTAACAAGACAGAGAATAGGGAGCTGAGGGAAGACAAAGTCTCTTAGCTGTTCAGGAGTGAAACACATGGAGAGAGAGAAGCAAGGAGGTTCTAGACAGGAAAAGTATGAACTATGTGATGCAGACCACATAAATTACGTTAAGGATTAAGGACTTGTCCTTACAGCAATGTGAAGTCACCCAAGTACTTTAAGTGACAGACTATCATAGTTTACATTTTGGCTGGGCTCTTATGTCAACAGTGTGGGAATGGTTTATAGTAGAGCAAGGCAAGAGACCAGAAGACCAGACTGGAGTCAGATCAAATAGCCCAGGAGCCAAATGAACAGAAGACTGGAAGCAAGGGAGCAAATTTTAAATATGGAAAGGTTACTGAAATATACAATGACCATTCTGATGTGGAAGTGAAAGACAAGAAAGAAGAGAGAAAAATTTCAAGATTTCTGGCCTAATGACAAGATAAACCACAATGGCAATAATACAAAGATATTCATAGGGTGTCCCCCAGGTACCTCAAACAACATTTGAGGAAGAGGACAAGTTCAGTTTTGCATAGGTTGAGGGTGAGGTACTTGAGGGGCTATCAAGGTGGTTATGTCCAAAAGGCAATCTGAAATGTGAGTGTGGAGCACAGAGCCATGTCATAGCTATAAATACCAATTTGGTGGGGATCAGAAGATGCACAGAAAGAAAAACTGTGGGTGAGACTGTATTACTCAGAAGAGAGCACCCAGAAAAGGACAGAGCCCTTGGGAAGTCAAGAGGTGGACGAAGAAAGAGCGAAAGTTATTCCATCCACCATGCACAAAAGCAACTCAGCTAGATGAATTATGCATATGCATAAGGACAGTCATTTCCCCATATCATTTCAACTAAATTCCCTTTTTGGGATTCCTTCTTTGAGCTCTTCTCTTGTACATACTTTATTTTCTTTTGGGCTCTCATCTATACCACCAGAGCCCTTCTGAGATACACAAATCTGGAAAAGCCAAGATCTTCTTTTCTATTCACTTTTATCTAAGACTCAAAGAGAACTTGTCATTTTTCTACATAAGGCAAGCTCAATTTTTGAAAGGTCAATGGTCAGTCAAAAAATATAAATGCCTACCATTTCCTAAAACTTGTTTGAATACTGACTGACATTAACTCTTATCTCATCCTCCCATAAAGAAACAAAGAACCCTCCTGAAACTTCTGTATCGAACTCTACTACTTGCAGGTGCTGAATGGCTAAATCCAGGGCAGCGAGGCCACTGGAAATGGAAAGCCATCTAAAAGCAGGTTTTGTTTTTTTTTTTTAATGCTTTTGAGGATGGGATAAGATACTATGCATCTAATACATGTATCTTTATAACTTTAGTTATGTTGTCAAAGTCCTTAATAATATCAGGTATTCTAAGTAATAGTAAATGTACTATGTAAAAGGATAACATGCTCCCAAATGCTCTATACTTAGCCAACAAGGCTTTCAATCCACTTCAATTCAAGAAGATCTTAAGAAAACTTGTCAGAAGTAGATTGGTTGAGATTCTAACATTACCATCATTTGCATGCCCTTCTTGCTGATATGTTCTCTCTAGCAAGAAAATGAATCAGATCAGTAAAGCGATTTAATAATTCTTTTTCTGGGAGACTACTTCAAATTCAAGAGGCCTTTGATGGATCTAATCCCTATGAACTGTACAACATTGAGCTTAAAACTCGATTTATTTTATCAACATCTCTGACATAAATGATGAGGCTTATCTTCTCATTACAGAGTGAAGTTCTCAAATTTAGAGAACTTGAGTATTTATAATAAAATATATGCTGAAGCCAGGAATTTTCAGTCCTATCTTTCATTTTATAACAGTAACAACTGCAATTAACTGAGCATTAGCAGTCTCTCAGTGCCAAACCTTGTGCTGACAGGCTTTAAATAATGCTCAAAGAATCACCTCTCTAAGGTCACGTAAATATTAAGAACTGGTTTAAAAAAAAAAAAAAAAAAAGGTCTGTCTGACATCTTATCCAAAATAAGAAGTGACAACATGGAGGCACCTGGGTGGCTCAGTGGGTTAAGCCTCTGCCTTCAGCTCAGGTCATGGTCTCAGGGTCCTGGGATTGAGCCCTGCATCAGGCTCTCTGCTCAGCAGGGAGCCTGCTTCCCCTTCTCTCTAGGCCTGCCTCTCTGCCTACTTGTGATCTCTCTCTCTCTCTCTCTGTCAAATAAATAAATATATAATCTTAAAAAAAAAAAAGTGCCAACACGTATACCAAAAATGATGACAAACACTTTTCATGTGTCATTTATTTTTACAGAAACTGGTAAAATTGCTATAATACCTCTATCTTACAGATGAGAAAATCAAGGATTATAAAGATTGAAATGTCAAATCATACAGCTAGTAAGTGGAATTCACTAATGTTTAAACCCTGGTCTCTCTGAAGCCACATTGCTTTCCTCCTTTGATTAAGGTGATCCTAAAAGTTAAATGAGATCTATTATTACTTCTAAGGAAATAAGAGATAATTTTAAATATTTTCATGGTAACTAAACTATTTGTATTTGCAAGCCCACTTAGGAAAAAAAGAGAAAAATGCATTATGTGGGAGGAGCTAGACTAGAGGACCTTCAATGGTCTTTCCCACTCTGAGATTATGAGCTTTGGTGTAACAAAGGTTTTGAGTGCCTAAGACATTTAAAAAAAAAAAAAAAAAAGGCAAAAAACCCATCAAATTTCAAAAATTCTTAGTGCCTTTTCATAAAGACTGTTAGAGAATGGTCCAATACAAAACTCTGTAGCTATGTGTGGTATGGGATGTTACTAGACTTATCTGTGGTGATCATTTTGCACTATGTACAAATGTTGAATCATTAGTATATGGTACACCTGGAATTAATATGATGGTACATGTCAATTATATCTCAAAAAACATGGTCCAATGTTAAGCACTTTTCTATATTACAGTCCACACTGGAGGTAGAGGTAATATGTATTATCAAACAATTTTATTTTTTTATTTAGAATGTCATCACCTTCCACAGAAAATTCTCTAGGATGAAATATATTGTGGAATAAGGAAAATTCCATTAAGAAAACAATTTGTTTTAAATTAGTACCACTACTATAGAATCATGTCTACTTACAAAGAAAAAAAGAATGACAGAAAGGAATAAAGTCAGGCAAAAATTTTATTCCTTACTCTCCAATGGAACAGAACTTCACGTTTTGAGTAAACAACACCTTTAAATAACTTTTAAACTGTGGATGTAATTTCCTATAACCAACTCAGAAAGGATTAAAAAACACTGTTATTTTGATGCAGATGCACCACAGCTATCATTTCTGAAGTTCTCTAACAGCAGAACTGGACTGGGTAAAGTATACTGCTACAGTCTGAGCTGCCAGCAAATTCTACTCAATGTCCAACTAGAATATAGAATAAGGCAATTCCCAAGACTGTTAGCTTTGAGACAGCAAGATTTTGACTCACAGATATAGAACTTCCATTTGAACCAATTACCAATAAGGCAACTTTAATACCAGTATAAAAATATCACAGATCTGTATGTCAGACAAAAATCTCTTAAAGAAGATATAGTCCTGGGATTCGAAAGCAGAAGAATGTAGGAAATTAATGCAGGCTCCAGATGTCCCAAGCATAACTCTCTCTCTTTTCCTGTTGCTCAGACACTAGATGATAGCTACTCCTTAAAACTTTCCAACTTTCTTTTGAAGGACACCCAACCCAAAATAGCTTTGACACATTATTCCACAGTTTATCCTTCTTTTTCAATCTTTCACACTCTCAAAATGTTATTCTAACACATGTTTACTTACACCATTTAATGTGGACCAAACCTGTGACTCATTAGCACAGATGTCACACCCCCACCCCCGACACACGCTGCTGCAGACTTCCTGCAGCTCACGCAGAGGGAGGCAAAGTAAATGTTACTTACAAGTCAGAAGAAAAGAAATTTATTTTTGACTTTCAGAAACAAGAATGAAGGGAAGGAAGAGAATATAGGAAAGGAGAAAGCCAGCCAATTAGTACATACTTACATTGGTCAGGGGGGCATGTGCAAACATAGAAAATCCTTCAAAGATATACTCATGATCATCATATTCTATAACAGTTGGCCTGTCAGTCTAAAAACAAACAGAAACACAAAGTGTGAGCTTAAGAACATGATTTGCATGTACAGAAATCCATCAGAACACAGAGGTACCAACAGGAGAAATGTATGGACTCCACAGGCAACATGAACATTCTTCTAAACAACCAGGGAGAACTTTATACAAAAGTTTAATTTTAGGTGGAATTCTCTGGCTTCAGTAATATTTACATATTCAGACAATCAGGAATATTTATTATGGGTGTCATAAAGGGGGAAAAGGCTATATGGCTTCATTTTCTAGGAACCTGTTTTATTTAATCCCACAATACTACTAGATCTATTCTTACTGAACTGTATTACCGAACTAAGGAAAGTTCTAATAAGAACAAGACAATAGCACAATCAACTCAAAGCTCAAAGTGGAAGAAGACTCAGCATCATGACAGTCAAGACTAGCAATAGCCTAGAAGGCCTCCGGGTCCAGAGGCTCAACCCCTCACAGCTCCATTCCCAGGACCTCCAAGGAGAAGCCACCCACCACATAACGGCAACAAATCAATTCCCACATGATGTGAAAAATTTTAATTATTTGAAAATTGAATCTGAAGTTAAAACATACAAATGTTAATCCAAGCATACGAGATTCTCTTCCTTATGCTATTCTTATAGACTACCATTTTTAATCCTAGATGTTAAATATGGAACTAAGTATCAAGACTAGTAACCTAAAAGACAGTTTTTAAAAAAGATTTATTTCAGAGAGTGAGCAAGAGAGAGCGCTAGAGAGAGAGAGCATAAGAAGGGGGAGGGGCAGAGGGAGAAGCAGACTCCCTGCCAAGCAGGGAGCCTGAGGTGGAGCTCAATCCTGGGACTCTGGGATCATGACCTGAGCCGAAGGCAGATGCTTAACTGATTGAGCCACCCAGGGGCCCTAAAAAACACAGTTTTTTAACACAGGTACTGAACATTATTCTTTTAAACCTTATATATATACAGGGGTGCCTGGGTGCTCAGTGGGTTAAAGCCTCTGCCTTCAGCTCAGGTCATGATCTCAGGGTCCTGGGATCGAGCCCCGCATCGGGCTCTTTCTACTCAGCAGGGAGCCTGCTTCCCCCTCTCTCTCTCTGCCTGCCTCTCTGCCTAACTTGAGATCTCTCTCTATCAAATAAATAAATAAAATCTTTAAAAAAAAAAAAAGAAAAAGAAAAAGAAACTTCTACACAAACGTTCATAGCAGCATTATTCATGACAGTCTAAAAGTGGAGACTACCTAAATGTTCATCAACTCAATAAATGAACAAATATAGTATATCCACACAAGGGAATATTACTGGTCCATTAAAAGGAATAAAGTTTGGGGCGCCTCAGTGGCTCAGCCGGTTAAGTGTCTGCCTTTGGCTCAGGTCATGATCCCAGAGTCCTGGGATCAAATCTTGGTTGGGCTCCCTGCTCAGTGGGAAAGGCTGCCTCTCCCTCTGCCTGCTGCTCCCCCTGCTTTGTGCTCTCTCTCTGACAGAGAAATAAATAAAATCTCAAAAAAGAAAAAAAGGAATAAAGTTATATGTTACAACACAGATGATCTTAATAACATTATGCTGAGTGAAAGAAGGTAAAAAGATCACAATTTCTATGATCCATTCATATGAAATATCTAGGACAGGCTAATGATAGAGACAGAAAGTATCTTAGCTGTTGAAGGCTGAGGGATATGATAGAACTGACTGCCAATGAGTACAGGGTTTCTTCTGAGGATGGATGATGACAGTGTTCTAAAATTAGATTGTGGTGATGGTTTCACAATTCTGTGAAAAGACTTCTATCAGGAAATAAATACACTTTAAATGGGTGAATTTTACAGTATATGAATGATAACTTGATAAAGCTTTAAAAATATGTAATTACTAATCATCTAATTTTGAAATTGAAATCTCTCAATGATAGGAGTAATAGAATTAATAACTTTCCACTGTGAAAAACAATAAAGAACAGGGGACCAGCAGACAGTCATGCACACTGTCTAGGTGTAAATCCCCATTCTGCCATTTACTACCTGAATAATCTTCAGTACGTGACTGAACCTCATCTATAAAACATAGATTACTGCCCCATCTGTATAGTGGGGATAATAATTCTCCTTCATCAGTTTATTGTGAGAAATAAGTTAACACATGTTAAACATTCAGAGCAATGGCTGGTACCATAGTCAACAAATAATTAGGTATTATTATTACTGTTATAAACACAACAGACCTTCTTGATTGGGTCACTAGATAATATATTAGTTATTCACTGATTTTTAAGAGATGAGAAAGGTTCTCCACATTCTTCCACCTCCACAGTTCCAATGAATAGCTCCAAAAGTCACAGCTATTATGAATACGGCTACTATGAGGTACTGACAACATAACTGAAAAAAGGTATAGAAAGTAGTATAGTGAGAGGAAGCTAAATAAGAGTGATTATGATAATGGCCAATTTTATCAACATAAAAATAACAAATTTTTTTTAAAGAAAATTTAAGAACTGAATTTGTACTGAGCTTATTCACATTTTAACCTATCTGGACACATCAAACCTATTTACATTTTAAAAGAAATGAAATCTGATTTTGTTAGGAACTTACCAAAAAGTTTGTAGGAGGGGATACTGTAATTCGATAGTGGAAAAGTCTGCCAGCATTGTTGGTCATGGGACGACAGGGTTTGATGGCCTAAGGGGGGAAAACAAAAGTGAGTTTAAAAGTAAAGTAGCAAAATATTTTTATTTAAAAACAGACTGCAGATTCGCATCTGACAAAAGAGGTTTTATGTGTGTTGGTAGGAAGAACAGCACCATTAACTAGATGAATAAAAAAGGACCAGCTGATCACCAGGACTCAATGTATTTCCTCACATGCATGCAATACAAGGGGTTCAGGTAACATGAAGATCTTTCTAGATCTCAATTTCTAAGACTATCTTCCTTTTATTTGTAACAACACAATACTTGACCTTCGGCTAAACTCCCAATGTGCTTAAAAAAGGGGTGGGGGAATCTCAAAAGTAATAGGTTTTGATGGGGGGGGCGGTGAAAGGACCATTAAATATGCTCAGTAAAAACAGAAGGGACCAAAAATGAAGGACACATGAGAGGCGGCAGAATAGAACAAGCATGGAGTTCAAGATGGGAAAAAGAAAACAGAAACTGATGCTTTTTTTGCTCTCCTTCCTTGGATCACCACCAGGTTGACAGGGGCTTTGTTGGGGCAGCCTCACATTCAACTGATCCCTCTGTCCAGTCCTGCTTACACATTCCTTCTCTCGCAGGTAAAGTTCCCTAAGAAACATCAGGCACCCAAACTTCATCTTAGCATCTGTTTCTGGAGAATCCAGTGTGTAGCTCCAGGAATGATCCAAGAAAGCAGGAGATAAGATAGGACTTTGAAGCTGAAATTACTTACCATCCACTGGCAATGAGGACCCCCATCATGGTGGGAGGTGAAATCCCCAGCACCAGATGGCAGACCAATGGAAAACTCCCAAAGATGATGACTTGGGAGGGTATACCAATGGAAGCAGGTGTGGTGAACCAGGTATGTAAGATTATGAGAGAACGTGTGCTGTCAGGATAACAGGATAGGTGGCTATTGCTAAGCACCCCTAATGCCCTACCATGTCCCTCAAACTTTAGTGTGCCTTGAAATCACTGGAGGGCTTGCTCTACCTCAGACTGCTTGCTTCCCACCCCCAAGATTTCTGATTCAGCAGATGAGGCTGGCTGAGAACCCGGTTTCTAAGGAGTTCCTAGGTGAAGCTGGTAACTGGAGAACCACTGCTCCACAGAAATGTAACAGGACAGGGGGAGGAAAGGCAACTGGAAGCCAGACGGACTGCTGGAGGCACACAGAGAAGCTGTCCCCTGCCCTGTCAAGACCAAACCCAGGGAAAGAGATGGACTTTAGAGACAATTAGCCAACAGGGTAGATCTGTTATGCCAAGGGACAAGACCTGGAAACCTGAGATGAGGACATACGGGTTGTAACTCCCCAGACCCTTCGAAATCATCCATCCCCTCACAGGTGGCCCAACCCTGTCTATTAAGAGCAATGACTCACCTGTATCTAAAGACAATGGAAGACCCTACAAGGCAACACTGCCTCCCCCCAAACAGTCTCCCCTTCTGGCCAACAGACCTACAGTTAGGGTCACTTCACAGCATAACCCAGCTGGGGGGGGGGAAGGTGCTTCGAGGAGAGATTATATCCCAAAGGAACTGCAAGAACTAGCCAGCATGAGCCAGCAGCAGAAGGCTGCACAAGACCGGACGCTGAGAGTGCTTGACCAAAAGCGCCAGAACATAAAAGTGGTTAGGGAAGAGTTCACTGACTTGGGAGCATTCAGGATTCGGGACACCAGATGCCAGGACCCCCTACTAGGATGTCTCCTAAAAGCATGAAAAAGCAATGGCCCATGATAAGTGTAGTTAAAATACCAAAACTGCCATGACAGAAAAGGAAGTAATTCAAAGAGTCAGGAAGTGGGCACATTAGAATGGATATAATATCTGTGACTAAAAAATATACCAGATTATCATATTCCATGGGAAGGCCCTGAGGACTTGTCAAGGCCATCTACCAGGGGCCAAAAGGAATGTGCTGGGGAAGGGACACCAGCCTCACTAGGAAGATCAGTGGTGGCCTCCTCTGCAGGCCAGGGCTGACTGTAAGAGAGGCTGTCACAGAGCAGAGCTTGCTGACAGCAGTGGGGATGAAAGGACTCTGAAACAAGGGAGTCAGGATGACAGGACTTAATTGTGAGAAGCCGGGTCTCATAGTATCATCATAACCAGCAAGATCCAAGGGGCAACTAAACGGGTCTGGCCCACGAAAAGTCATGGAAGCAGTTCATAGAATACAGCATCCTGTATTCAGTAAAAGAGTTGAATAGCTGACAAGAATAATACTTAGTTTGTACCAACAGAAGAAATCAAGAATGGTTAACCAAGGGCTGGAGACAGGTTGCTCCAATAAAGTCATGATCCTTTTCCCAGTTCTAGACCTATAGTAAGAAGGGCCCTACAACATCACTGCAAGCAAAAATGGTCATGACAACACTGTCCTTCCCCAAAGGGACTTATGGCCATGTACCCAAAAAACTGTACACAGGGGAAAGGGGGACCGAGATTATTCAAGGAATATTGGACAGAGCATCTGAATCAACACTGTTACTCAGAGGAGGCTGGGTACATCACTTTGGTACACATTATAGAGTTGGTGATGTGAAGCCAAGGTAAAAAAAAAAAAAAAAAAAGGAATCTCAGTCAAGGTCTTGTTTCTAGTCGGTCCCCTGCATCCACAGATCTGCCCAGGAGGCGTTTCCCCTGGCCCCCGAAACACTTCATTGGAATTGACAAAATTGGCAGAGGCACCACCCAACACGGTCCTTATTCTGTGGAGTAAGAGCCATCATAATGGAAAAGGTCAAGCAGAAGCCATCGAAATTCCACCATCCCTGACACAGGCACCAAAACCAGGATCACTCTTGGGGGATGGTATAGATTAGCGCCATCCTTAAGGACCCAAAAGACACAGGGGTGACAGTGTCATCGTATCTTTAATTCACCAATCTGGCTTCTGGTGGGGGAAAAAAGGATCCTGCAGGATAATTAGAGACTACCACAAGCACAGCTGTGCCATACGCTACAGTTCAGAGCAGACTCATAGGACCTCCTGTTCAAAGTGATTTGCTGAATGTATTCTTTTCCATCCCAATCAGAATGAGAGTAAGACACAGTTCACATTCTATGCTCATTCACAGAGAAAAGACAACATTTACAGCTTTGCCGCCAGGCTGTACTACCTCTCCCACTCACTGCCCCAACGGTCCATGGCGCTCTCGACCTTCTGGACATGCTGTGGAACATGAACCTTCACTGCATCTGTGAGTCGATGTTTATCAAACTAAAAGCCTCGGCAAAGCACACATGTTCCAGACGGTACGGGAGACCCCCTACAACGATCCAGGGGCCTACCACAGCCACAACCATTTTTAAGAGCCAGGGATCTGAGTGCCAAGACATCAGTCCACAGTAACAGACAAATCACTGCATCTTCTACCTCCTACAGTGAAGAAAGCACAGCACCAGGCGGGCCTCTCTGGGAGGCAGTCTAACCCCCACCTCGGAACACTGTGCCCACCCAGTCCTGGAGCAGCACAGAAGGCTGCCACCTGGGAGTGGGGTTCCCGTGGAAGGCTCCAGCAGTTCCAAGCTATAGCGCGAGTAGCCCTGCTGCGAGTAGCCCTGCTGCGGGGGGCCATGTAATTCAGCAAATCCTACATCGCTGGTGGGAAACGATGCTGAGGGGAGTCTGGCCACACAGGGAGAATCACAACGCTGGTATTTGGTGTTCTGGAGCAAAGCCATGCTGTCTACGGTGAAGAACGATATGCCTCTGAGAAACCACCAGTGTGCTACTGGCCCGGGGAGACATGGAAGGCATGGCCTAGGGATGGAAACAGGCATGTGGCTGAACAGCCCAGCACGAGCTGGGTTCTGTCAGTCTGACCCAGGCAGAAGTCTGGAAGGGACCGGCAACCATCCGTCCTAAGATGGGAGCCTATACATCCAGAACCAGGCACGCGTAGGAGCAGCAAGCATAAACAGGCCGCGGGAGCAGGTGTCCCTGTCCCACCGGCACCCTCACTCAGCGGCTGACCAAGGATAGAAGGATGAAAGCAGAGGGAAAAGCCCAAGCTGGGTTTGCAAATAAGTCAGTCAGGGGTGGGGGAGCAAGCCGAAGATGGACTGTGATGCAGCCTCATTCAGGGAGGAATCTGAAAGACAGTAATGAAGGAAAGTCTTTCCAGTGAGCAGAGTTTCAGGCAATGTACCTGGTCATCCACTTTGTGTGGAAAGAGAAGTAGCCTGAGGTTAGAATATAGATGGACTCATGGCAGAAGCAAGTGGCCATGCCAGCTGGTCAGAGGCCAGAAGGAAAAAGATTGGAAGATCAGGGATAAGAATGTCTTGGGGCAGGGGCACCTGGCTGGCTCAGTCGGTGGAGCATACGCCTCTTGATCTTGGGGTTGTGAGTTTGAGCCCCACGGTGGATGTAGAGATTACTTAAAAAAAATTTTTTTTTTATTAAAACCAAAAAAGGTCTTGGGGTCGACGTGTGGGTGCATAAGTGGGAGTGAATGCAACAATCTCTGTATCACGTGTTGGGTGTACACTGGAGATCACAGACCATGGAAGAGGTACTAAACCACCTCACTGACAAATGACTTGGCCAGATGGGGTCAGCCAGCCTCAGTCATCAGCACCCAGAGCTGACAGTCTGGGTACATGAATGAAGGGGCCACAGCAGCACAGGCAGAGGATTCTCATGAGCCCAACATCAGGGACCTGACTTACCTTGGCTAAACTAACAGCCAATACCGAATATCCAACAGGCCATCTACAATGACCAATAACGGACCCCCAAAATGCTCCTCAGTCCTTGAGAAGACCAACCTGCCACTTAGTAGGTAGTTGGCTATGTAGGCCCCATTCATCTTGAAGTTTGTCTCACAGGAATAAACATGTACTCTGAGTATGGGTTTGCCTCCCACCAGTTCTCAGCCAGCACAGCCATCCACCCAGATCTTCCTTCAAAGGGCCTGCTGCCCAACTGTGGAGAGAGCAGACAGCCTACAGCCACTGGCTCCTTCAGAGTCAGCTTCTGCTATAGAGCCCCCTTTCCCAAAATCATGCCCTTCCCAGGGCAGCCCACTCTGAGGACAGAGGACAAAGAAGGTGTGAAGGCTAGGCCAGCCTGATGCAAGACAATTCCAGTAATTGGGGCTTTATGAGACCTGTCACAGGGGGACCTCTCCTTCTGCTCAGCCCTGCCTCCACTCTCTTCTTGCCTGATCCTTACAAAACATCTCATACTGCAAACTCTACTGCAGCACCTGAGGCACAGGTGTGGACACCCACGAGGTGCAGATCCTGTCGCGAGGTGCAGATCCTGTCGCAGTCCCTTGCTACACTTGCCGACACCCAAAGACAAATGAGGTAAAAGCAAGGAAGCAGTTAAAACTATCCATCACTGCCTCATAGTCTTTATTCTCATTACTATTATGGTCTCAAACAAGTCTTCCAGAGAAATTAAGGATTTACAAGTACTATGATTAAACATAGTATGATGGATCATTAAGTGATAATCTGCGATTAATAACATAAAAATAAAAGATGGCAGGGGGAAAATGAAGGAAAATAATTGAAAGGGAGCAGTTACATGAATCTCTATGATATGAAGTATTCAACTCATTCACTCAAATGTATTTGGAGTGTGCTTGATGAACCAGGGGATGGGGTATACAGGTCAAACAGTCCATGTGCCTCTCACAGTTTAGTGGGGACCCTAGACTAACGAGGATAACAGCACACCCTTATAGACCTATATATCCCTAAGGAAAGAGAAAATGTGCCTTACCACAGCTTAGTAAGATCATTTTTCCAAGGCCATTCATAACCATTTATAATAAAATCATGAAAAAAATTACCAGGTGTACAGTTTTAAGATATTTAAACTAACAACAAAACCCCCTCAAATATACCCTGCCTGTTTTAAACAATGAATCTTCCAAAACTTTTTAAAGTTCCTTGATAACATTCCCCACTCTACCCCCCAAAACCCAAGTACTTTTCTTCTCCAATTATCAGTAACGGAGACTATTAGGGAAGATAAAAAGACTATTTCAATGGTATTATTTCATTTGTGGGAAAAGAACAGCAACAGCATCTGTCTACTTCCGGCTTCTCAGCACTTACAAATATAATAAGCCACATGAGTTACCTCTTCTCCGGGATAAATGCTGTGCCTGATTCCTGTGCGTCTGGCTTTGGCGCTGCATTTGCAGAGTGGCCCATCATTCATCTGTCAGAAACAGAATGTAATTCTTTTTTATTGGGGGGGAAAAAATACCATGCACAAGGAGGCCTCAGAAACTGTGTGGGTTTTAATGTCACGAGTACAGGAGCTCTGAAGGGGCTGTCATGGCTAGAAGATTAAATGGATGTTCCAAAACCAATAATGCCACAGACTGTCTCTATTGTCTGATAAAGAGAAACCGTATGACAACACTGGGTTCCCGAGTTATTTGTGCAGCCAAGCAGAAAATATCAATGTCAGTGCACTGTCTGCCCCCGTCTTCTCCTACGACTTTCCAGTGTGTTTCTCCCACTTCTTATTCCAGGAAAAATGACTCTTTCACAAAAGAAAAGCATATTTTATATCCTGAAGGAACACACAATGCTCTGAAGGTGACCTGCAGATTAAATGTTTCCAAAAGGGAAACCTAAAGGTATCTAAAGCAGAGGGGAAAAAAAAAATCCTACCAGAAGCAGAGAAACTCAATGCTAATCAGGTGAGCCAATGTCTGTTTTTTCACCTGAATTCCTTTTACTGCCATAAACTACACCCACATGATAGAAAGAGTGAGTAATTGCTGAATGCCTCTTGGACAGAAAGATGACTGCTAAGCATTAGGGGGGAAGGAGGGTGACAAATAACTCGGGGTCCATGTATTCAAGGAATAGTTATTCTAGACAGGAGAAATAACATACATAGGATATACTTAGTAATTTAAAGAAAAAGGGAAAGAGTCCATGTGGCAATACCATACCACTGGTTTTTTGTTTGTTTGTTTTTTTAATTTATTTATTTGACAGAGAGAGATCACAAGTAGGCAGAGAGGTAGGCAGAGAGAAAGGGGGAAGCAGACTCCCCGCCGAGCAGAGAGCCCAATGCAGGGCTCGGTCCCAGGACCCTGGGATCATGACCCGAGCCGAAGGCAGAGGCTTAACCCACTGAGCCACCCAGGTGCCCCACCACTGGTTTTAAAGGAACGAAATGTGAAGGGCGAACAGGACAGAAAAAGAAGATGGCTAATCTACATGAGGCAACACAGGAGGAAAGAAAGGGAGGGAAGAAAGCCTACGTTATGCTCCAGGGACATGAGACCCATCTAAACAGAATTTATACAAGCAAGAAGACGAAAGATGCTGAACTGTGGTCCAAATCATAAAGGGCCTTAAAGCCAGTTTCATGAGTTTATTCAATACAAATGGTAATACTCAATCAAAACAGAGACCAGAGCATCAATTGGAAGATGGAGACACGGAGCTCCATTTCTCGCTTTCTTTGTATTTATTAAAAATATATAGATGTAGGTATATGGAACTAACACGTAACACACCCGTTTCCTTAAAGTTTTAGGGCTTTGTAACTTGCATCCAAAGAAAATGTCTCAATAAAACTTCAAACAGAAATATTAAACTGAAAAATGCTAACTTTCTTTATCCTTTTGGGAAACCTAAAGCTTCAGGCGGCACTGCAGAGGGATAACACTGCTACCTAAAAAATCACATTAAGATGTTATCCAAAGTAACATTTGGCAAACCGAGTTGTGATGGGCTTCACTCAAAAATCACAACACACTTCAAATGCTGGTCAGTGCAGAAATCACTTCGTGCTCCCTGATTTCCAGAGAAGCACATAGACATCCTACATTCCTGCCTTTTACTAGGGTCTCGGGCCCCAGGGCAGCTCAGGCTTTACAAGGCTCAACTGTACAGAGGACACAAACCAAACATAGTAAACAGAAGGGTGAGACTACACAGAAGGCCTCTGTAAATCTCTAATAAAAATAAGAAGGGCACCTGGGTGGCTCAGTCGGTTAAGCATCTGCCTTCAGCTCAGTCACGAGCCCAGGGTCCTGGGATCAGCCCTGCACTGGATTCCTGCTCAGCAGGGAGCTTGCTTCTCCCTCTCTCTCTGCCCCCTCCCAGCTCATTCTCTCTCTCTCTCTCTCAAATTAAACAAGGAAGGAAGGAAAGAAGGAAGGAAGGGAGGGAGGAAGGGAGGAGAAATGTATAGAACCAAGGGATAGGCTTCTTGACAGAACAACAGAGTGTTAAGAAGACCACATATGGGGAAAAGGGTATGACAACTAATGGACACAGGATTTCTTTTAGGGAAAACAAAAATGTTCCAAAATTAAATTATGATAGCTGTTAAATCTCAAGACTACACTAAAAAAAAAGAAAAATGAATTGTACACCTTTAAGTGTGTAAATTGCATAGTGTGTGAATTATAACTCACTAAAACTGTTCAGAGAGATCATATGCATGGTTAATAACATAAAGTAATACTCAAAATGCTTCACAATTTTTAAACATTTCTACTCAATTCCAAGAGAGCAAAAAGTATCACAAAAATAAATTTCTATCAGGCATTCCACCTATATTAATTCTAAAGAAAAAAACCATTCAGATAGCTGTCATCTACCAAGAACCAGAAGGGCATTCAAATTAATATAGAATGGTATGCATTTATTTATAAAGTATAAATTTCACATTATCTTTGGATAGGTATATGTTTTATTATGCTTAATAACTCCATGTGCATTAAAGATACTATTTTTATATGTATTATATATTTACAAAGTACAATTCTTTTATAAAGATACTATTTGGAATGAAGTTTTAATTCATAATAAAACAGTAAGTAAAAATAAAAATGATTATGTCCAGCTATGACATCATTAGCTCAAAAGTGCTTAACAAGGAACAGAACTTACAAGGAATTGTGACTATTACCAACTAAGAAATATGAAGTCTTCAAACCATAAGTGACTCTTAATCTCACAAAACAAACTGAGGGTTAATGGGGGGAGGGGGGTTGGGGGGGTGGGATTATGGACATTGGGGAGGGTATGTGCTATGGTGAGTGCTGTGAAGTGTGTAAACCTGGCGATTCACAGACCTGTACCCCTGGGGATAAAAAGATATTATATGTTTAAAAAATAAATAAATAAATAAATAGAAAAAAAAAAAAAAGAAATATGAAGTCTTCCAGGACTTAAGACATTGTTTACTATATGCTGCAAGATACCTTCCAGATGCATTGCTTTTAAAAAGACCTACAAGTGCTCTCTCCCTCAGCCTACCATTTGTCTCCTTCCATTTACTGCAAGTTTAAGGAGGGAGCACCATTATCCTGCTCCCTAACACAGAATTTACAAACATCGTCAAATGTGATTCAAGAGACAGTTGCTCTGGTGCTTATGCTTGGGCTGAGCTCTGAAGCTGAAAAGAAATGAGCTCCAAGGTATGACACACAACCCCAAGAGTAAAATTCAGTTTTCATACCAGCCAACATGCATCTTCTGAACCTGGAGTCATAAATGTGATGTGTGGGTCTGCAACCTTCACAGCAAGAACACAACATAAAAACATGCGCACCTGCCCCGGGTCATTGTACCAAAGCTCATCATGCAGTCGGTCAGGATGGGCCTTTTTGCGCTTGATTTCTGCAATGACGTCAAAAACTTCAGAGTCTGAGCTGCTCGAACAGGTGCTGTCCTCATCAGACTCACATTCGGATTCACTCGAACTCTCTAATACAGGTTAGGGGAAAAACAGAGAAGATGAAGAAATTCACAATTGTTTATTCTTTCAGCAAACATCTGGGTGCCTACCCCACACCAAGCACTCCGCTAAGCCCATGGATTACAAAAATATTATTATGAAAATAATAGAGCCCATGGTGCTAAGTTACAATCTAGTTACGGAAGCAATGAAAACAGTTTCAGAGAAACACCTAATGAACAGTACCAGAGACAATGCAAACCACAGTGGTAGTGTGGACTCTCACATTTAAAAAGGTGCAGTAATTCAAAAAAGGCCGAGTCCACCCTGACCCAGAGGGTCCCTGAGATTTCCTGGAAGGGGTGCATGTGATCCAGACACACAGATGGGGCAGAGACAGGCTGATGAGGGGCTAAGGGGAAAGGAATGCAAAGGGGGCACTCGGACCAAAGCATGGAGGGAAAAGCCCAGGCAGACTGGCTAGAGCAAAGGCCCCGCAGAAAAATACCAGGAGATAAGGAGTTCGGGTATCATGAATGCCAGAGTGAAGACTCTGATTACCAGACTAAAGATTTTAGATTTTTTTCTCTCCATAGGAGCAAAAGATGGTTTTAGTCCTTGGAAGTGACTAGATAAAAAGACTGAGAAGTTTGCTAAGTGAGGTAAGCTAGTCACAAAAAGATGTGTGATTCTACTTCTAGGAGGTATCAGACTAGAGCTCAAATTCATAGAAGAGAAAGCAAAATGGTGGTTGCCAGAGGTTAGTGGGAAGAGGGACTGGGGAGCTGTTTAATGGGTACAGAGTTTAAGTTGAGCAAAATGAAAGTTCTGGAGACTACACAACAATGTAAATGGTCTCAATATTACTGAACTGTATATTTAAAAAGTGGTTAAATGGTACATTTTGTGTAATGTGTACTTTACCACAATTTTAAAAAACAGACTTAGAACTTAGGTTAATCCTACAAGAGATTAATGAAGTATAGTATAGTAATAAAACCCAACACTTACACAGTTGGATTTTTTAGTGTATTGCATAAGATAGATGCTATTGTCTTCCTTCTTTTACAGATGAGAAAAGTAAGGCACAGAGAGATTAAATCGCTTATCTAAGGTCACATACCAAGTGGTAGAGCAGGGATTTGAACCCAGGCCAGCTGGTTCCATCAGTGTTTTTGCCCACCGTGGACACTGCCTCTCAGCTGGCAAACATAATGAGGATGGGCAGATGAGAGCCAAAGAACATGGAAAAGGCACAGCGGATGCCTCATCTGTGACTCGCTTTCTGTTAGGGGCTAAGGCCTCAGAGTGGTAAAAAGCAGTTTCTATCCTCAAAGATCTTAGCATCTACTTGAAACCTCAGAATACACATGGAAAAATAGACCACCATATGAGAAAATTATGGAAAGTATCCTTGTGAGTTGAGAGAAACCTTCGATCAGAGCTGGCCCAGCACTGGCATTTCCTCATCAAAGCAGGAGCCCCCTGGCAGTGGAGAGGGCCACACGGAATGCCTGTCCATGAGTGGCACAAGGCACAGGGTTGGGGTTAACAGGCTCCTGCTTTTGGTGGGGAGGCTGGTCTATGGTCCCTTCTGATTCTAAGACTAGGCAATTCTACAAGGGACATGACTGTTAACATGCCCTGCAAATGAGATCTCTTATTAACTAAGGAAAAATAAGATCAAAAAAGAGAAAGTTCCATTGTTATGTTTTTTGCTGACCATAATTAAGGAAAATAAAATGAAAGAAGAAATTTCAACGTGTGACTCTCAAGAACTCATCTCCAAAGTCAAGGTTTCAGCAATAACAAGAGTCCAGGGTCTTGGTTTGGAAGTTGGTCCAAAGTTTGTGACTCACCCAAATCTTCATCTAGCTTTGTCTTAGGAGGCTCCCACGGAGGTCTAGCAGCTTTGGCCTTTTCTTGCCTACTCCCCAGCTCTTCCTCAAATTTATCGTATAAGTCACGCAGCCTACTTGTTCCAACCACAGTAGAATCCCCCTTTGAAAAAGAAAGGATCAATATTAGGAACTACATCAACAATAGCCATACCAAAGAGACATAGGACTTCACAAATAATCAAGGATTTGTAACAGCAAGATGCCATCTCCTTCAACTTAACAAACATTTAAAAACAAAATTCCTAATGCTGGCAATGGTGTTCTGAATCACATACAACATTTATGACTAACACAATCCTCATGAAAATGCACTCTGCCAACAGTGAGAAACATAAGAACTGTTCATCTATGCCCTTCTGATATGACAAAATAAATCATGACCCCCGCCCCCCACAGGATATCATGATAGCTGACACTCTCCTATGGAACATACACTTTCCCACTACTAAAAATCACTAATTCTGTCTTCCACATTAACCCAATGATCAAAAATAAATATCCTATGGAACAAAGAAATCACAGGGATAAAAGACACAGCATAGGGAATACAGGCAATGACACTGTGATACCGTCACATGGTGACAGGGGGTGGTAGCTACACTTCTGAGCATAACATAAGGGAAACATGTTGTACCTTGCACACCTGAAACTAATGTAACATTGTCAACTATATTCAAATTTAAGAAAATTTTTTTAAAAAGGAACATCTTGGTAGCATCTAAAGTGCCAAAGACAGGAGCACCTGCGTGGCTCAGTTAAGAATCTGCCTCCTGGTTTCAGCTCAAGTCATAATCTCAGGGCCATGAGACTGAGCTGAGCATAGAGTCTACTCAAGATTCTCTCTCTCCTCCCTCTGCCCCTCCCCCAACTGGCGCACTCTCTCTCTATAATAAATAAATAGAAGCTTAAAAAAAAAAAAAAGGAAGAAGTTAACATCTTATATATTCTCCCCCACATACATATGCCCCATAAATACAGGGACACAGACACACACGCACATATGCATACACTCCACAAACAGGGTTCCACAATGCATGCCTAGAGGAAATTCTCCACTTTGCCCCACTCTCTCTTCCCAGGTTGAAATCACTTTAAATGCCATACTCTTCAACTTAGTAATTTTGAAAATGTAAGGGCCAGACCTATCAGACATTGTGGGAGGCCGCAATAAGGCTTGAGACGAGTACCAAACCAGGCCCTGACTTGTGCCTCCTTTAAAGTCCGAATAACCTAACAAAAGGTTTAGGACAGGAAAAGTTGAGTAGCACTGAGAAAGGGTCTGTGCTATGTGTTGTGCGCTTGCCTACGTGACTTACCACACGCTTGCTAAACAAATGAGAACAATTCGGTTGGGGTCATAAGTTCGTGGCTGGTCCTTGCTGCCCTAGTACAGCCCATAAATTACTTTCAGGTTTGCTGTATCAATACAGAACAATTGTACTGGCATCAGCCATTTGGCGTCACGAGGTCTGCTTATAGTCAAGTGTGAAACTTATTATGGGAACTCGTGGTTGTTTAACTAGACACAGATGTATTGCTTCTCCTATTGTAATATCACTATATATATGGCCTTAATGCTTTGAATAAACTTAGCACTGTTGGACATCCTCCTCAGTGCTCCTCCTGCCCCCATCTCTCTGCTTCTCGAGTTCTTTTCTTCATCCTCTTACCCTCACGTTCCTGGTCGATTTGTCACGCCGGCCGCAACAAGACATAAAAAGCAAGTTAAAGTGAATCCTAAAATCTGGTTGTCCCGAAAGAGGTTTTGCTTTTTCAAAGCTTCAACTCATTACCGACATCAGCAAATCTAGGCTAGCTGACACTCTTTCTACCTCTCTACTCCAGAAGACAAAACACAAAGCTCAATGTTGGGCTTCTAGTTTATTAGTTTTCCTTCTACACCAGTTTTAATACACCCATAAAAGTAGAAGGAAAAAAAACTATGCCTGTTTAAACTCTTTGAACCTCAATGCCTTCACCTTTGTTATTTTAAAGATATTAATATCCATGGCAGCCATTCTCCCTTCTTCCCTGCTAAAAGAACCATGATTCCCTTCAGATTTGGGTAGAGAATTCCTGGTCTCAGGAAAAGTAGGCTCCAGCCAGAGTCCCTCTGACCCTCAAAGATGTCTCTGTCCTCATCCCCCAGAACTAAATATGTTACCTTATGTGGCAGAAAAAACTCTGCAGATGTGATTAAGGAATTTGAGAAGAGGAGATTATCCTGGATAATCTGGGCAGGCTCAATCTAACACGAGCCCTTAAGAGCGGAAAACCTTTCCCAACAGTAGTGAGAGGTGCAGTGAAAAGAGTCAGGAGATTCTCAACACACGGGAGACACTCGACCTGCACTGCTCGTTCTGAAGACGAAGAAAGGGATCTATGAGCCAAGGGATGCACACGGCCCCCAGAAGCTGGAAGCAACCTGCACCAGCCAGCCAGCAAGTGAACAAGGACCTCTGTCCCATAGCCACAAGGAACTCAACTCTGCCAACTACCTGAGAGAGCAAGAAACCAGATTCTCTCCAGAAAGGAACACAGCCTTGCTGACACCTTGATTTAGCCAGTAAGACGTAAGTTTGAGTTCTGACCTACAAAGCTGTGAGATAATAAATGTGTGTTGTGGTGAGCCATGAAGTCTGTGGAAATTTATTATAGCAGCAAAGGAAAATGAAACCCTGGGAAAGACCTATGATGTAGCCCTGGGAAAGGGATGGAAGACAAGATCCACAGGAGCTCTGAGCAAGTTCCTGGAGGAAGGCCCTACCCCACACGATCCCTGCATCCTATGTTTGGACAGAAGTGTGTAAAGACGATGCCTGGGGTCATCCCAGGCATGGGATGGACTTTCCAGAGGCAGCAGATGTCAACCTAGAGCCCTGCCATCAGTGACCCACTGAATGAACACCAGCCACCATGTCCCTCCAGACAACTTGAGAGAAATAAATGCAGCTTCCTTAAGTCACGATTAGTCAAGCATGACTCACACCCACATTCTTAACCGACAGATACCTTCTTTCCAGTAATGTTTTAAGGATGAAGTGAGGTAATGGGGGAAGCACGAGTAAAGCTGCAGCACCATGAAGGTGCTCAGCATGTAAGCTTTCCCCTTCCTGCATCACATAAACCACGACTTAAAACCCTACTCTAGTTTACCAAGCAAAAGACCACACCACGAGATCCCTCAAATTCTTTTTTCTTAAGACAAGAGAGTCTACTTTTAAGTTCCCTGTAGATAACATCCCAGGCCAAGTAGAAGCTAGTTTCACAAAATTCCAAAGAAAATGCTTTTTTATCTAACCTCATCCACTAAATCAGACATCTTCAACTTCTCACCTCCCAAACCAGTAGACGATCATTCCTCCACTCATCCATTTAATCAGTGAGTATTACCACGTGTCTACCTGTGGCAAACAGGCCTAAACTAGTGGGATGGAGTCATAACACCTCTCAGGAGAAAGAGACTAAAATAGAGGGCGACCAAAAATAAAATGGAGATAGGAGGAAAACAAGGAAAAAGAGGCGAGCATATGAAAGAGGAGGTCGTGGAGTTGGATACAGCAACGAGGGAGTGGGCTGCAAGGCCGGGAGCCTCGCCTTGAGCAGCACGTGCACTGAATCTCTCACGAGCCCAGGAAGGGTAACGGGTGAAGATCCCTGCTTCCACAAAGGCAGCCAACAAGCATGGGAAAACTTCCCATGGTTATCTTTGGTCAAGGACAGACTTATAAGAGACAAACTCAAATTTTTATCTCCCATTTTGCCGGGGAAAAGATACACATAAACGCATAACCACAAACTGCATACAGTATTTCTGTGTGAGAGCTGATCAAACCACCAGTATCAAGACTAGCAGTGTTATAAAAATGCAGAATGAAGAGATACCTTAATTAATCTACTGCAGCACTCTTGCATTTGGTTGTATAAAACAACTTTGGTCTACAGCAGTGGTTCTCGACTGGGGAGGGGAGGAGGGGACATCTGGCAGCGTCAGAAGACAGCTTCGGCATCACAAGTGCAGAGGGGTCCTACTGGCATCCTGTGCGTACAGCCCAGAGACGCTGCTCAACGTCTTACAATGCACGGGGCGGGCCCCACCAAAGAACTATCTGACTCCAAATGCCAAAGGTGCCAAAA
Organism: Enhydra lutris kenyoni; assembly: GCF_002288905.1. Taxonomy (NCBI): domain Eukaryota; kingdom Metazoa; phylum Chordata; class Mammalia; order Carnivora; family Mustelidae; genus Enhydra; species Enhydra lutris. Next base: position 54,220,240 of record NW_019154089.1, on the reverse strand, counting down.
TTGAGAAACCCTGGTCTACAGCTTCTCAGACCTACCACCTGATCCATGGGGTCACTGGAGTAGTAGTTCTCTGAGTGGGTGCAGCGGATCCACACAGGCTTAAGAAGTTCTTCTTCCTCTTCCTCATTTTTGTCAGGCAGTGTCTCCTCCAGCTCTTTTTCCTTTATTGAGGTATAATTCTTCTCTTTGCCAGTGCTCTGGCTATCACTCCATCTGTCTTTTTCTTCCTCCCAACGAGCTCTCTTTTTCTCCCTACTTGGGGAGCGACTTTAAAAGGAGGCAAAGGATGCTAATTATTTAAAATGTTCTTATGTTGTAAAATGATTCTATTTCAACTACTTAGTTCACGTTTTACCTCAAATAAAAAGGCCATACCAAACCACCGTATTTACTTTTGTTAAACCAGTGATTCCTGAACACTAGTCTGATGGCATCAGAATCACCTGAAGTTAGTTGTTTAAAAATACAAATTCCCAGGCCCTACCCCAGATCTACTTACTGATTCACAGTCTCCGGGGGTGGGGCCCAAGAATCTGTATTTTTAATAATCTCCCCAGGTAATTCTGGTGTGCATCCAGCAGGTTCAGGGACAACCGGCAAACCGTAACTCCTAGAAGAGAAAGATATTTTGGAAATATTGGAAAATCTCCACATACAGACAATCTCAGCAACGAGAATACTCGTTTTGAATCTTCCACAGCTTGCTTTGCCAAGAAAAAACAAAGGCTGCACAAAACATGGTTTCAGCTTGGCCAATAAACTGAGCCTGAGGACCATAAATCAAGAGTGAACCTGTTTTATCCTCCCCAACCACCTCTCTGGAAGTCCACACTTGGGTTACTCATTAGTGAACCACCACTCTAATTCTGATCCCTGCACAGATTAATATTAACTCAATTAAAAAGTATAAAAACAACTCAATATCCTTGAATTTCTGCTTGAAATATGCAAAGGCCCATCCTATGGATATGTTTAGAAAGAAAAATCTACAGGACAGATTTTAACTTAAGATCCAAAAATTTAAATGCAACCATACAGACCCTGAGAATGCAGCCACAGACAGTAACTGCTGTATCAGTGCTATGTGGGCATCCTCTGCAGCCACAACTAGCAAAGTCACTATCATCCAAGAAAGCTTACAATCGGATCAAAGTCATAGATTCACTATTCACATCAACTCTACCACTAACTTCTGATTTTATGACAGGAGTGTGCAAGGGTGGAGGGGAGAATGGGTGGATGATTAGAAAGATTACATACATTGATTACTTACTGATATAACTTATAATTTACAATGTACATCATTAATTTTGTTACCAGAAGTTACCATACAATGTATGTACATCCACTGTAGAAAGCTACTAAAGTATTAACAAAAATAAAATAACTCACCCATAAAACCACTCCGAGATAACCACTACATTTCACAAATATGTTAAAACATACAGATACAGGACTATATATAAAGACATACACGGTTTAACAAAAAAACAGGAACTCTATAGCCTGCCTTTCTCACTCAAAAGAAAATCAGGAATACCCTTCCATTTCAATGCATCTATACCTGAACCACTTTTATAATGGGCGCATGCTGTTCTTTTATATATATATGTGGCCATAATTTAACAAATCTAATCAGAGTCATTTAGGCTGTTACCTTCTTTTTTTTTTTCTTTTGCCATCATAAATGCTACTGTGAATCACACTTGTGTCCTTTGTACACCTGTCAAATTATTCCACACAAAGAATGTATACTATTTTTTAAGGCTTTCCTCTAGATAGGTAGTACCAGTTTAGACTACAATCAAAACCACATGTGAGCTCCCATTTCCACACAACCCGTCAATATGATTTTTTTAAATCTCTGCCATTCTGATGAAAGAAGTACCTTATTTAACTTCCAATTTTTTTATCACTACTGAAATAACGTTTCATGTTCACTTTCTTTATGAACATCCCAATCATATGCTATGCCAGTATTGTTAAAATTAGGAATATAGTCTTTTTTATTCATTGAAAAAGGTTTTTGATTAAGATAACTGCCCCTCTGTCAATGGAATGCAACTTCTTTCAGTTTTCTGTCTTCCTTTTAATTCTGTCCATTGCTACATATAACTTACACAGCCAAATCTGGAGATTTTTTTTGCTTATGCTGCCTGCCTTAGTGTAATGTTTGGAATACTTTCCCATCCCAAAGTTAAATAAATATTCTTTATTTCCTTCAGTTACTTATTAACATTAAACTTTTTTATTCTACCTCTCCAAAATATAAGACAGAAATCTAATTTCTATTTTTTCCTCCATATGGCTTATCAATTGTCCCATCAGTTTCTCCTCTGACTTGAAATAATTTTACGATAAATGTAAATTTTCATACTATTTGAATGTTGCTCAATACTTGGGGTATTTTATACCCACATCAAATCGTTTTAATTATTCTGTGTATTGAACATTTTGGTTCCACTAAACTAAGTATCCCAGCATAATTATTTTTCTTCATTATTCTCACTTCTATTCCAAAGAAGAACTGGAGTCATTGTAAAGTTTTAAAACTAGTAGTTCAACTGAAGTTACACTAAAATCATGGATTATTTGAAGAAAACTGGTATTTTTCACAACACTGGCCTCCACTTCCGCTGTGGGAATATGGAATGCCTCCATGCATTTATACCATCTTGTCTTTAGCTACATTTCTAGTTTTCTTCACACTCATCTATATATTTTTTAAGTTTATTAAGATATTTAATTTTAGTTTATTTTCTAGAGTGAATTACATTTTTCCCCACTACATTTTCTTAGGTGTTTCCAGTATTTAGGAAGTATATTAATTTTGGTATATTTCTTTTATAATTGTCAACTTCAGTGAATTAATTCTCATTGTTTCTTAGCTGATCCTCTTGAATTTTCCTGCTAATACCATTAGCTAAAAATGGCAACTCTTAGTTTCCACTAGTATGGGTTGGTTAGTTTGTGTGTTTATTTTAGTGCTCACTACAAGCCTAACACTCTGCTAAGCAATTTACTGACACATTTAATCCTTAGAAGAATCCTATGAGGCAGATATGAACATCTCCTACAGAGGAAACAGAATTATGAACTGCATCACTTGCCCAATATCACAAAGCTATTAAGTGCTAGTTAAATGCTAATACGGTTGTTTCACACAGACATTCTGACATGTACTGAAATCCCACCAAATGTTTATGCCAAGAAACAGGGGCAAAACTATCCTCACTCCACTCCTCTTGAGGCAGTTGTCTTGAATGATGGATGGTCAGAGTTGTCTGTTGTGAATATCAATTAATATTTTTTTTTTAACACTTTGAGAGGGTCATTTCAAAACAGGAGCAAAATATGTTTAGGTGGTGTCTCAGGCACTCCAAACTTCAAATCCAAACTTGAACTTGTTTCTTCACAACAAGCTATACTACAAACTGTAAGTTTTCCTCCTTTACAGTATTTACATCTCTGATTTTAATTTCTCATCCTCTGCATTAGTTGGAACTCATAGAATCCAAGCCTCTGCCTTCTGCAAAAGCTACTGGGCATTGGAGAAGAAACCACTAGACCAAAGAGATTTCCAGCACTCTACATTAATAATCACCAACCTCAAATGGGCCCTCAATGGTTTGAGGCCCACGGTATCTGGCTTCTTTTTCCCCCTGTCCTTAGCAACTCCTCCACAGGTCCTTACTCTGAACAAACTCTTCCTTGTAAATCTCATCTAATCCCTGCCATTTAGTATTTCCATCTGGGATCTCTTTTCTTAACTTTACACCTATGTATCCAATTAACTACCACATAATTCCATTTGGTTGGCTCACAGATTCTCAAACTCCACATACCTAAACTATACTCATCTTGCATCTTTCCTAGTGCTCACCACCCACCATGGGGAGCACCAGATCTCAGGTGATGTCTGCTGACTCTTCCCTCACCATCAGTTATCCTATTGACCCTATCTCAGTCAGTACTGAGATAGTACTACTCAGTTCCCTCTATCGTTCCCCATTACCACTGTCACTGCACTGATCTAGGCACAATCGCTTGTATGGATTACTACAAAAGCCATCTAAACTCATTTCCCAACATCCAGGCTTGACCTTCTCAGAGCACTTGGCTACACTGCAACCTTCACACGTGTGCTTTTCTCTCCCTCTTCCATCCCCTTCCCTAATGCATTCCTATAACACTTCAAGTATCAACTATAAAAAGAGGTAAAATTTGGATTTTTCTATGACTTCCCGAGACTGAGCTCACACTATTATGTTACCAGAGCAACGTGTAATTGCTCTATCAAAAGTACTTCTCATGGCACTTAACTTTCTCATTCCTAAAGTGGGGACTCTTGTGAATGACTGTATCACTCACACCAATACAATACCTGGGACACACATGATTGCAATGTTTTTTGTTCACTTCTTGTTAGGTGACAGTGATAGGCAATGGAACTGCATCTTTTTCCTAACTCGTATGGGAAGGACTGAAAGGTTTAAACACTAAATCAGGCTCTTCTGAGATGGTGTCAATCAGGTTCATTATGAGATGATATTCTCCATCATATTAGAGAAGTTTGTTTATATACCTAGTTTACCAAGTCTTCTATTTATAAGAGGATGCTGGTTCTATTTTAAATACCAAATAAATAGGAACTGACATAACTCTACAGATTTTGACACAAAGAATTAATTATAGGGGCGCCTAGGTGGCTCAGTCATTAAGCATCTGCCTTCAGCTCAGGTCATGATCCCAGGGTCCTGGCATAGAGCCCCGCATTGGCCTCCCTGCTCAGCAGGAAGCCTGCTTCTCCCTCTCCCACTCCCCCTGCTTGTGTTCTCTCTCTTGCTGTCTCTCTGTCAAATAATTTTTAAAATCTTAAAAAAAAAAAAAAAAGAATTAGTTATAGATTTCCTAATACTAACCAATTTACCCATGCAATCATGGAGTAAACTATTATTTAGCATGCTAGTAAAAACAACTGGCTAATATACTAATCAGTATTTTCATATCCATATTCATAAGAGAGATGGTTTTGTAGTTTTCTTTCCATTAGGTTACTAACATTTTGCCATGTCGGTTTTCTGGGCGTCACAGCATGAGCTGAGCTCACCTTCCATCTTCATCAATGTTTTAGAACGGTCTAAAACTTTTTTGAACATGATATAAATCCAACTTTTTTAATTTTTTCCAGTTACTGGCCTAATACACTTTTTGCTTCTTAAGTGATTTGTAGTATCTGCTTTCATCGAAATCAATGCATCACAACCAAGTTTTTAAATTTTATAAATATAGCATCTGTACTTATACCAACATACGAGAATTTTTAAATTCCCTTCCTTTTTTTAAAATTTTTTATTTATTTATTTGACACAGAGAGAGAGCAAGCAGACAGAGTAGCATGTAGAGGGAGAGGGAGAAGCAGGCTCCCCAATGAGCAAGGAGCCCGATGTGGGGCTCGATCCCAGGACCCTGGGATCGGGGCCTGAGCCAGAAATAGTCTCTTAACCAAGTGAGCCACCCCGGCACTCTAAATCCCCTTCATTCTTATGATCCATTCTTTCTTCTACCTAATAGAATGTCGTTTTTCTTTTCCTGATTTGCCACTTTATAAATCATATGACCTTTCAAAGAAGTCTTGCATTTACCTCCAAATATTGTTATAGTGCTATAGTTCTGTTTGCTATTTAATTTTTTTACCTTTAAATCCCTTTTTCTGCATTTCTTATACTCTACCAATATGCAGAGCCAAGTAATCAGATAATTATGTAAACATATTTATATATATTACATATAATCCTACATATAAAATATATACATACATAGTTATCATTTATTTGGCACTAACTCTGGACCCAGTTCTAAGTGTTTTTACATGTATTATCTCAATGACTACTAGCCACTGAATAAAGCAAGTGTAACTGTTCTTATTTTAGACAAAGACACTGAGGCTTCAAATGGTTAGATAATTCTGCCCAATATCAAAACTGGGAGAATAAATGACCCCTAATCTATCAGACTCCAGAGTGCTATTCTTGATTATAGGTCCACAAATTTTACCTCTTGATATAGAACTGGTTACACCTATAGATTTTGGTTTACAGCGATCTCAGTGTTGTTCTTCTAAATAAATAAAATGTGACTGGAGTTTGTTTTTGTTTTTTTTTTTTTTCTGAAACAAGTAAATTTAAGAGCATAATTATGAATTCCCAAGTTTTCTTTTTTTACACCTTAAATTATTAATGTGTATATTGTTTTATAGCAATTGAGGCCAGAAAAAGTGACCTGTAAAATTTCTGATTTTTGGAAATCTATCAAGATTTTCCTTGTGCATCTTTAATACATCTTGAAAGTAAAGGTTTTTAAGTTACTAGCTGATTTAGCTTTTCACAGGGCATTTTGGATAGACTCAGGCTACTTTGAAGACTTGGTGATGTTATGTATAAGCACAAAACCTAATTCAAGGAGATCTAGGACTTTTTTCAGTGTCAACTCCTTGCTTACCTTCCAGATCTCTTATACTCTTTTTTGTAGGACCTTTCCAGAGATGGTGATCTTCGGCTGTCCCGGTGCCTGTGTCTCTCCCGTTCCCGCTCTCTTAAAGGAATTAAGACACAGAGCTGTTTTCAACAGAAAGACTCAAAAACACCATCTCTTTTCACTAAATTCATCTTCTAAATAAATGGACCTCACAAATTTTTCAGGCACTATTCTCCATGGGACATTTTTATTCATATTTATTAAAGGATAAAGGCGCTTTTCACTTTACAGAAGTTAACTTGGACATTTTTTGTTGTTTTCTTTAAAGAAAGAAGTCATACTTGATGCTAAGCAGCAAAGGGATTTATGATAATCTTCTCTCCAGATGGTCCAACCAGCCAATCCTCAGTTGTTTAACCTACAGGGAAAAGTTTCAAGGATTCTACTACCTAGTCATTTCAAAAAAACTCTCAATTTCATCCATGAAATAAATGTAAATTAAAACTCTTATTGGGAAAATTAAGATAAGGTTCTATAATTGAAGAGTTCTAAACTCTTACAGGTTAGAGGCCTGAGTTACAGTTCTAGGTATCCCTGGTACCTAGCCATGGGTATCCCTGATACCTAGTCACTTCACCTTAATATGCTGTTTTCATCTGGAAACAACTCTAAATGGAGACACTGGGTTTATGCAACATAAAATAGAATGAGGGATTTTAAAACCTTTCAATGTAAAATGGGAATTTAATAATGATAACAATAATAACTTCTGAGTCTATTTAGTAAGTGCAATGAGGATCTGGAATAAAACTTGGAACTCTATATAGAGTATTTAAATCAGAACTAAATCTAAGGGAAATAACCACCCAATCTTAGAATGAAAAAAAAAAAAAAAAAAAGTCATAGTAGCCGGGATCCAGCAAGAAGACTACAAATAGGTCTAAACTCAAAAACATCCCCCAACCTATTGCCAAGTAGAAGAAATGTAAATATACTGAAAAGCAAAGCTTACAAAAATGATCGACTGTGTAGATATTAAAGCAGAAATTGTTTTTTCACTTAAAGATCATTCCTCCTCAAGAAAGATTCCCTCTGACATGTGTATAAACCTCAGGTATACACCGGCTATCCAAAATAAAGTAGCCTGAGCTTGGGATTCCACATTCTTTATCTCATACACTTCTAAAATTACAGTTTACTGAGGTCCCCGGCTGGCTCAGTCAGTAGAACATGCAACTCCTGCTCCTGGGGTTTGAGCCCCACATGGGGTGTAGAGATTCCTTTAAAAAAATTAATAAATAAAATTACAGCTTACTTTTAAGCAGTAAAATCCCAAGTAGTGAGTGGTACCACATGACAAATAAAATGTAATGTGTATTGGCATGGTGGTTGAAAAGAATAATTGCCTATATTTCCAAGTAAAAACTCAACTGAAAGAACAACCCTAATTTTTTGTTTGTATTTTAACATCCAGGCAACAGAATTTTTCATCTGAGAACGACACTTCTGACAATGACTGCTACCTTGGAGTGGATGTAAACTGAGGAGGCCAATGTAGATATAAAGCACATTAGTAACACTTTATAATGAACCCATGTAAAGCAAGAAAAACAATGTTTGGGTTACTTTTCCAAAGACTCTCCATTGTCCGCAAGCATCCAGATATTCCTTAGTACATAATACTAGCTCTCCGATGGCTACACATTGTACTCACCAGGACAGCTACGGGGATTATTATGCGATAGCCCCACTCAGGTCTGGGAAACCACTGCACTGACCCCACCAACACTGCAGAACAGCATGCTTAGTACACTGCATCTGTGGCTGTTTCTTTTCCCATTCCCCAGACTAACCTTGATCTTTCCTGATAATAAATACACATACCCACTTCTTCACAAACTTCCTCTAGAAATAGTTTGTCCTAAAACAATCTGGTAATTAGTATTTAACCATATTTTAGAGGAGAAAAAGAAGGAAGATGGGATCTGAAAAAGGATAGACTGACTTACCCTAAGCAGCAAGCGGAGAAGTCACCAGATGAGAGACCACAGAATTTACATAAACTTAACACGATCTAATGCACAAATTTGTGACGTTTTGGTTTTCTCCAATATACTTCTAGAAGTTATGCTAGGACATCCTGTGCCCCCTTTTTTTATTCACAGAAACATTCCATATAAGACAGACGACTGACACTCTACCTAAGACCTCAAAGGGAGCTGACTATAATGTGGCCCTGACACTAAGGCAGCTCCAAGGCAGACACCCAAATGCATTACAAAGCAATTCCAACAGAAATAAAGGCCATGTAGAAAGATGAGCTACCTGCCTAAGCAGGTCTTTACTATGTAAAAGAGCTGTGGTTTGGGATAATGCAGATTCGTGGCACTCGATTTCACTTACCAGGAGAGATCCTCAGGTGACAGGACATAAGGTTCTTTAAATAAACACATAGCTCCAAGTTTAAGCCTGATCCAAGAATTTAGGATTTTTACAGCAGAGCCCTAAAAATTCCTCTAACTGCAGCAGCCCAAAATGGGGTGGGGGGGGGAGCGTCCTTCTAGAATGTTGAAGTCCACAGCAAAGTGTTTCCCCAGAGACAGGATTATTAACAATCATTTCAAAGTCTAAAGAAAACTATTAACACTTTCCAGTTTAGATTTTTACCATAAAATTATAAAATAAACTATCATAGGCCTCTGCCAATTAGTCCATCAGAGAAAAATTAAGGACAAAACTGACTAGAAACAGTAATTCACACCGAAAAGATTTTTTAGAGTCTATCAACTCTCAGCCAGGTCTGACCCACCAGAAATCAGTTATCTCTGCAAGAAGTAAGTTCTCTTCTACCTTCCACTGGGCATCAGGAAGAGGAAACAACACATTTTCCTTCCAAACTTTCTAAGCACTAGTCACTCTCTTCAGGACTGAGAATGACTACTATCATTAACTGGCAAAATGTTCAGTCATTACCTTGAAAGTCAACAGCCATGAGAAAAATGTGGAAACCGAGAAGTGAACCGATTCCACAGGAGCCAAGACCAGTTCTCCACAAGCCCACATAGTGAAGTGACCTGGGTTGGGGAGCTCAAACCCTTTCAGCACAGAAGTTCCATAGGACAATGAAGGTAAACACATCACAGGGGACAGAAGGAGAAGCACCACTACTAGCTCGACAAATGGAAAGCTTCAACAATTAAAAAGAGTTCACTGAAGGTACAAATTACTTGGTACAATTGTTATCTACACAGTTTTACTTTTCCATCTAAACCACTGGTTCTTAGACTTTTGGAGAAAAGTCTTGAGACTCTGCTGTGAGGTACCACTTTACTTACAGAAAAACATGCAGACACATAAAATTCGGCATATAACTTCACAGCATTTCTATAAACCCATCTATGAGTCCCAGTTTAGAAATGCCTGCTGGAAACCTTACTTTCTTACATATATCTGCTACAAATATTTGGTCTCTTGAAAAAAATGAATGCGATCTGGAATGAAACAGTATTTTTCAAATACAACTTTCCTCAGTATGAATACATTTCAATGCAACAAAATCAAATTAAAAACTATTTTGAAAACTTTGTAACCAACGTTATTGGATTTTACAAGGAACCAGAGCAAGAAGGCAACTATGTACAATAAACTTCCACTTATCCTAAAAACCAGAAAGCAAGTTCAGCTTAACTAATTCAATTCCTAATACCATACACAGATCAGTTCCAAAAGAACTCAGGTGCTTTAACCCGATACGGTGATCATACTGAACAAAAATAAATATGATAATGCAAAAAAACACACGAAAAAGCAATACATGAACCTTCATAGATCACTAAAAGGTCAGCTGTATTACGCAGAGTAATCAGCTTACACTCACGGCAATGAATCTACAATGATACTTTTGAAATGCTTTTCAAAAGTGGCTTCTCTGACATTGACTACTTTGTCAGTTGTCTCTTCCTCTTCAAAACAGCCCCAAACATGTTTTCTTCCCTTTATAAATAAAAAATGCACCGCTGGACCTTTTTGGTTTGGTTTTCTGAGAAACCCAAATGGACCTCTGCAGTTCACTAAGAACACACACGGGCTTTACCTGCTCCGCTCATAGCTCCGGTGACGGGAGGGCGTTCTCCCTCGGTCGTAATCTGATCTGTAGCGGCTGTCTTGTCTTCTCCTGTCAGGACTTCGGCCTCGTTCCCTCCGATCCAGGGACCGATGCCTCTCGCCTCGCCCGTGACTGTGATCCCGGTGCCTGTGATCCTCATAGTGCTTGAGCCTTTCTGGGGACCTTCTCTCACTGGGAGCCTTTGGGAGTGGGTATGGAGGGAGGTGCCTAAAATGAGGACTACTGCTATTATTAGCACTGGGCGGGAAAGAACTGGGGTTGTTCTGGAAGCTATTAAAATTGGGAGGTGGGAAATTATGGTGTGAGTATCCTGGAGGGTACTGATAATTGACCTGCTGTGGCATGACCGGAGGGGGTGGGGGGTGGGGCATGGAAGGAGGGGGCATCATGAAGGGGAAAGTGCCTTGTCCAGGAGGTGCTCCAGGGACTGGGGGGTTATTAGGACAGGGCACTGGTGGCGGCATAGGAGGAAAACAGGGAGGCACAGGGAAGGGGGGCCTCATCTGGTGGTTTGGGAAGGGGGGCCGTATAGGGCAGGGGGGAAGAGGGCCTTGGGCTGATGGAGGCATGGGAGGAGGGAAGGGGACAAAGTCTGGTCGTGGAGGCAGAAAATTGGGGGCTGGAGAGTTTGAGAACGTGGTAGAAGGGGCACTTGGGGGTTCGTATTGATATTGCACAGGAGGCTGCTGAGGGTGAAGTAGTCTCAAATTTTGGGGCCTGAAGGCTGGGGCTGAGGGTCTGGCTCCATGTCCTCCTCGCCCTCGGGGACACCCTCGTCCTGGGTGGAACGACATTCTATGACTTTACGGGAAGTAAGAAAAAGAGAAAAAGAAAAAAGAACCTAAAACTCACCATAAACAGGGTTTCACAAATGCCTGACCACCTTCCCGAGCAACGGACAGACCCCTTCAGCCACTGGATTAGTCCACCCATCTGACGCTGTGTTCTCTGTAATACCTCAAACTCCTCACAGCCAATAAACTCTTCTTCCCCTGTCTCAGTCCCTGGCTTCTGTCATCCTTCAGAATGATGAACTCAACATCCCACTGTTAAATTAGTTGCTGTTCTGTCTGTGCTCAGGCTCCCCAAAAATCTGAACCTTGCCACATCATCCCACCCACACACCCCACATTCTCTACATCTCTACATCTGCACCAGCATCTTCGTCTTCACCTTCCTCCACTCAGCAGAGACTCCATAAATGCAACATAACAGGTTCTACAAGGAATTAGTAACCCTCCCCTCTAAGACAATACCACTGGCTCCTCTTTTAGTGTTTCCTATCTCAATAGATAATAGCGTTTATTGGTCCTCAAATCATACACGAGGGAATTATCTGGTAACTTTTCTTTCCTTATTCCCTTTAGCCAAAAATTTATTTTAAATCCCCATCACTTCTCTTCATATAAATATTTCCTGATTTCATCCACTTCACACCATCATTTCTTCCCTGGCTACAATAATAACACCCTTGCTGGCCTTTCTACAATCACTATCGCCACCTACCAGGCCTTCGTCAGGTTTCCCCTCTCACACTCTGCGCTGCTTCTTGGCAGGTTCTATAGTAAATCACAATTCACCAACTAGTTACCTCATTCCACCTTTCACATCTGGCTGTCCCTCAGAACTATAAGCTCCATCAGGGTAGGGCTCTGGTGTGTTCCTAGCCATGAACATGGCTCACGTGAACACATTTCCTCCGCTCCACACATATCAAAATCCCTCCCACACCCTAGGCCCCCAGTGCCAGTGTTTGCTCTTCTCTCTGCTGTCACAAAACCCCTACCATTACAGTCACACCACTCACCACGTATTGCCTTGCATTATGACGTACTGTCTGGATATGTCACATCTTCCACAGAGAACATAAGCGCTAGAGGACAGAAAGAATAAAACAGGCATAAAAATGTTTCCCCAACTGCTAACGTCTTAATGCTGATTTTACATTCTCCAACGCATTAAGCATACCGACAATATTAAGAGTATATCCCCCAAATTAATGTTTACAACTAACTGTTAAGATGTCCTTATCACAATGAGACTAGCAGTCAAATTCAAATATAACTGTAATTTGTAAACACAAGTTATCCTTGATTTCATCCTCAGCTTTCCATGGAAAAATGCTGTGACTGTGAATGACTTTCTAAATACTTAAGCTTCAGCAAATATTTTAAAAACTCAAATAAATATTAAATGCAAAAAATGTTAATGTAGAAGCATCTTCCTAAAGTCTATCTAACTAAAAGTTTTACCAATAGGCTTACGGTAGATTTTTAAAAGGTTCAAGAAAGTAATGTCAAATTATCTAGCTGTATCACTCAGCGTGCCTAGTAACTAGTTGGCATCAAATAATATCTGATTTATGATTATTATCAGTCTAAGGCCTTCATGATAACCGTCGGACCTACATAGTTGATCTTGCCACCACAGGCTACTCACGGCTCATGGCCAACAGAATCTAATGCTTGGCATTTAAGGGCTTCTATAACCTGGACCCAACTTCTTCCAGGCTTATCCTCCATCACCTTCCCTATGAAGTGCCTATCACCCCAGATCTTCCCAGTTGCCTAACATACCAAGTACTATCACCCAGCTTGCTCTTTGCTCCCACTCTTCTAAAATCCCCTGCTCTATGAATCTGTCCACTGCATTTCATCTACCTACATAAGCTGCCACCTCTTTTGTGAAGATTTTCCTAGTGCCCTTTAGAAAGTAATCCCATTCCCTCTAGACTTACTTACTTCTTTTACAGCACTTACCAGAGGCTGTCTCATATTATAGTCATGTGTGCACATTTCTAACTCCTCCTCCACTAGAGTATTAGCTCCTTGAGGACATGGGTTGATTCATAGTCATTTCTGTATCCTTCACAGCCCCTGGCAGAACATCCTGCACATAGTAGGTGGTCAATAAATGTTTACTATCTCACCAATGGCATAGGTTTCTATGTTGCTATTGTACATTTCCCTTTCACATATACCCATGACATATCTGCATTACCAAAACCAAAGAGTAGGCCTTTTCAGCTTCAGGGGATATTCGATGAGCCTACACATGTGGCAGGCCCTGTGGACTCAATGTTGAGTAAGACACACAGCCTGCAAGACTCAAGCAATGAATCCACTTTAAAAAAAAACACATCTTTTAAAAAAATAAATAAATAAGGCAATAACCAAGAAAAAAGAGAAAAGAGGTATGCACAGGATCTAGGGAACGCAAAGGAGTGTATTGAACCTAGAGGTGGGAAACACGATCACCACCACTTGTAACAGTGTGTAATAGTTCAACCTTCAGGATTAGATCCCCAGGGATGTTTCTATAGAGAGAATACCTGAAAACACTGATTATGAAACTGATATACTGAAGGCACAGTCAGACTGTGCTACGGATGCAAACTTTAATTCAAAGCCAAAAGTCAAGGAATTCACTGCAACTGGAAGAACACTTATTTTCTGCGTCTGTCTACTCCTAGCTTGCTGTATGGAAGGAGGGAAACCGAGGGAGCTGTTTCGCATAGTTAACACGTCCAGGAACATCAGTCTATGTTGAAAGAGTTGCAAAGCGTGCCTACGTTATTAAGAACACCCTTTCCCCCACTTGCATCCCCAAGCCAGTCACCTTCGTCCCGCTGATCTGTAATTGCGTTTCCCTGTTTGCATCTCCCGCCAGACTGTGAGCCCCACGAGGCAAGCGCGGGGCTCACGGTCTCCCTCCGCTCCGAGACCCGGGCGGCCCCAGGCCTGGACCACCGCAAGCGCTCCACAAATGAATGAAAGGCCGCATTTTTTACTTCTATTTGTCTGCAAGATTCGGGCCTAGGGTCGCTTTTTTGCTCTTAGCTGCAGATCTGAAGAGGGGCTGCCCGACCTTAATTTAAAGGCGCCTGTCGCCCCAGCCCCGGACTCCAGCCCCGTTTAAACCGGACACTCGGAAAGGCTCCCTGTTCCAACACCCACAAGTTGCCCCTTTTTACCTACAAAAGGCCCTCGGGCCGCGAGGTTGCCGTCAAAGCAAAGCTAGGCTTATCCTGCAGCCGCCAAGACCATAGCGCCACCCGCGCCTCCGGAACAGGAAACCGAGGAAATTAAAAAGCAAACCTGAGAAAGCTGGACCGCGACAGGGAAAGCTCTTGGGCCCGCCTCAGCGCCTTGTGCTCGGTGATTGGCGCGTCAACGAGAGCGATGGACACCTAAGCCAATCACCTTCGTAAAGCGCTCCGGCCCCCGCCCCCTGCCCTCTGGGTCTTCCAATGAGGAACCGCAACCGGGTGAGCGCGCGTTTCCACGCGGGAGGGGCTGTAGGGCTGCAACTCCGGCATTCCCCGGTCCTAACCTCGCGATTGGGGCCCCCTGGGGTGCTGCCGCGCTGGAAAACCATGGGTGACTCTGTGGGAGATCGCGCTCGCCTCCGGTGCTACCCCAAGCTCCCAGTGTGGGTCGTGGAGGATCACCAAGAGGTGAGCGGGCGGCTGCTGAATTCCGGGGCAGAATCGCGCGAGGGCCAAGGAAGTCGCGGAGCCTCGGTATCCAAGGCCAGAGATAAGCAGAATTTGTTACCCGCGCGAGTTCCATTGCTGTGGGGAAAAACGCCGAAACGACTAACTTGGGAGAATAGGCGCTGACGTTTGTGATTCGCTTACTATGTGTCGGGCAGCTCATTTAACCTTCACGGTTTGCCCAGAATCCTACACCAACAGCCGGTGGCGTCGGGATTCGAACTTGTGCCTTCTCCCTGCAGAGCGCCGTGTCCTTAACCTGCGGGTTAACGCAGGCTTCCAGCTTTCTCCGGCGTCTCCATCACAGCACGGCTGTGTGTAGGTGGGAAGCTTTTTATAAAGAATGTGGGCCGCCATCTGTGACACAGGGACCATCATCGTAGCACTCTTGGGGCTGCTGGCATTCTTTTGTGCTTAGTGTGTACGCAAATCTTTTTAGACCGAGCCCGGCTTTTATAAACACGAAAGATATTTCCCATTTTATGGCAGTGCTACTTGCCTTAGTCTGTTCTTCTGGAAGGGAGGCCCATGGATTCGAGTCTTTTTTTTTTTTTTTTTTTTTTTTTTTTTTTTAACTTTAACGAATCGGCCTTGGAAGATCTCTGGATAGGAAAGGGGGAGAGGATGATTCCAGATTTATGCATGGCGAAAGGAAGTTGAGTTCCCAGGAGGTAGGGATAGTGTGTATGGGCCTGAGAAAAAGCACAAGGGTGGATTAAGCTGTGCTTTCAAATTCGGTATTAAACCTAGAAGTACGGAGACTGTAACAGGACAGGAGCCTTAGAGACCACCTAGTCTAGCTCCACCATCCTAAGGTGTGGAAAAGGCCAGGAGAACCAAGGTAGCTTGAACACATCGTTATGCCGGAAGGTGTATTAACCACCAGTTACTTCGTGAGGGCCAGCCCTTGTCTGTTGACACACATTTATCTTCTGAGTTTGTGATGGGGCAAGATGGCAGCAAAGAGAAGCCCACTAAAGCCTTCGGAGATGGGAGCTGGAACTTCTGAGGAAAAAGTAAAGCATGGGAACGCTATCTAAACCCACCTACAGTGAACAAATTTTATGTTTTCCTACTTCTTAGCAACCTGGTGTGCTTCAAGTTACGTGTGTTTATGTTAAGCATTGTTTTTCAGGCTGCAGTTGAGCATATGCTCGTGATTTCAGCGCTAATTCTGAATGTGTGCATGTGTTTCTTTTACAGGTCCTGCCTTACATATACCGGGCCATTGGCTCAAAGCATCTTCCTGCCAGTAACATAAGTTTTGTGCATTTTGATTCACATCCAGACCTCCTTATTCCTGTAAATATGCCAGCTGACACTGTGTTTGACAAGGAAACACTTTTTGGGTAATATGTGGTTTTTGTTAATGATTTTTTTTTTAATTTTATTTATTTATTTGACAGAGAGAGATCACAAGTAGGCAGAGAGGCAGACAGAGAGAGAGGAGGAAGCAGGCTCCCTGCCAAGCAGAGAGTTCGATGCGGGGCTCGATCCCAGGATCCTGAGATCTTGACCTAAGCCAAAGGCAGAGGCTTAACCCACTGAGCCAACCAGGTGCCCCATTGATTTTTTTTTTTTTTTTTTTTAAAGTAAACTCTTCCCCAATGGAGGGCTTAAACTCAAGACCCTGAGACCAAGAGTCACACGCTCCACCAAGTGAGCCAGCCAGGCATCCTTCTTTATGAGATTTTATGTGTTTGAGATACAATTGGCAATACATGATAAACAAAGGAAACAGACCTCTCTTGAGTTTTGTTTTCGTTTTGTTTGCCTTTTTTATTTTATTTAGAGCAAATATTGACAGACTTTTTCTTAAAGAGCCAGATAGTAAATATTTTAAGGTTGCACACCATATGGTCTCTGTTGCAACTACTTATCTCTGCCCTCATAGTAAGAAAGCAACAATGGACATTGTGTAACTAATGGCGGTGGCTATATTCCAATAAAACTCTATTTACAAAAATAAGTGGCCTAGCCAATGTTTGCCAGCCTCTGCTTTAGAATATAGAATTTTGGAATTAGAAGAGACTTTAAAAGTTACCCAAGCCATTTCTCCCTTCCTCCCCACTTTAGAAGTCTGGATACTAAGGTGCAACAAAATGTATTTTAAACACGTTGTTCATTGGTTGTATAGGCAATACATCTTTAATTTGTATATCCTTCCTTCGAGTATTGAGTCTTTCCAGTATTGAGTCCTTCCAACCTCTCAATTTGTACTACTTTCTCCTCAAAGGGTCATATGTAATATATTTCTAAATAAAGACTTACTAGAGTCTCTTCTATAATAAAGTTCTCTGAAATTCTGCAACTGTCTCATTATGTATGTGTTAGAATGTAGCCTAGTCATACAATATAAAAAGTTGTGTGCATAGCAGTAATTTTTCTTTAAAATATAAAATTAAAAGATAGATGCTTTCATGAATTAACTTTAGCCTACTACATTTCTTTCAGTTGCCTTTTTCCAGAACCCCATTTTAGAGCAGTAATTTCTAAAGAAATGTGGTAGCTCTACCATTGTTGTTATTCTCTTTTATATTTAGAGGTTTTATATTTTAGAAATTAAAAAGAATTATGAGATAAGAATGCAGGCTGTACAGTTCTAGTCATAGAATAATAATTCTTAAACTTTTTAGTCTGAGACTTCCTGTTCACCCTTAAAATTATTGAGTTTTTTTCTAAGTGTGGGTTACATTTATTCACATTTACTGTATTTGAAATTAAAACAGAAATGTTTAAAATATAAATTCAATTCAAAATAGTAGACCTTAATATGTTAGCATAAATATGATATTTTTATGAGAAATATATTTTCTAAAGCAAAAAATTGAGAAGAGTAACAGTGTTTAAGTTTCTGCACATCTCTTTAATATTTGTTTTTATAGGGGACAGCTAGATTCTCCTATCTACTTCCACTTTCAGTCTGTTGCCATATGTTGTTTTGGTGGAAGTAAATGAAAAAAATTTAGGAAGAGTATTTTCATAGCCTTTTCAGATAATTATGAATATTCAATAGCATACAAAAACTTGACAAGTTAGTGGTTTTTTAAAGCTTAGTTTGAATGTAGAATCCAACAATTCAGATTCAAGTCTGAATAATCATTGTATTTTGATCAGTCTTTCTTTCAAGAAAAATGCTGTTAAACTTACAATTGAATCACAAGTGCTTTTCCTTGAGAAAACCTATGTACTTCAAAGTATGTAGCAGAAGTACTTTTTGCATTTCTCATTTTGCCACCCAGAATATTTAAAATGTATACTAAGGACCAAGGTTTAATAAAATTATGAAGGACCTTTTTACATGAAACTGGCTTTCGGAGGGGGTAGTGATGCTTGATATGAAGAATACAGTGACTTCTAGGAGAGTTGGTGCCGTCGCCTTGATTAATCTTAGGACACCAACACACCATTGCTTTGCACCATCCATGCAAATGTCAATACGATGAAAAGGGGAAATGATGCCTTAATGCCATCAGGAGGATTGTTAAACTCTTGTTCTGAGTGAAATTACATTTGGGGAAAGACACTCACTAGTAGTTTCCATGTTTTCTATTTCTTTTTCAGAGAATTAAGTATTGAGAATTGGATTATGCCTGC
This sequence comes from Enhydra lutris kenyoni, assembly GCF_002288905.1. Taxonomy (NCBI): domain Eukaryota; kingdom Metazoa; phylum Chordata; class Mammalia; order Carnivora; family Mustelidae; genus Enhydra; species Enhydra lutris. Next base: position 54,201,545 of record NW_019154089.1, on the reverse strand, counting down.
AGTTTATGCTGGCCATTTTTCTCATGTGCTATGGCTTCATCCCACATGGGCTCAGCAAATAAGAGAGGGCAAACATCACTTTTTAGTAGGCAGAGACACTTCTACCACAACAATCAGGTAATTTCCTCGTGTTATAAGAGGGAATGAGTGCTTCTTTTATCTTATTTTGAATCCCCATGATAACTCATAAGTTGTCTACATACAGATGGGCTCAGATTAACCCTCAACTCTTTTGAAGAGTTCTCCAAACACCAGGAACAAGTTTTAAGTCTCTTAACCTTCTTCACACACCATTTATATTTTGTTACTGGTCATGTTGGTTTTGAGTAATATCTTTATCTTCTGGAATTCTGGATCCATTGATGACTAATTCCATTAAATCATTGAAGTATCTTATAGATTATATAGCTAATGATGCATTTTACTATTTCCTTACAATATAGTTATTGTCTGCCGAGTTTAACAATTAGCAATAGAAAAGCAAAATTACCTCATTTTGAACTTTTTTTTTGTGAATCCAATGACTAAAAAGTAGATTTGGCGTTTTTATTTTAATGATATGATTAGCTTTAGATAATTAAATTAAGTTACAGCATTTTTGACTTGAGTTACATGTGCAGCTGTTTTTGTTATATAAGCTCTTTAACCGATATTTTATGTATATTGCAATACTGTAATTATCTTTAGAAATATCATCTCATTCTTGACTTTCTCCATTCTTTTGTGATGGGATGAATGTTTTAAGCACTGAAACCATAACTTTTTCAAAGGTGAAGGGGTGTGGAATAAAATGGTAATACACTGGAAATGAAATGCAGTCTTTCTCATTGAAAGGGATACTTTTTTTTTTTTTTATTAACATATAACGTATTATTTGCCCTAGGGGTACAGGTCTGTGAATTACACATTTCACAGCACTCACCATAGCACATAACCTCCCCAATGTCCATAACCCAGCCACCCTATCTCTACCCCACCACCCTCCAGCAACCCTCAGTTTGTTTCCTGAAATTAAGAGTCTCTTATGGTTTGTCTCCCTCCTGATCCCATCTTGTTTCATTTTTTCCCTCCCTACCCCCCACGACCCTCCTCCCTGTCTCTGAAACTCCTCATATCAGAGAGATTGACTTATTTCACTTAGCATAATACCCTCCAGTTCTGTCCACATCATTGCAAATGGCAAGATTGGGGGGGGTTGATGGCTGCATATTATTCCACATCTTTATCCATTCATCTGTAGATGGACACGTAGGTTCTTTCCATAGTTTGGCAATTATGGACATTGCTGCTATAAACATTCGGGTGCACATGCCCCTTCAGATCCCTATATTTGTATCTTTAGGGTAAATACCCAGTAGTTCAAGGGCTAGTATCCAAAATCTTTAAAGAACTTATCAAACTCAACACCCAAAGAACAGATAATCCAATCAAAAATGCGCAGAAGACATGAACATACATTTCAGCAAATAAGACATCCAAATGGCCAAAAGACACATGAAAAAGTGCTCCACATCACTTGGCATCTGGGAAATACAAATCAAAACCACAGTGAGATATCCCCTCACACCAGTCAGAATGGCTAAAATTAACAAGTCAGGAAACAACAGATGTTAGTGAGGATGTGGAGAAAGGGGAACCCTCCTACACTGTTGGTGGGAATGCAAGCTGGTGCAGCCACTCTGGAAAACCGTAGGGAGATTCCTCAAAAAGTTGAAAATAGAGCTACCCTACAACCCAGCAATTGCACTAGTGGGTATTTATTCTAAAGAAAGTGATACTTTTTATTTCTGATTTATCCTTAATGATACAGTTAACTTTTGTTGTATGTTCTTATCAGTTGCACAAATAACTTTGTTGTAAAACCATGAAAATTATATTTATTGAGGATATTACACTAAATAAATAAATAGGACTCCACTTAGAATAAGTATTATATATAATACTGGTATACATGAGAGAATGGTAGTGATTTTATTGAGTACTTCAGTGAGTACGCCTAACTATCTGTAACAGGTTTCTGCAAAATCAAATAATTTTGAATAATCTGAAAAAGACATTTGAAACTCAATGTATAATAATATTAGGAAATATTTTATTATCTGGTGATTTTACTTAATCCTGCAAATAAATGTTTACGGAAGAGACAGGTATGTAGTCTGAGATGCATGTGTTTATACAGATATGAACAAAGTGAAGAGTCCTTTATTAAAGAAGAATATAAATTTAGGTTGGGGGATACAGCCTTTGACATTCTTGGAATGGCACAATTTATAATAAGCTTGGATATTAGCTGTATTACGCCATTAGTCTTATTTGGAAACTTAATACCTCTTTCAATTTAAGCCTGAATAGCTAGAGAAAGGTGAGTAGGAACTAAATATTAACCATTATTTTAGTTGGATAGAGCCTACCTCTGAAAGAAGCATTTAGTTTTGCTATTTATTCCAAGTACTTCCTAAGGCATAATATAGTTGAAAAGGTAAGAACATAATGATACATTTAAAATTGGAAATCTGTAACTTGTAAAAATACATTCTGCATGTGTATAAGATTTTTTTAAGTTGTTTTCCATATTAAAATATTATGGTTATACAGAATTTGGCACAGCTTTGAAACACATCAGAGGGAGCTTTTGTGAAGAGAAATAATTTCCAGATGTCATTTTTCTCTTAAGTGATTATTTGGATGAAGTTACAGCTGTTATGAAAGTGATCCAGAACACTAACTGAAAAGGATCATTTATTTCTTTCTCTTCTTAGAGTTTACCACACACAGTCCAGGGCCTATGTGGCAGTTTACAGGTTCAGAAACCCCAGTTCCTTTTATCTTGTTGCTTCATCTCTAGAGCATTGCCTCTGTCCTCATAGTCCAAGATGGGCTTACCATTTGCAGGCTCATGCACCAGGCAGCCCGTAGAGAGCAAGATTATGTATGCCTCTCTTCCACTCACAGCCTTAAGCCAGAACTTAGTCAAACAGCCACACCTGGCTGCATGATAGGCTATGAAATACAGTCTTTAGTTTGGGCAGTTGTGTGCCAACTTAAAATCAGGGGAATGCTATCTCTGCAGAAGAGCAGGAATTAAAGAAAGTAGAGAGAGCACTTAGTTTTTGTTAAATATGTTCTTTGTTACATTTCTGCAGGCTATGGAAGTGCTATATGCAATGTCAGCTAATTTGTCGGCTTGTCTTTAAAACAGTTTTTTCCTCTAATACAGGGTTACGAGTACGGATCATTACTTTCTAAGTGATGGTCTTTATGTAACTGAAGACCAACTAGAGAACCAAAAACCTTTACAATTGGATGTAATTATGGTAAAACCTTATAAACTCTGTAACAATCAAGAAGAAAATGATGCAGTGTCTTCTGCTAAGAAGCCAAAGCTAGCACTGGAAGATGCAGAAAACACTGCTTCTACTAACTGTGACTCTTACTCAGAAGGACTGGAAAAGGACACATTGACACAGAGGAGGGGCCAGACTTGCCTAGAGCAATCATGTTCATGTTCTTCTGAAAGTCAAGAATGTCAGACTACAGTCAGCACTGGGGAAATTCTGGAAATTTTGAAGAAAGGGGATGCATTTGTGTTAGATATTGACTTGGATTTTTTTTCAGTCAAGAATCCCTTCAAAGAAATGTTCACTCAGGTAAATGTATTTTTAAAATGTAGATCTTGAGAATTGTATGACATTTTTCTAGATCAGAGATCCACAAAATTCCTGCAGACAGCCAGGTATTAATTAAGATTTACTGCTTGATTTATATGATTTCTGTCACACGTTCTTCCTTGTTGTTAAACCTTTTAAAATCATACGCACCTATTTTTTTAATTGAATTATGTATGTACCTTTCTTAACTCAAGGGCCATACGAAAACAAGTTGTAAGTTGTGGGTTGTTGATCCCTGCTCTAGATAGCAGTTATTATTTTGTATTTATGAATTGGGATAATATATATGTGGATAGTTGGAAAAACTAAAATCTTATAATACAAGAAAGCGTATGCATTAAAGAATATCACTCTCTCATCCCATTCCCACTCCCTCAGTTTCTTACATCAGAAAACAAACATCATGGCCAGTTTCTTGGTGTATCTTTCCAGAGATTCTACATATATAAAGTGCTGTGTGACAGATTTTTCACTGGACAATGAGGTCCCTGATTTTACACATGTACTATCTGTAGCTAATGATTTAGGCCTGTGATTCTTAGGGTACCTCAGCAGATCTTAAATGCGGAAAGCCAGACAATATTAGCATGCACAGATCTGAAATGAAACATTTAAGAAACCAATAAATTCATGCTCCAAGTGAGCATTCCTTAGTGCATTTTATAGCACAGTAACTGCTTACTTTAACATTTGGAAAGTTGTTCAAGTCTATTCTTTTTGGGATTCAAACTAACTCTTTTTTCTACCTAAAATTGTTGGATTATAATGATGATGTTGCACTTAACGATCCTAATTCAGATATGTATTGGAAGCCGTTGTGATTTATCAAAGAGCTCTAAATAGGTATTGATTAAAAAATAGGTAAGATTTGAAGATTTAGTATAATCTGAAACAAGACTGGGGGACCTAGAGTACTCTCCCAACCTGCAAATAAGGGAGAAAAATTACAGTTTCTTTCAGCTCTTGTACATGGAGCCAGGGGTTATATCCATAAATTCTTAGAATCATGGAAATGACCTTAGAACTATTTAGAAAACTTGAAGAATAGGCATATCTGAAAGTTAAAGAAACTGACTTTAGAAATTTATTTTACAAATATACTCAAATTTTTTGTTTGTTTTGGGGTTTTTAAAAATTTTATTTTATTTTCAGTGTTCCAAAATTCATTGTTTATGCACCACACCCAGTGCTCCATGCAGTACATGTCGTCCATAATACCCACCACCAGGCTCACCCAACCTCCCACCCCTACCTTCCAAAACCCTCAGTTTGTTTCTCAGAGTGCACAGTCTCTCATGGTTCATCTCCCCCTCTGATTTCCCCCAACTCACTTCTCTTTTCCATCTCCCAATGTCTTCCATGTTATTCCTTATGCTCCACAAGTGAGTGAAACCATATGATAATTGACTTTCTCTGCTTATTTCAATCAAATGTTTTTAATGAAGATTTCTACAAAGTTATACAAGGAACTTAGTAGCAGTTATTCCTTTTCCAGTGCTATCAGGAAATCTGGGAAGTGGAGGTTTTTATATCCATTTTTTTTTTAAGATTTTATTTATTTATTTGTCAGAGAGAGAGAGAGAGCAAGAGTGAGCACAAGCAGATAGAGTGGTAGGCAGAGGCAGAGGGAGAAGCAGGTTCCCTGCTGAGCAAGGAGCCCGATGTGGGACTCGATCCCAGGACGCTGGGATCATGACCTGAGCCGAAGGCAGCGGCCCAACCCACTGAGCCACTCAGGCGTCCCTATATCCATTTTTTTTTTAAAGAACATGTGCAAAAGTCCAGAGTGAGTTAACTTCTGTTTGTTACTTCTACTGCTTATTAGCTGCTTGATCTTGGGAAAGTTACCTAACCTTTCTGGCCCAGAGTTTCTTCAAGTTTAAAATCAAAATAATGATAGGGAAGTTACAGGATTATTATGATGAGAGTAGCGGCACAACATTGTGCTTAATGAACTTCAGCTCTTGCATATAAACTCTTCCCAACAGTACTCCTAAAAGGGATTATTGGGGCCCGATATACCCACCTATAATGGGGCTATTTAGTGTGCTAAATGAGGGGGGAGACATTCTTCTGGAAAGTCTGTGTTTAGAAGGCATCATTCTTCCATTGTGTCTGCCCCCAGTATTCCCTTTGAACTTCCGAGTTCTCTTCTATGGCTAGGGAAAGGACTGCAAGGTGAATATGGAGAGTTTTTGTTGTTGTTATTAAGACATGTATATTTCCTATACATAGCTAAAATCTATTTAGATCCTAGGATATATCCATTTAGAATATAGAATATTATTAGAAATCTTTCATATCAAGTCTTTTTCCATAGCTAATTTTCATACATTATTGTCAGGACAGAGTTACCCTAAAGCAAGGACAGTGTTTACAGTAACATCTGAGTTATACATTTTCCCTGATTTTCACAAACTAATCTTTCAAGGATTAGCTAAGATATTCTCCTTATGTCATAGCCATTTTTTACTTAAAGCATATCTTTGAAAAAAAAATTTTTCCAGTATATGGATTTTTGTTTTGTTTTCCAGGAAGAATACAAAATCTTACAAGAGTTGTACCAGTTTAAAAAACCTGGTACCAACCTGACAGAGGTATCCTTCATTTGTTTCTTTTGGATTTTGTCTATTTATTGCATATCTAATAATATCTTATAAGTCATTAGAGTGCTCTCAGACTTCTAACCAAAATCTTGGTGTGTTTATTGGAGAAGCCCATGGTTAGTACTGAGAAGTCATGATTTTAACTAATTGAACTGATATTTTCATTGCAATGGGATTTCACTTATTTTTTCAAAAAATAATTACAATCTTGGCTTTTCAATGTGTTTAAAGGAGGATTTGGTAGATTGTGTTGATACTCGAATTCATCAGTTAGAAGATTTAGAAGCTGCTTTTGCTGATTTGTGTGATGGTGATGATGAAGAAACTGTACAGAAATGGGCTTCAAACCCTGGGTAAGATCTTGAAACATTTTTTTCCCCAACTCTATTTTAGTCCTAGATATATTGTCAAATTTGCTAGATAAATTACTTTTAAAAAATCACTATTAAGTGCCAACAGAAATTTACTAGCAATGGCTAGCCTTTGCTGAGTGTGTTCTATGTGCCCAATTCTAAGATTTTTCCTTGCATTTAACTCATTTTTCCCTACAACAATCTGATGACTTCATTATTATAATGTTCATTTTATACGTGAGGAAACTAGGGTACAGAGGTTTAAGTTGCTCAAAATCACATAATAAGTGGGTATGTGCTTAATCATTGTGCAGTGGCTTCCCCTATGATATATAATATGTGGTTCTGGGTCTTAGGGAAGATTAAAAATTGGTATGACAGCCCCTATTCTAAGTAGAATAAGAAAAAAAATAACCTATCAATACAATAATTACAATTACAGTAAAAGTAAATGACTAGAAAGGTAAATTGCAATGTGAAAACTTTCCTCCTTTTAAGGGTAGCCCAACTATAAGTAGAAGCTTAAGCTGCCCATTACACGAGGGAGCAGGATTTGAAAGCTAGATTCTTCATCAGGTCCTCTATTGGGCCTATTGTCTCAGCATTAACATTACCTTGAAGACATGGAGAAAAAAGTTCTTTTGGCATGATCATCTGTCATTTTACAGGGTAGGGTAATGCCTTTAGTATTAAAGCAAGTTTGAAAGGATGTTGGCATAAATAGTATAGTTACTTTTCCCTAAACTAATTCTATTTTTTTCTAGTACAGTATAGTTGACATACTATATTATAGTAGTCTCAAGTGTACAACATAATGAATTGATAATTCTGTATATTACACAGTGCTCACCGCAGTAAGTGTAGTTACCATCTATCACTATACAATGTTTTTACAATATTGACTACATTCCCTATGCTTTAGTTTTTATCCCTGTAACTTACTTATTTTATGGCTTGAAGTTTGAACCTCTTCATCCCATTCACCTATTTCAGCTATCTCTCCCCTATATCTCCCCCCACCCCTTCTGGCTGCCACCAGTTCTTTGTATTTATGAGCCTGTTTCTGGGTTTTTTTGTTCTTCTTTTTAGACTTTTCTTTGTTCTGCTTTTTAGACTCCATATACAAGTGAAATCATGTGGTAGTTATCTGACATTTCATTTAGTATGATAATCTCTAGGTCCATCCATGTTGTCATGAATGCCAAAATTGCATTCTTTTTTACGGCTGGGTAATATTCCATTGTATATATACACATCTTTATCCATTCGTCTGTCAATGGACACTTAGGTTGCTTCCATATCTTGACTATTGTAAATAGTGCTGTACTAAAAATAGGAGTGCATATATCTTTTCAAATTAGTGTTTTTGTTTTCTTTGGGTAAATACCCAGCAGTGAAATTACTGGATCATATGGTATTTCTGTTTTTAATTTTTCTGAGGAACTTCCATACTGTTTTCCCAGTGGCTTCACCAGTTTACATTTTTACCAACAGGACACAAAAGCTCCCTTTTCTCCAATCTTCATCAACATTTGTTGTTTCTTGTTCTTTGATTCTAGCCATTCTGACCAGTGTGAGGTCATTTCTCACTGTGGTTTGGGTTTCCATTTCCATGATGATTCATGATGTTAAGTCTCTGAAATAATTCTTTAAATCATATAAACTCAAAAGGCCAGGAAACTAAAATAGGATCATCAGACCCAAACTTTTTTGTCCTCTTGAGCATAGGAATCCAGAAGTAGCTTATTTTCAAATTGATCTTCCACAAACTGAGATTATTCTCCATAGTGTAAATATAAGAAATCAGTTATAAGATAGCAACATAAATTAGAGTTAGATTCATAGTGCTTTGAGCCACTAAGACTTGTTTTGTCATGGTTACTTAAAATAATTCATCAGATACATAGAAGAATACAAAAGAAACTGGAATAGAAGTTGCCTCTGGGTAGAGGAATTCTGTGGCTGAAAGATAAAGTTATAAGAGAGAAACATCTTTTACTATATGGATATGTTACCTATTCAGAATATTCAATGTAATTTTTGTTTAAAAATAAAATATTGAGAAACATCCCTGAAATAGAAAGATCATAAAACTTCATTATCACTAAGGAAAACCATGGTATTATACTTATCACATCAGTAAATATTGACCAGGCATTTTCACTATCAGTTCACACTTTCCCTCTTTAGCATAGAGTGCTAATTCAAAAAATTATTCCCTCCTTTTTGAAATTATGATGGAAGAGGGAGATGTAGAAATAACTCACAGGATTTGAGTCTTTCTGGAAATATTGAAAAGTACCTATTACTTTGTGATGTCTCAAGCCAAGTTTAAAGCTTAAAACAGCATGAAAACCTTGGAGTCCTGAATGTAGCCCATAGATGGGGCCGTTTTTCACTGAACACACTGTGCCTGGTGAGCATGCCCAGTTAACTCTTCATCACCTGCAAGGAGTTCTCTCACAGACTTGGAGAAACAATGAGGCTACAATAGAAGCGAGTCCAGACTGTGGCTGGAATTGGGGGGGAAAATAGCACAAAGGAAAAGTAGGTGAGACAAGCAAGAAAAGTCTCCCCAAACTTACCATGCCCCTGAAGCGCCAGATCCTCAGCGTGAAGGAGTCCTCACTATTAAGAAGTAGAGGAGGTAGGTGATTAGGATCCAGAAGCCCAGAAAGTGTTTCTAATAAGAAAGAAATAGCAGGATGAGTTGATAGGTAGACCTCCATGCCTCCCTTTTTCTTTCTTTTTTCCACCCCCCCGGATGAGTAGATATTGGTGAGGGAGGCAGAATACTAGAACCATTAATTAATCATGGCTTCCAAAAAGGTCCACCTAAATTAAATCACTTAAAGGCACTATTGTTAATATACCAAATGGTATAGAACTTTTCCAGTTTAATTGTGTATGTCAATAAATATATTCTTAAATTTTTTTAACTTTTGAGAAACTCTTTTCATCACCATGTGCTAAAAGCACTTAGTTTTATCGCTGATGAAAATAATTTTTAGGGTGCCTGGGTGGCTCAGTGGGTTAAGCCTCTGCCTTCGGCTCAGGTCATGATCTCAGGGTCCTGGGATCAAGTCCCACATCGGGCTCCCTGCTCAGCAGGGAGCCTGCTTCCCCCCTCTCTCTGCCTACTTGTGATTTCTCTCTGTGTATCAAATAAATAAATAAAATCTTTAAAAAAAATTAAAATTAAAAAAAAAGAAAAGAATTTTTAAAGTCAGGGTGGAGCTTCCATTTTTAAAGAAGAGGAAAATCCCAGTTTCTTCAGTGCTAATTTTCAGCCTTTAACACAATCTGTAATCTTGTGGGTAAGAAAAAACAGGGAACATTTATTTCTTAGTATTTTAAGATGATATTTAAATATCTTTATCTTTCATTTTTCTCAAACATCATGTGACACATTCTTAAAGGTAAATTTTAAGTGTAATAGATCATTTGCTTCTATAATTTTAGCTGAGGTGGTATGATGTTTAATTGAAGGGTGACTTTTTTCCAGAATGGAATCACTAATTCCACTTGTACAGAGTTTGAAAAAACGGATGGAAGTACCAGACTATGAAATGGTAAATACTTTATATTAAAGTATAAAATTAACCCTTGAGAAAGGCATTTTTCTGAGTAGAAAAAGTAAGTTTTATTAAAGTGTTTTTCTTTTATTTGTGTTCCAGGAAAGTGTAAATGAATTATTTTATTTAAATGAGAAGAAATGAAAAAGTATATAACTTTTTAGAAGTCAGAATACTGGAAAAGTTTTCCAGAAAAAAATAAGTTTTTCCCAATTTTATGTAAGAAGCAAAAATGCTGTGTATTTTATTTTGTTTATGGTCATATCTCTCCTTGCCAGAGAAAATAAATATATAATTTTTAAAGTTGTCCCTTATTTATTAATTCATTTTCATACTATCTTCCTCCTCCTTTCTTCTCTCTGAAAACTTTCCTGATTGTCAAAACCAAGAGAAAGACAAGGTATTCTAGCAAGTGCATCTCAACTCTATCAGCTCTGTCACTGACTTTGTTTGCCAACAGTGATCTGAAAACTGTGGTAAAAGTGGATACCATCAATGATAATTGCTTTTATTTTTATATCATTTCACAGTCTTTGAAGCATAAATTTTCCCATTTGAAGTACAAGTGTCTTTTCTCAGATTTTGTGCCAAAACTGAGACCCACAAGTCTTCTTTTACTCGTAATGCTTCTTTGACTTCAATAAATCATGTTTTTGCTCTAGAGTTTTCTTTAATTGTGGAATACAGGCAAACCACCTTATTTGAACTGAAGTTTATGTACTAATTTAATGCCAACTTTATAAGAATAAAAAAGTACTAACAAAAGAATATTTTGGTTAAATTGGAGCTAGTCCAAAACCCACTTTTTTAAAATAGCAATTTTTAAGAATGATAGAGTTAGAAGATACTTAGGGTTTTAAAAATGTTTTGAGCTTGCATGACATTGTTGGATGTGTCTTCATGCAGATCCGCTGTAAATGTTACATTATATCAGGATTTTTCCAGTGGTAGGGAGTTTTTGGACACTAGTGAAAGAAGGAAGGGATGGAATGGGCTTGATTGCAGAGTATAGAATCAGATATCATGTGCCTATAGCTGCAGGATTAGACAACTGTTTTGATCCTTTGAGTAGAAAAGAACATGCACAGTCTGTCATTTTCCTACATTGATTGTTCCTAGTTAAATTTTTGATGTGTATCCGGAGCCAATAGCAATAAAATAGCAGATTAAAGTGTTTTTTATTTCCCAATCTTTACACTTATATACAGTAGGCCAAACAGTGACATATTGAGTTCCATTTTTCAAAACTTCAAAACAGAGGATATAAAATGTTAGCCCATGAGCCACTTCTAACTTTCAGGCATAGTTTAGTGCTAAGACTGGAGCACCAGTCATTTACATGTAAAATACATCTATAGATGTCATAGTATGTGTTGGTACACATAAAGGATACATAAGAAACTGGTAACAGGAGAAAGACTTTTCCTTATATCCTCTTGAAGTTTGAACATGGTACTAGATTAGATGCATGTATCTAAAAAAAAAATAATATGTTGAAGGAAAAGGTAATATGAGAATATACACAGTTTTATATCAGCTTTTAGATTCTGGGTGAAATGGATGATTTGATAGAAGATATGAATTATCAAAATAGACTCAAGTAAAGACAGAAACTGAATTCATAATTATAAAAAAAAAATAGTTAAAAGAATTATTCCTATATAAAGGACATCAGGCCCAAACAGAAGTTACAGGCAAGTTCTTCTAAAACTTTAGAGAATAGAGAACTTTTATAGCGCAGAAACTGTTAAGGAAAAAACAAGCCCAGTCCACAACAATATTAAAAGATTTGTCAGCAAGGACATTAATAGTTAAAAAACCTAAAAACAATAAAGTTTATGGTATAGTTTTTAATTTTCTTATTTTCAGGTTCACCAGGCTGGTCTAACCTGTGATTACTCCGAACTTCCTCACCATATCAGCACAGAACAAGAAATTGAATATCTTATTCAGTCTGTATATTATTTACTGAAAAATTTACCAAAACCTACTCTTGTGACAATTGCAAGGTAAGTGTGGTAGCCTGAATAATGGTCCACTAAGATATTCACATCCTAATCTCCAGAACCTGTGTATATGTCATCTTGTATAGGAAAAGAGACTTTGCAGATTAATTAACTCAAGGATCTTGAAATGAGATTACCCTGGATAATCCAGTGGGCCAGTGCGCTCACAGCGGTCCTTATAAAAGAAGGACAAGAGGGTCAGAATCAGAGAAATTGAAAGATGCCAGGCTGCAGGCTTTGAAGGTGGAGGATAGGGCCACAAGCTAAGGAATGCAAGTGGCCTCTAGAAGCTGGAAAGACAGGGAAACAGATTCTTCCCTAGAACCTAGAGAAGAATGCAGTATCTCTTTATTTGAGGACTTCTGATTTCCAACAAAACTGTAATAACTTTGTATTGTTTTAAGCCACTGAGTTTGTGGTAATTTGTTATAGCAGCCATAAGAAATTAACACAGTCTCCATAGATGAATCGTCAGATGTTGTATTTTCTCGTTCCTCTTAGCGATGGTTGGCAAACAACATACAGTTCTTATTATCTTGTCTTTGAAGTTGGTGTTACTATTCAGATGAACACAAGAATTCCCATTTGTGTGTCTTCAAAAGAATATTTAGCTGCTGCCATGTTTCAAATTTGAAAGTAATGTGCTAAAAGTTACCACAATTTAATAAAACTTTTCTGTGTTAATCTTTGGGCTGGTTTTATATGAAACTGTGAGTTTAATACTTTAATATTTTTATTGTAATGTCCTTTTACATCCTAAAATGAAATTCATAGATAATCTGACACATATGCACATAGTATGCACACACACAAATCATTGTAACATAAAAGAAATGAAAGTAACTGATAAAGTAATACATATTAAAATGCCACACAAGGGGTGCCTGGGTGGCTCAGTCAGTCAGGCGTCTCTTTGTCTGCCTATGGCTCAGCTGGTGATCTCAGAGTCCTTGGATCCAGCCCCCTGTTGGGCTTCCTCCTCAGTGGGGAATCTGCCTCTCCTTCTTCCTCTACTCTTCCCTCTCACTTATGTGCATGTGTGTGTGTTCTTTCTCTCAAATAATAAATCTTTAAAAAAATTTTTTTAAAGCCACATAAAACTGGCATCTTTACAGAGTCACTAAATGTAAAGTTACAAGTGCAGACAGACACTCATGTATTGTATTGGCCAAATACCATGAATAGCACTGTCATAGTGACATGGTTTTTTTAGTTCTAACAACCTCTTGGTAAAGTTCTGAACTTAAAGTCCAGACTTCTCTCCATATACAGCATAGTTGCAGTCCTGGGAAATTTAGCTCATATTTAATCCATTTCCAAAAATACTTTGTTCATCTGTAGGAGAGTATTAAGTTCTAGGCTCAAAAAATTAAAAAACAGGTTTTTTTACTTATATGAGTGTTCTGTGGACTTTGGAAACTATATAGGACACAGGACCGGTATTTACATTCATATTGCAGGACTGTCCTGTGTATTGTAAGCATTCTAGCAGCCCTTCCTTCTTGCCTTGGCCCCTTAATTATCATTGTGACAATCAAAAATATACCTACAGATGTCCAAAACTCCCTCTTGGGGGTAGCTCCCCTCAAGAACTATTCTAATACTGTTTTAAAGAAGCCAGAAATCTTTTTGAAAGCATCGAAGTACTCCTTATTTATTAAGGCTATAAATTAAACTTTTATCCATATGTATATATTAGCCAGTATTTAAGAATTTAAAATTTTTCTGTTTCATTTATTGTGTGTTACTTACATCAAGTCTCAAAAATAACCTGATCACCAGAGAATAGAGTGAGTTCATCACAAGTCTTTCAGATTATGTCTTTAGGTCTAAAATACTTGTGACAAGGACTAAGCTAGATAACTAAGCCCATTTCCTTCTATAAAGATTTCCAATCCCACGTCTAAATGGCTTTCCTCACCCCAGTCCGGAGCCAGGAGACAGTGATGAAATCATTTTAGATCTTAATCTCGCTGTAATTGTCAGTGGCGTTCTATCTGCTTGGTCTTGGTAACTGAAGTTATAGTTGCTGATTCTGACTCCCCAAAATACAGGTTCCAGCCCTATCCCGCTTTGTTCTTTTCTCTTTAATACCACCTGGGAAACTAATCCCAATACCAACACATCTCCCTATTGCATTTTGGGTAATCCTATGTGCTTGTATAGTTAACAAATCGTTTTTAGACGCAGAAACGTTTTATCAGTTGGAAAGCCTCTACTCTTATCATTTCTAGCCCTACTGTGCCCATAATAAAAGAACGAGAAAGATACCCAATCACAAAGATAAAAACTCCCAGTATTTCCAGTATCTCCCTTCCAGGGAAACAGCCATCTAGTGATTAAGCACTAAAGCTTTGAAGACATGCTATGTCATTTTAAATCCCATCACCAGCACTTACTAGCTAGGTGATCTCTGCAGGTTAATTTTCTCTGTTTCATATTCCTTTAAAGGAATCGTAAATGTATGTATTTTGTAGAGTTGCTGAGAAGATTAAAGAACATAATGTAATGCACCTGGCATAAACATTTAGTAGCTTTCAACTGTTTTTTTTTTCCCCAAAATTCAACATACTTTCATTTCTATTTTATATTCAAATCAACACATGCAGACTTTTCCTCACTGCACAGTATGATCTCCTCTCCTTTACATGTATTTTTCTTTTTATTTCTCTTCTTGGTTCCAGGTCAAGTCTGGATGATTACTGTCCTTCTGAGCAAGTTGACACCATTCAAGAAAAAGTCCTCAATGTGCTACGCTCCCTCTATGGAGCTGTAGACATTCACCTGGTGTACTTAGCAGAATGCTCTCCATCTTGAAACAACAAACACTAGGCTCCTGTTACATCTTGATGTAATAACAGGGTTTTCATTAACTTATTTGTAAATGAGTTTTCCAGAGAAGATGGAAGTAAATGCTTTTATATTAACTTTAAGTTAAAATCTTTCAGGTATTTTGAATCTCAAAACATATCATCACTTGTCAAATGATGACAGTTTTTTTTACATCAAGTCTACCCCCGCAACTGATTGTTGCTTATTCTTCTACTTTTCCATCATTGTCTTCTTCATTTTGTAAGGGTTGGGTTTTTTCCTCTTTTCCCCCTATGTCAGTTGGACTGTACGAAATTGATTCATCTATTCATTCAACTCACTGACATTTATTGAACACTTAATGTGCCAAACATAATTAAGTGCTGGGTGTATGGTAATGAACAGAATAGACAAGGTCCCCTGCCCTCTTAGGGGACAGCTGAGAAACAAATTACGGATTACGAGAAGTATTATGAAGGAAAGGACAACCATAAACACATCTTAGGCATGCTCTTAGTACTCAGGGTTCCCTAGCTGTATAAGGAAGTAACATTCTCAAAAGCTACTACCAAAAAAATAAACTTGCCTGTCCATGAAAATCAGAAAATCTACCTTTCCAAGATTGTCAGCGTTGCAGCTCAGCTGTTGCTGCATACTGTCACATTGTTGGAGTGGAGGAGGTCTAGTTGAGTAAAGTCAACTAACAAAAATTTTCTTTGCTAATCAGAAAAGCCCTTAAGGGTTTTTGGTGCCTCCAGAGGACTGGTATGGATGTTGATTATCATCATAATTCCTAAGTGCCACTTTATTGGCAGTCTGGGTTGATAATTTCTAATAATAATCCAGCTTTTAGTGTAAATAGAAAAAAAATAGATCCTTAATTCTGACCTACCATAAATACCCAAAGACTTAACTGCCCTCTACCAGCCTCTCCATCAGTAAGAGAGCCTACCTGAGTCCCTCTTAATCATGGAACTTTTTCATTTGCTTAATTTACCAAAGTCTTCCCTCTTCAGTATTCCTTATGTTCAGCAATCATTTTTACCTACCTGATTTTCTTTTTTTTTTTTTTTCAAGGTAGGGTGGCGTTTGTTCAGGGTGGGGGGCGGAGACACCCATCCATTTCTCAATCCTAACACAGCAGTTGTTTTCATTTTTGCATGTAACTTTTGGGCCTTGACCACATGTGTACATGTTGAGTTGCATGTAGCTGCAATTATAGTGTATTACCTAACTTGTTGGCTAGTATGCAAGTTCCATTCCATTGCCACTCAGTAGATGGCACCAGATCCCATTTTTCCAGTGATGCTGTTTTCCAGCAAATTTTTCTTGTCATCAAATTGATTTCCCAAGGCTGATAGCGTGAATGCCTGTTTCTGTTGTGAGAAGCAAAGCAAAGTCATTCAGCTTTTCCTTCTTATAGAACATTATTTGCCAGAAAGTTTTCTCTGTAAAATCAGAATTGTAAAACAATGCTATTTTTAAATTAAAAAAAAAAAAATATTAGAGTTCTATAAATGGATGTTACTTTTATGAGTAAATTATTTTGTGTGCTAAAAGAAATAAAAAAGTGTGTTCTGAGGTTTTGAAGATTTAAAACCAAAGTAGCACTAATTTTATGTGGTCTCAGTGTGTTCATAATACTGATCTTATGATCTGCTTGAGTAGTCAGCTCCCATGAACTAGATGTGACTCATCATTGTTTTAACTCAGGTAGGATAAAAGGGCATCAGTTTCTTTTTTCAGAATATTCATTGTTTCATTCTGCTCTGTGATTCTCTTTGAATGAAATTCAGTTCCTATTTGTTAACTAGCACCAACTTGGCAAATTACATCACTGTGCATTTCTAATAAGAAAATACTTAGTTTATCAAGATGTCCTTCATTTGTGTTTTAAGTACCAATAAGGAATACCACTGTACAGGGTTTTGGATTATATACAAATATCACTGAAGCATGGGATTTTGAGCACTTTTTTTTTAAACTGTGAGTTAAATGTAAGCATTGACCAGAGCTTTGGTATTAACAAGTATATATTTCCCAGTATCAAAGAAGAAAATTCCTTTTTTTCCTTCAGAAATACCTTTTGTAGACCTCTAGCTTTGAGTGTTCTGGATCCTCAAGGAGCCCTCAGTCAAAGTTCTTCACTCTTTATAGGATATTCTCTCTAAATCTTTATTCTGTTTTAGCAGTAGTGGCCCTGGATTGCTGGCAATGTTTGCATCATGCTGCTAATGGTTTATAGTCAGTGGTGTGTTTCTCAGTGCAGGATTATCTCATTCACCATACTTCTGAAGGGAGAGCACTTGGATGAAACTGAAGGAGTTTTTGTTGGACATCTTTCAGAACTGCTCGAGATTCCTGAGGATCCTTACTGGACTGTGCCTGGTCTTCCTGGTCACAGCATTCTTGTGCTTGTTTCCAAACTAACTGGTCCTGCACTGTCTCTGTGGTTTCGTAGTCCCAGCTGCACTCCTGGGATCCCAAACATGCGTGCCATCCCCTCCCTTTATTGTCATTTGGGTTCAACAAACGAAGTTACGGTGACTGAGGAGGTTTCTATGAACCTGGATTCTTAGGAAGGAGTTCCCTAAATGGTAAATATTCCAATTGGTCACTGGAAGGGTAGGTCTTACCATTGCAAATTAGTAAATTTTCATTCAATGCATTAGTATCTTGGGAATTTGGTTCCTATGACTGAGAAGCAGGAGCTCATTACCAAGGCTGAAGCAAGGCTGAGGTTGCACGATTTCATTTCCTTTGAAGACCTTGTTGAACAGTCATTCGACCTCCAGCTACAGCTTCCCTGCCATGTCTGTAACTTCAAAACACTCATCAATGGCACCCAGACCTTGAAGCCTAGCTATCAGCCGTCAGCACAGTTTAGGGGCCTTAGCACCCTTGTTGATGCGAAGCATGCCAAGACAAAAATAAGGAAGTAAGTGTTACTCCTGAACATAGCGGAGCATAGTTGTAAAAGTGTGAGCTTCAGAGAGCTACTGCCTGACTCCAGTGTCCCCTTCTCTACATTCCCATTCCTGCCGAATGACCTCTCTAAGCCTCAGCTTCCCTTTTACAATAAGAGAGTTTAGCTCATTGGGATAATCTGAGGATTAGCATAAAGAACCTTAGCACAAGGACCATTCAGTAAACATTGGTGGTTATTTCCAAACTCAGCCCTACTTTGAAATTCCTGTGATGGCTATTCCAAGTCTCAACTGCTCTTCTTATACCTCTCCTAAATCCTGATTTTTTTAAAACCCTATGTTAGCTCCTGTATTTCTGTGAATGATGGAATTTAATTTTTTTTCTTTTTTTATTCAAAGAAAGCAGGCCCTTGCCCATAAGAAAAGAAGTAACAGCTTTAAGCAGAGTTACTTACAGTGTAAGTTTTGTCTTGAAATTGGTACAGGGATCCCTTGTACCAAGGATCCTTGGTACAAGGATCCTTATACAAGGATTCACAATTTAAAAACTTGTACTCTTGCAATCCGAGGCAGGGGTGAAGGGGGGAGGTGTCAGGGAAGTCAAAGTCTGCCCTAGTTGGGGTTTTTTTTTTCCTCTTTACACTTTACTTCCTGCCTGCTTGTAGATAAAGCTAGGATTTGTGATGCTAAACCTGATACAGTCAATGTTTAGAAATTGCTACCCCCAACTTATAATTTACCTTCATAAAATCTAGAATTATCTTCATCATTTTTTGTATCTTCATCATTTTTTGTATCTTCATCATTTTTAATGTTGCTGATTATAAATGACCTCAAGCAAAAAAAAAAAAAAAAAAAATCCGTCTTGTATCAGCCAGAGCCTGACAGGGACGTGGGGGTAGAGAGAGTATCTCCAAACATCTCCCTGTTATTTCCAGACCCCTCCAAAGCATCCTTCGTCTGGGTCCCCGCCTTACCACAGAACTGCCTATGCCTGGTGAGCATTAAGGAAAATGGGGTCATCAGAGAAAGAGCAAGTGCCTCTGTCAGCTTGGCCTAGTAAGGTCACGTAGCAGCCCATCAGACGTGACCCTGATGGCTCATGGAGGGAGAGCCATCGTTGTCTCCCTTAAGTCAGGCTTGGAGCTCGGTGCAAAAGCCAGCCGTGGAGACAGAAACCACCCTGAGCACCGCATGGCACCATCTGCGGCACGGCCCCGTCGGGAGCAGTTCCCGGCATCAAGAGACACTGTCCTCGCAGGGTGACCCAGAGGTACTGGTGGCTTTGAAATCAATCCAAGTTCAAGGTATATGTGCTGACTCCTAGTTATGTGAGTTTGGCAGTTTAACCCGTCAGAGTCCCTGGTGTTCGATGTGACTCGAGGCCTTCCCTATGTTCCTGAGGGCATCTCCGGTGTCCAGGATTGCACCTTAGCCATTTACCTCTGCTCTCACCCAGGGCACTAGCAGCATCTTGAGGTCCTGTCATACGTCTTCGTAGCCCCAGACTCCACCATGGTCCCTGTCCTCATAAGGCCTCAAAACGTGTTGAATGAATTTCTGAGTACAGAAAATATCAGTGGTCGTTGAGGCTTGGCAGGAATAAGCCTTGTTATGTGCCCTCTATTGTACATCCTCTTGTTAGCGTGCTATCTTTGAAAGCAAACTGGACAAACAGAACCGTTAATACAAGAACATTTACCAAGGATTAAGTGTTAAAAGCGAGTCCAAATGAGCTAAAGAATACTACCTATAATCTAGCGATCATGTCCATAGAATTAACTGTTAAACATGGAAGAAGGGCAGGGTGTCATCTCACCAGCTCTTTTACAATCTGTTCTCTTATGGATAAATCCTGATGAGAACCGTGTTCCACTTCCATTAGTTCCAATGCTTATGTTAACATGATGTAAAAATATTTATAGTTTGAATTTCAGCCTCAAAATCTCATATTTAACACTACCATACAGAAACTGTGGACGTGAACTTTTGGTCCCTAAAAAGAATATTGCCCTGGGATTATAGCTTCACTGAGTGTTGGTGGAGTAACACTCTTCCTCACTTCTGATTTTCCTTCCAGAGGGAGGCGGCACCTCCCAGTAGAGACCTGACCTTGCCGTGCCCTTTTCCTTCCTCCTCACGAGAGCAAGAGTGAAAGCAGGGAACTCTAGAATGCCTTCTGCTAGAAGCCTGTGTACGTTCTGCTTTGTCCTTCATGCCATGGTCTGTGAGAACAGGCCCTGTGGGAGAGCTCACCACCGTGCAGGGGTGCCCGGGGCCTGCGGAGTCTGGAGTGCGGCATCAGGAAGCCAGTTGTCGCCACAGACTTCAGCTGTGTTCTTTAGTACCCGTTCTATGAGTACTGATGATGGCTTTTTTATCTTCATCTGCTTATTTCTGAGTCATTTAGAAACTTACTGGAGAACGGTTAGGTCTATTGGGCTTCCGCAAACCCCAACATGACAATGCTTATTTGTTAAAAAATATGGAAAGTTTATAAATGCAGTAGCTCTTTGGAATTCCAGCCAAAAAGGACATTCTCTGACCATTCTGAATAAACCCACAATAACATCATCTGTTTATACAGTCTGTTTCTCTGCTATGGAGTATAGACATCTAAAAATGTTTTTTAAGATTTATTTTACTTTTGAGTGCTTTTCTTGGATGTCAGACTGGTGTTTTATTTTTTATTTGATATCATGCTAAGATAGGCAACACAGCATCTAGTGGGCCTCCTATATCAGAACAACCCATTATGACAGAAAAAAACATCTTACTTACAGTAGCACCATTTCACTCAAAAAAAAAAAAAGAAAGAAAAGAAAAACTATGAATAAACTAAATGAAACATTAACATTTATACAAAAAAAGCTTTAAGAGGGTATTAAAGAATATAAATGAAGGCATGACTATGGTAAAATGCGTGTTGGGTTTTTTTTTTAAGATTTTATTAATTTATTTTGTTAGTGAGTGAGCACAAGTAGGGGAGCGGCAGGCAGAAGGAGAGGAAGAAGCAGGCTCCCTGCTCAGAGAGCCTGATGAGGGGCTCCATCCCAGGACCCCCGCGATCGTGACCTGAGCCAAAGGCAGATGCTTAACTGACTGAGCCACCCAGGTGTCTCGAGATATGTGTTTATATAAAAAGATTCACAGTTAAAAAGATGTCAGTGTTTCCCATGTCAAACTACATGTAATGTAATTTCAATAAGCATATAAAGGGGAGGGCACCTGAGTGACTCAGTTTAGCGTCTGCCTACAGTTCAGGTCATGATCCTGGGGTCCTGAGATCAAGTCCTGCATCAGGCTCCTTGCTCAACAGGTAGTCTCTTCTTCTTCTCCCTCTACTGCTCCCCCTGCTTGTGTTCTCTCACTGATACACACTCTTTTTCTCTCTCAAATAAATAAATGAAAACCTTAAAAAAAAAAAAGCCTATGAAGGAGAGATTATTTTAAGTAGTGGAGCTAATTCTAAAGTTCATATGTAAAAATGATCATGCAAGGAAAACTTGGGGGCAAACCCCTGTAAAATGAAAGAGTAAAGAAACCCCAGTAAAGAGATTAGCCTGACCATGTACCAAAATACACTATAAAATTATATTAATTTGAACTGTAACACTAGCACGTAAGTGGAATGGAGTCCACAAATAGATATATATTAAAGTAAGGATATCAAGTTTAAGGAAAAGGAAAAACCAAGTGACTCATACAAAATGAAAGATTATTTCTCGTTTGCATAAAGTCCCAAGCAGGTGTTTCTGCTCGGCAGACTCCTGCAAGCAACGATTCTGCGATGTGCTCCTTGCATCTGTAGCTCTACTGTTCTCAATACATGGCTCCCCAAGTTGTCTTGGAGGATATCTCCATTCCAGCTAGCAGAAGGCTAGGAAGATGGCAGGTCACATGCAGATTTCAGGTACGAGACCCATTATTTCCTAACTGCATGGGAAACTGAGAAATCACCTTTCTGCGTGCCCAAAAAGAGGAGGGGAACGGTTTGGTGAATACCTAGCATCCTCTCCCACAAGACCCAAGTACATACTGGAAGGTAACGTATAGTCAGGCTGGCATTTTGTATCAGTGGGGAAAGATGGAATATGCTGTAAGTGGTGCTGAGGAACTGGAGACCTAGCTCAAAAAAAAAAAAAAAAAAAAAGAAGCTGGATTCCCAATTCACTCCTTACAACAAAGTAAATTGCAGTTGGATCAAATTTGAACAAAAAGAAAAGTATTAGAAAACACAGGAGAAAAAGGAGGCCCATTTATAAATCAGCCTGCCTACCCAGAAAGCTCAGAGATTGGTGAGAACTGTGCAGTGCATTCACCTAAATACAGCCATCCCATGTTTCACAATCCTACTCCTTCCCTTTCATGGTTCTGACCCTATTTCTCCATGGGACACCTGCCTGGCTCTGCATTAGGTTTCCACTGTAGCTCTGAAATTGTTATGATTATATTTTGAGGCTAATTTTCGCCCTCATCTGACCTCTTGCTACAAGAGATGAGGGTCTAAGTAATTAAATTTGGCCATGAAAGCCTTCTAGCTTTCACAGCATGCCCTGAGTTGATAGTGGGCTTCCCCAATGTGCCACTCTCCAAGGCTTCCAGGAAAGTTAACAAAAGCCAGCCTCCTCCATGGTCCTGAATCGTTACCATTGCCCCATGTGGTTCAAGAGCAAGAACTTATCCCTATCCCAGTCCTTCCACTTGTACCTCATCCTAAGCAATCATACATGAAAGTCATGGGAAATGTGCTGCTACAGCATGCCACGGATTCTCACAACCTCTTTAAACCTGCAGTGAGATTCTTACTTCATCCTGAACGGGGAGTGAACCAATTCTCCAATTCCATTCTTGAGCGCCATCTTTCTAGTGCCAAACCTGGTGCCATCCATTTTAGTTGAGGTCCTCCTGAAGCAGGTATTAAGGCAAGCATATGAGTGCCTGCGGTTTATCTGGGAGGTGAGATCAGGGTATGAGGGAGTAGGGAAAGTTAGGAGGGAAGGTGGAAAAGTTAGTAAAGGATATTTCAATGAGAAGATGACTGCTATAGTCAACAAGAGTTGCATTCCACTCAGGAATCAGCAAGGACATGGCTTAGAATTGCCAACTGAGGAAAAGGGACACTTGCGCATTTATCCACTGGTTCCCATTCCTCATATGTTGAAAGTTGCCTCCGAGAGCCACCCTGGACGGCCCACCCTTGCATAAGCTCAGCAAACTCCTGTGGCACTACACAATGCTGGATGCAGGAAGAGAAGAAGAAAGATCCAGGCACAAGTTAGGTGGCCAGAACATGCAGGAACTGCCCTCCTTGGCTGCCGGTAAAGTTGGTGGGACATCTGCAGCATCTGCTACCAAAAGAATTAAGATGCCAATTTTCGCTATTTCTTTTTTTAAAATTTTTATTGTGTTATGTTAGTCACCATAAAATACATCATAAGTTTTTGATGCAGTGTTCCAAGATTCATTGTTCATGTACAACACCCAGTTCTCCATGCAATATGTGCCCTCCTTAATACCCACCACCAGGCTCACCCATCCTCTCACCCCCCTTCCCTCTGAAAACCTCAGTTTGTTTCTCAGAGTTCACAGTCTCTCAGGGTTCATCTCCCCCTCTGATGTCCCCCCTTTTCCTTTCCTTCTCCTAATGTCCTCCATGTTATGTTCCACAAGTAAGTGAAACCAGATGATAATTTACTTTCTCTGCTTGACTTATTTCACTGAGCATAATCTCCTCCAGTCCCATCCATGTTGATGCAAAAGTTGGGTATTCATCATTTCTGATGGCTGAGTAATATGCCATTCTATATATGGACCACATCTTCTTCATCCATTCATCGTTAAAGGGCATCTTGGCTCTTTCCACAGTTTGGCTATTGTGGACATTGCTGCTATGAACACTGGGGTACATACGGCCCTTCTTTTCACTACATCTGTATCTCTGGGATAAATACCCAGTAGTGAAATTGCCGTGTCATAGGGTAGCTCTATTTTTAATTTCTTGAAGAATCTCCACAATGTTCTCTAAAGTGGCTGAACCAACCTGCATTCCCACCAACAGTGTAAGCGGGTTCCCCTTTCACCACATCCTCTCCAACATTTGTTGTTTCCTGCCTTGTTAATTTTTGCCATTCTAACTGGTGTAAGATGGTATCTCAATGCAGTTTTGATTTGAATTTCCCTGATGGCTAATAATGATGAACATTTTTTCATGTGTCTTTAGCCATTTGTATATCTTCATTGGAGAAGTGTCTCCAATGTCTCCAAGTGTTCATATCTTCTTTCCATTTTTTGACATGATTATCTGTTTTTTGGGTGTTGAGTTTAAGAAGTTCTTTATTGTTCTTGGATACCAGCCCTTTATCTGTAGTGTCATTTGCGAATATCTTCTCCCATTTCATGGGATGCCTCTTTGTTTTGTTGACTGTTTCCTTTGCTGTCAGAAGTTATTGATCTTTATGAAGTCCCTATTTCTTTCTGACAATGTTGAGCAGCATGGGTTGTGTTGCTGAAGGTGTGGACAAACAGCACACTCACATACAATTGTTGAGAATGTGTAGGGGCAGTTGGAAAGGAGCTAGCAATCCTGAAGATGCATATACTTTTTGATCCAGGTCTTGGGAATTTCAGTTCTAGGAATGGATCCTGCAGATATTTGTGCACAGACTTCCGTACAAGTATTTTCACTGTCATAGTCGGCTCCTCAGCAGGACATGGGAAATTCTCATACATTCACACAATGTCACCCATAAGGAAAAGGAGGGTCCTCTCCTGGATACTGATACTAAACACTATTGGGTGGGAGCAGAAAATATAAAATGATTAACAGCATATACAATATATTATCACATTGTACATCTTGGGAAAGGAAAAGTGTGGGTATTTCATCATGGTATGGGTTTTATTCTTTATATGACTTTTCTTTCATTCCTAGGGATTTGGGATACAGATGGAGGCTCTCACCAAATGATAGACTGTGAAAATGAATCTGATGAAAAGTGACAACAAATAACAGAGCACAACAGACTAGATTGCAGCTAGACATCCACAAATTGGTAGTTTCCCTGTCTTCCAGCAATAGACATTAGAAAATGTAATGCAAAGAAATTCACGACAGAAACCTTAACTGTAAAACACCTATGAATAAACATTCAAATATTCATTCAACATTGTATAATAAATATACAAGATCTCTACAGGAGAAAAGGTAAATGTTATAGTACATAGAAGAAACCCTAAGTAAATGGAGAATATTATTATCCATAGATAGGAATCTCAATATTTCATGATGCCAGATCTTTCAAATTTATCCACAAAGACAGCACAATCCCCAAAATATCCCAATAATATTTAGTATATAGTTTGACAAGCTTATTCAAGAACTCATAAGAAAGGCTAGAAGTATATGCATAACCTAGACAATTACGGGGAGAGGGGAAAATGATCAGGAATCTTTTAAATAAATGTTTATTTTCCCTAGTCATTACAGACATGTAAATAAAAATAAGATGTAGCTTTTCACTGCATTATTGACAAAAAATAAAAAATGTCGATAATACCAATCAAGAGTGTGAGGAAATGGTATTCTCCCACATAGCTAATGGACATAAATTATTTCATGTTTTCTCAAAAACAACTTGGTGGTAGCCAGGAAATGTTAATTATTCATTTTCAGTGACCCAGTGACTCCATTTCTCTTTTTCTATCCTACGGAAACATTCAGGGTTACCTGAGTGGCTCAGTCAGTTAAGTGCCTTCAGTTCAGGTTGTGATCCCAGGGTCCTGGGATGGAGGCCATGTCAAGCTCCCTGCACAGTGGGGCGTCTGCTTCTCCCTCTGCCCCTCCTCCCTATGCTCTCCCTCTCCTCTCACTCTCAAATAAGTAAAATCTTTTAAAAAAATCAAAACATTTAAACATGTATTGGAAATGGCATGCACAAAGATGTTCTTACCTGCATAGTTCGTAGTTACAGGGGAAAAAAAAGATAAAAAGACAACAACCCGAATATCCACCAATACAGTAATAAATGGCTAAATAAACCATAGTAAATCTGTACTGTGAAATATTATGTAGTAATTTAAAAGAATGATACACGGGCGCCTGGGTGGCTCAGTGGGTTAAGCCTCTACCTTTGGCTCAGGTCATGATCTCAGGGTCCTGGGATCGAGTCCCACATCGGGCTCTCTGCTCGGTGAGGAGCATGCTTCCCTGCTCTCTCTCTCTCTCTACCTGCCTCTCTGCCTACTTGTGATATGTCCTTCAAATAAATGAATTTTAAAAATAAATAAATAAAAAATAAAAAATAGAAGAATGATACAAATCAACATGTACTGATATGAAAATAACTCCAAGACATTAAGAATGAAATGCAAAGTTTAGAACAGTGTATTCAAATAACATTCCATTTATGAAAATATAAAACTCCCCAAAACAATATTGTATACATGTACAGGTACAAGTATGTGATCATACCTTTATTTTTAAAAAAGGATATTCACTGTCCAAGACAGTAGCCACTAAACACATGTGGCTATTCAAATTTGCATTTAAATTAGGTTTCACTTAGAATTCAGTTCCTTAGTTTCCCCAGCCATAATCTAATATCACAGATACAGACCACTTCCAGTATTGCAAAAGTTCTATTGAAATATGTCTAGCCTCTTAATATCTCCAACCTTCCTCATCAAAGAGAGTCTATAACCCAGCATCAGCATCACCTTGTTAGCAATGCAGAACCTTGGATCCCTCCCTAGACTTGCTGAACCAAAATCTGCATTTCAGCAAGAACCCTGCATAATTTTTATACCTAATAGGGCTTAAAAGCTCTACACTATTCTTCAATAATCATCATTAGCATCATCATTCAAAAAGCATCATTATCACCAGTGTTGAGAAGCTCCTTTCACTATTCTTCCTTTGTACCCGGTGAGGAGTTTTCTAGTATGTGTCTAGACACATTAGTTTTACTGTAACAAATGAACTTGTACACTTTTAATGTTTAAAACTGAGCATCATCTTCCCAGTGAAACAAAAAGAGAATTTAAAAATAAATAGGAACAAAATTATAATAGAGAATGTCAATTCCAAATAAGACCTACAGGTTCTGCTGATTCTCACATGGAGTGACAGGGTGCAAGACATCATTAAACAGAGAATTTTGTTTTAAAGGGGTCACCTTAAACTCCAAGGGTGTCCATTAAACATCACAGTAAACATGCCAAAGGAGAAGCCTTGTTGTCAAAATGCCCACTTAACCCACCCAAACATCTCAAAGCCACTGTTTGCTGATCTTGATGAAGACTTTTCATTAACAAAAGCCGAGCCATCACTCACTGATTATCAAGCAGTGGCATTTTTGCTTGAATTTTCTTAGATGAGTTTGAATAATTTTAGGTGCTTATAGGATGAACCAATTTTTATTTTTAAAAAGGAGGTGAAGGACTGTACTTAGATTTACTAATTATTCCTACAGGATGGCTTCCCAATTGCAAGATATTATAAACAAGATTTTTGGAAATAAATGCAGTAAATAAGGAGTAAATAAGGAGGTGCTTGAGGTCATTGAAAAAGGTTGGGAAGATGTCAAGCTGATACAGGAGCCAACATAATTGTATAAATATGTAATTGGGGGAAACAGTGTCTCTTCCTTACCAAAAAAAACCCAACTAATAAACGTAAAAGGAATGAGAGAAATAAAAAAAATCACCGCAAGGCAGACACCACCATATTGTTGCAGACTTGACCAACTGATGGTTGCAATCAGTCATAAGTATTTGAGGAGAAATAAGATATTTCATAGTCTCAAAGTATCTGTTAAGATATTTGTCCATTACATAGAGAAAAAATATACCTTTATTGTGGAGAATTACCACAGATACCACCTTAGCCAAGTGATCAAGTTTAACATTACCAGTAATAAATCACATTGATATCATTATGCACTGAGATGGACACATTACTTTTGTGGCTGATAATCTTCCTAAAAATGCGAACTCCCAATCTGATCACGAGAAAACAGATGAACTCAAGTTGAAAGACACTTCACAAAACAATTATCAAGATTCGGAAGACAAGGTCTGCACTTGGTTAATAGTATTTACTAATGATGTTTTTCTAGGTTTGGTAATTGTATAATCGTTAATGGAATTGTGAAAATCAGAGGAAGCTAGGAGAAAGGCATATGTGAACTCTTTGGACTATTTCTGCAACTTTCCTCTAAGTGAAAAATTATTTCAACAGGAAGAAAGAAAGGAACATGTGAGAAAGGGCATTGTTTTCAATACTCTTCGTCTTTGTATTTGCTGTTTTCAACCATGCTAGGGTGCTTGCATCTCGCTGCTCTACTTGGCGGCAGAAAATATGACATGCTGAGAAATTTTGCAGATGAGCCAATATAGTTCTCAGGCATACTGACCTCATTTCCCTACTTTCCAATCTCATCTGAGCTAATCCACCTTAAAGGATTCTAGAGGAATAGGTTAGGTTGAAGTTGCCCGTGAAATGTTTGATTAAAATGGAATCACGAAGCATAACAGTGAGGGAAATCAGTACTTAAACTTCAATTTAGGACTGAAATAGCCAAAACAATCCTGAAGAAGAACAAATACGGAAGACTCATACTTCCTGATTTCAAAACTTACTACAAAGCTATAGTCATCAAAACTATGATACGGGCATTTAGTCAAGCATATAGACAAAAGGAATAGATGAGAGAACCCAGGAAAAAACCCAAGCAAATATGGTCAGTTGATTTTTATCAAGAGTGCCAAGACCATTAAATGGTTAAAGAGCAGTCTTTTCAGAAAAAGTTGCTGAGAAAACTGGATATCCACATACAAAAGAATGAAGCTGGATCCTTACCATACCATACATACAAATTAACACAAAGTAGATCAAAGACCTAAGCTTAAGAGCTATAACTATAAAACTCTTAGACAAAAACATTGGAGAAAATCTTTAAGACATTGCATTTGGCAGTAATTACTTGGGTATGTCACCAAAAGCATAGGCAACAAAGGAAAAATAGATATATTGTACTTCATCAAAATTAAAACCTCCTGTGCATCAAGGAACATTTTCAAGGAAGTGAAAAGACAGCCCAATGAATAGAAGAAAATATTAGCAAATTATATATCTGATAAAGGGTTAATATCTAGAATAAATAAATAATTCTCTGAAGAAGATATACAACTAGCCAATAAACACATGAAAGATGCTCAACATCATCTGTCATTAGAGAAATGCAAATCAAAACCACAACGAGATAGCATTTCACAACCCTTAAGATGGCTGTTTTATATATATATATATATTTTTTTAAAAATTATTATTATTTTTATTTTTTATAAACATATAATATATTTTTATCCCCAGGGGTACAGGTCTGTGAATCGCCAGGTTTACACACTTCACAGCACTCACCATAGCACATACCCTCCCCAATGTCCATAACCCCACCCCCCTCTCCTAACCCCCCTCCCCCCAGCAACCCTCAGTTTGTTTTGTGAGATTAAGAGTCACTTATGGTTTGTCTCCCTCCCAATCCCATCTTGTTTCATTTACTCTTCTCCTACTCCCTTAACCCCCCATGTTGCATCTCCACTCCCTCATATCAGGGAGATCATATGATAGTTGTCTTTCTCCGATTGACTTATTTCGCTAAGCATGATACCCTCTAGTTCCATCCACGCTGTCGCTACTGTTTTTTTAAAAAGGAAAACAAATGTTGGCAAGGCTTTGGAGAAATTGGATCCTTCATTATATTCCTGGTGGGAACGTAAAAATGGTGCAACCACTGTGGCAAACAGTTTGGCAGTTCCTCAAAAAGTTAAACATGGGATTATCATATGGGCCAGCAATTCCATTCCTATGTAGATACTCACTAGAACTGAAAGGAGAGACCCAGACACTTGCACACCAATATTCATTATAGTCTGTTCACTGTCATCAAAAAATGGAAACAACCTAAGTATCCATCAGTGATGAATGGATAAACAAAATGTGGTATATATGTATAATAGGATATTATCCATCCATAACAAGGAATGACACATGCTACAACATGGATAAAACTTGAATATATTATACTAAATAAAATAAACAAAACACAAAAGGACACATATTGCATGATCCTACTTATATGAGGTACCTAGAATAGGCAAATTCTTACAGACAGAAAGTAGAATAAAGGTTACTAGGGGCTGGAAGGAGGAGGCAAATAGGGAGCTGTTTAATGGGCACAAGAGTTTTTGTTTGGGGTGGTAAAAAAGAACTGGAAATGGATGGCTGTGATGGTTGCACAATATTGTGAATGCCCTTAGTACCACAGAACTGTATCCTTAAAAATGGTCAAAATGGAAAGTTTTATGAGCCATTTATTTTTACACAATAAAAAACTCAATAAAGCATTTGATTTGAAAAATATATGTATGGGGTGCCTGGGTGGCTCAGTTGGTTAAGTGGCTGACTCTTGGTTTCAGCTCAGGTCATAATCTCAGGGTCATGGGATCGAGGCCCGCATAGGGCCCAGCACTCAGTGCAGAGTCTGCTTAAGACTCTCCCTCTATCTCCCTCTTCTCCTCCCCCTACTCACACACACACACCCTCTCTCTAAAATAAATATACAAATCTTTTTTAAAAAGAAGTATATATGTATAATCACAGTAATTAATGACTGTAAGTAGACATTTTTCTCTCTTGTCTACGTCTCCCAAAGTTTATATAGTCTAATTGTCAAAAAAACATTTTGACAACTTGTCATTGGGAAATGAGGATCTCCTAGGTATAGTCGGTCTTACCTGTAAGTGTGTGTATATACAATGGGAAATGGAAGAGTAAAGAAGAGGGTGCTACTTCTTCATACTGAAAGATCATCCTTTTGGCTCGCCCTAGAAAATCAACACTGCCATGAGATACTTTGGCTGCAGGCTGACCAGGAGAATAAGTAGAGAAAGCCTACACTACCAACATCACAAATGAAGGCGGGGATATCACTGCAGATTCCTTAAAAAAAAAAAAGAAAACTTACAAAATGATACAAAAAGAAATAGAAATCTGAGTAACTCTATTTTTAAAGCTGAAATGTTAATCAAACGTCTTCCTACAAAGAAAACTGCAAGTCCAGATGGTTTCCTTTGGGAATTCTCTCAAACATTTAAGAAGGAAATAATACTAATCTTACATGAACTTTTTTATAAAATAGAAACGGTTTCCAACTCATTTAAGTCAGTATAACCCTGTCAAAAATTTAACAAGAGACACTACAAGAAAATTAGAGACCAACGTCTCTCACGATGCAACAATCTTCCACAAAATATTAGCAACTTGAAAGCAGCAACACGAACTACATCATAATTAAGTGGGATTATTCCAGGAATGCAAGGTTGCCTTAACATTTGAAAATATATTTATGTTATTTGCCACATTAACAGAACAAAGGAGAAAAGCTATATGACTATATCAATAAATGCAAAAAAAATTGCCTCTTACAAAATCCAATAGCCATCATGATTTTAAAACAAAACTTCTTTGCAAACTAGGACTAGCAGGGGACTTCTTGTTAAAGGCATCTAGGAAGGACTTGAAGATAATACCGCACTTGCTGGTGGGATATTGAATACTTCTTCCCCCAAGAGAGTGAACAAGGATAAATATTTACTTGCACCATTTCCATCAATATTACCCTGGAGGTCCCGTCCAGTGCAAAAGGGTAAAACAAAGATATAAAGGTCATGCATATTACAAAGGAAAAATAAAACCATCGGTATTTTTTAAAAGCCTTAAATTTCACAAAATTTGAGGAAATTTAACAAAAGCTATGTAAAGCTTCTACAATGAAAACTGTTCTACATTACTGCCAAGACTTACACTGCAATTTAAGGACTGCTAATTTATTGAAATACTTTATAAGGAGATTCTGCTGGAGGCGTTTTAATGTTTTGATAAAGCTTCCTTCAAGCCAGGCAGAAGCCTTATATGGGCCCTGGAAAGATTTGCATTACCACTGGTTAGTAAAAATTTTACAACAGAAAAACAAGTCTGCAATTACCGTGTTCTTCCTCATTCTACCTGGATAATATTGATGTACCATTCCCATAACACACTTCATGTGACATTTCAGAAAGGACAGGTGGAAAGCGCTATTGAAAACCCAAATTTAAAAAAAAAAAAAGGTTTTTTTAAATTTAAATTTATTTTTTCATTGTTCCAAGAGTCATTGTTTATGCACCACACCCAGTGTTCCATGAATACGTGTCCTCCTTAATACCCACGACCAGGCTCACCCAACCCCCCACCCCCCTCCATTCCCAAACCCTCAGTTTGTTTCTCAGAGTCTATAGTCTCTCATGGTTTGTCTCCCCCTCCAATTTCCCCCAACTCACTTCTCCTCTCCATCTCCCCATGTCCTCCGTGTTATTCCTTATGCTCCACAAGTAACTGAACCATATGATAACTGACTCTCTCTGCTTGACTTATTTCACTCAGCATAATCTCTCCCAGTCCCATCCATGTTGATCCAAAAGTTGGGTATTTCTCCTTTCTGGATGGAGGCATAATACTCCATTGTATATATGGACCATATCTTTATTCATTCATCTGTTGAAGGGCATCTCGGAACTTTCCACAGTTTGGTTATTGTGGACATTGTTGCTATGAACATTGGGGCGTATATGGCTCTTCTTTTCACTACAAATGTATCTTTGGGATAAATACCCAATAGTGCAATTGCTGGGTCATAGGGTAGCTCTATTTTTAATTTTCTGAGGAACCTCCACCCTGTTTTCCAAAGTGGCTGCACCAACTTGCATTCCCACCAACAGTGTAAGAGGTTTCCCCTTTCTCCACATCCTCTCCAACACTTGTTTTTTACTGTCTTGTTGATTTTTGCCATTCTAATTGGTGTAAGGTGGTATCTCAATGTGCAAACCCAAACATTTTAAAATCAACAACACAAGCAACAACAGGTGTTGGCAAGGATGTGGAGAAAGGGGAACCCTCTGGCAACGTTGGTGGGAATGCAAACTGGGGAAGCTACTGTGGAAAATAGTATGAAGATTCCTCAAAATTTAAAAATAGAACTACCCTATGATCCAGCAATTGCACAACTAGGTATTTACCCAAAGAATACAAAAATATTAATTCAAAGGGATACATGCGCTCTGATGTTTATAGCAGCATTATCTATTATGGAAACAGCCCAAGTGTCCATGACTGGTGAATAAAGACGGAGTGGGTATATATACACACTGGGATATTAATATTACTCAGCCACAAAAATAATGAAATCCTGCCATTTGCAAGGACATGGATGGAACTAGAAAATATGAGAAGCGAAATAATCAGAGAAAGACAAATACCATATGATTTCACTTGTATGTGGAATTTAAGAAACAAACAAACAAAGGGGAAGAAAAGAGAGGCAAACCAAGAAACAGGCTCTTAACTATAGAGAAGAAACTGATAGTTACCAGAACGCAGGTGGGCGGGGTGGGGGTGGGGGTTAAATAGTCAATGCGGATTTAAGGAGCGCACTAGTGATGAGCTCCAGGCGATGGACGGAAGTGTTGAAATGCTGAAACTGGTATTACACTGTATGTTAACTAACTGAAATTCAAATAAAAAAAAAAAAAGAAAAAGAAAATAAAACTCAAGGATTTTATCTTGTTAATATTCCTTGGAGGTTTGATTACCGTACTCTGCCTACATCACCCTCTGAAGGCCACTCCGGGCACAGCCCAGTAAAATCTGGTGGGTGCAGAGCCGCTCTCTGGCCCTTGCTGGCAAACGACCGACACAGAAGTGGGGTGTTTCTCTGCTGCGATGACAGAGGTAGGTCCATGTAAAGAAGCAAAATCCACCTACTCCCTTCATCTTCTCTCTCCTCCTCTAGTCCCTGGGGAGTTTTCTAATTTTGAGTTTTTGTGACCTTAATTCTGGCCAGTTTGTGGACAAAACAGTTTGCTCTGTAAACAAACAAAAAAGACCCCCTACTTGTAGATTTTATCTATTACCAAGCAATATTTGGGCTCATACCTGCCTTTGTCAAGTTGAAATAATTTTAAGATGAATTTAACAGGATTTTTATGTTTAGTTTGTGTTTTTTCTAGCTAAGAGCAGTAAAGCACAAGTGAAAACTCACTGGCCAGATTTCTAATGCATTGTTTAGTTTTCAGACACTGGCAAAAGAGGTGTTTTGTTTTTGGGTTTGTTTTTTTTTTTTTCCTGTTTATCAATTCCAAGTTATGAACAAGGGTAGAGAAACAGTTCAATATCTTGACCATTTGACTGAAACATAAAAAGGACCATATTTTCATCCCCCTCAAAAAATGAGATTCTGTGGCATACAGAATAATGCCCCCCCCAAAGAGATTTTCATCCTAATCTCCAAACCCTGTGAATATGTTACAGAGCAACAGAGAAGTAAAATTGCTGATAGAATGAAGTTTGCTAATCAACTGATTTTGAGATGGGGAGAGTATCCTGGAATATTCGGGCGGGCCCTATGTAATCACCAGCATGCTTATAAGTGAAAGAGGAGAGGCAGTGTCAGATTTATAGTGAGAATACTCAAATGGCCTTTGCTGGCTTTGCAGTGGGAGGTGGCCACCAGCAAGGAATTCAGGCAGCCTTCAGAGTGTGGAAAAGGTAAGAAAACAGAGACTTCTCTAGGGATTTGAAGGAACACGGCCCAGCTGACACCTTGGTTTTAGCCCACTGAGATATGTTACAAACTCATGACCTCCAGGATTAGAAAATAACAAATGTGTGTTGTTTTTAAGCCACTAGATTTGTGGTAATTTGTGACAGAA
The DNA here is from genome assembly GCF_002288905.1 of Enhydra lutris kenyoni. Taxonomy (NCBI): domain Eukaryota; kingdom Metazoa; phylum Chordata; class Mammalia; order Carnivora; family Mustelidae; genus Enhydra; species Enhydra lutris. The sequence continues at coordinate 54,166,790 of NW_019154089.1, read as the reverse complement.
GCAAATAGGAATGGACTACAGGCTCTTTCCTGTTAAGTCACGCAATTGAGCTATTGGGACACAAGGTGGCACTAGATCACCAGATTTATCAAAGAAGCCCTCCGTTTTATAATTCTGTATTACTAAGGGCCATGGTAAAATTTTCTTGTAATAAATTTTAAAAAATCATCTCACATTTGCATCGAAGTATCTTAGATATTGTTAGTAAATCCAGTAAATTGGCTTTGGTGAATTTTTAAGTCGATTTCTGGCAAAGATTTTTTTTTAATCTAGAAAGATGAACTATAAATAAAAAGAAGTTCCTAGAACATGTCACAAACACGAGAACTTTTTTATTCCCAGCATCTTGAATATTGACAACAGCCCATAGCAGACGCTCAATAAGTCATCATTAAATGAAAGAACATCTCATGTCCAAATTGCATATATAAATTGTCAAGTCTATTCTCACATTAACCTGAATAGTCTGGAACTTGAAGAAAAAGCCTTTTGTTCGAGAATTTCAAATGTAGTTCTATTCATAGAGCACTCCTTTATTCAAAGATGCTTACAATGCGTTCTTCTTTGTGCTAAAAATGAAACAGCCATTCCCTGTTCTATAAGCCCTCTCTGCCCTCCACCCCGGCTGGGCTGTCGTGTCTAGTTCGAACTCAACAGCCTCAGGCTTCTCATTCTCTGCCCAGTGTGTGCAGGTGACTTTAGGGGAATGAGTGGTCAGGGCAACAAGGGGCCAGAAGTTAGTCACCTTGCAAGGCAGAGGTACTGGGTACTCTGCATCTTTCTCTGCCCTTGGAGATTTTGTGCCTGCAGCTCCCTCTGCCGAGGGCATTAGACTCTTTCCGTTGGCTTGTCTGACCTCCCAAGTCAAAGCAAAGTGTCCTCTTTGGAGAGTTTTTCCCAGTGTATGTTGTGTCCAGACACCCTGCAAATTCTGAGTCCTCTCTATTCTCGTAATACTTTGCTCTTTCCCTTTTCATATTGTTTTATACCTCGTTGTGTGAAGTGGCACCAGATTGTAATTTTCCTGTAGTAAAGGTTCTATTTTATTATATTCTGTGTTCTCAACATCCAGACAATATTGGTAACAGAGTACATGGTTTTGGAAGGAGGAAAGAAGGAAGACCTCTCTTCCTTCTTTGAAGGAAAGAGGGAAGATAGAAGGAAGGAAGGCTGTTCTTCATCGGGCTCAGACTGCAGACGGGTACAATATCTGTTGTTGATTTCTTAATATTTAAATATGGGTGTGTGCACATACATTTAATCCAGAAGAAAGAAGTAATCAGGATTACATTCATCATTTGAGTATAATTTCCATTTGCCAACTCTTGGGGTAGTAACTATAATGAGGCCTAATATCAATGTTGTATTTACTCTTTTTTAAGAGATAAGGAAGGAATTTGAATGCAAATTATAATGTTTTTCTTCAAAGGCAAATGATTTGCCACTCTTTAATTTGATAAAGTTCTTTATGCTTCAAATACAGACTTTTAAATATTAATAAACAGGAATCAAATCCTCAACCCTTCATGAATTAATTATCACAATTTTAAAAATCCAATTCTACAAAGCAAATCATACAGTGCAAAGTGGATTTCCCAAATTATATCTTCTTTTTTGGTATTAATTCATATGATTAAATAAAATTTTATGCATATTAAATTGAGTATTAATACTATAATGTGAAGTTTCCTATTTTTTGGTATTACATAATTTCAAATATACATTTTTTGCTTTCAATAAAATGACTATAATTATCATTAAATCCATTTTTATTTTTATCAGTATATTATGTTTGAATAGTTTAAAAGATCAAATATTACTGAAAGTAATTTTTACAAAAGAGTCCCTTCTCTTCACCTTCTAATCCTATCATCCCTCAAGTACACAATTTCAATTTTTTTAGCTATTTTCTCCAATTTTCCATTTTATTTCTAGATAATATGTATATACTGCTATCCATCAATTCGTCTGATTAGACTTACCTATTGATTTACAACTACAGATAATAAGGATTTTAGCTCATTTATACCTCCTCTTTCCCTTCCATCATCATCTTTCTTTTTTGTCATTTTCAGTGTGAGTTTATTTAAAAAATATTTTTAAATTAACGTATAATGTATTATTTGTTTCAGGGGCCTTCCATCATCTTCTCAATAAAATTATATCTCAAGTATCTGTTAAATCTATATTCAGTGTTTTCATTATTTTGACCATGTTTATGTAGCATGTGGTTAAACAATGATTACATTCCTTTCTTACATAACTTTTTTTTCCTTAAAGTTACTAATTGCCTCATTTTAAGACCTTTTCTTAATTTTCTTTGAACAACTGACTAAATATTCCCACATTCTCAACAGCTCTATAAAATGTCTCTCAATCCAGTTTTATACAAAACATGTTAGGTGCTTGAAGAATTAGACCCTTGCCTTCTACCTCCCACACCTGCCCACTCCAGTCCCAGGTCCAGAGAGTCCCCGTAATGCCTCATCCTGCTGTTCCAGTCTGGATAGTTCCTCTGTGGGTGCTCGGCTCCTCTTCTCTTGGATCTTCCATTTGCCACCACCCTAGGAATTCTCTTTGTCTTCAGTGGATCTTGTCTGCTCAGTCCCATGTATCCCCATATCCCCGTATCCTTTTTCTAAGTTGAGCTCTTTTGTATGAGTGTGTGTTTGTGTCTTGCATTTATCCACACTTGAGCACACCCTCTGATAGCTTCCCAAGAAAGATGATTGGGAAGTACATTTTTTGAGGCTCTGTGTGTGTCAGAATTGTCTCTTTTCTACCCTCTCACTTGATGGAGAGTTTGGCTAAATATAGAATTCTTGGCTAAAAATAGCTTAAAAATAAATTTGAGGGTCTAGCTCTATTATCTTCTACCCCCCATTTGAGAAGTCTGATGCCATTCTTATTCACAGTCTTCTATCCATTATGTGTCTCACCATCGTCCCCACCCCCTCGATTCCTACCAGAGACTTTTAGAGTACTCTGTTACCAGTGTTTGAAATTTCATGATAATGAATCTTTTGTTGTTTTTTATTATTGGTTGGGGGTTTTATTTGCTTTTGTTTTTTGTCTTTTATTCAATGGCTGGATACCCAAAGGGCCTTTCTGAGAAGAAGCTCGTGTTCTTCAGCTCTGGAAAATTCTTTTATGTTATTTTATTTATTTATTCTTTTCTCATTATTTTCTTTTCTTTCTGGAGCTCCTATCACTTAGCTGTTAGGCCTCCTCAATCAACTATCTAATTTCTTAGGTTTTCTTTCTTATTGTCCAGTTACTCACCATTTTACTCTACATTTTGGATTCCCTAACCATGTCCTCCACTTTTCTACTCAGTTTTTCATTTCTGCCATCCAATTCTTATTTTTCTAGTGTTGTTGTTGTTGTTGTTGTTGTTCTCTTCCAAATATTCTTTTTAAAATTGTCACCTTGTTCCTCTTGGATGGATATATACCATCTCTTATTTCTCTGAGGACAGTAATGACTTTTTTCATGTTTCTTCTCCCTCCATAGTTCGTTTCTCTGAGTTCCTTTTTTAAAACCAGTTTATTGGGATATAATTCTTCTGTCATTAAATTCCGTCATGTTAAGGGTCTAATTCTATTGGGTGTATTCATTAAATCATTCCACCATCTCTACAATCCAGTTTTAGAATATTTCCACCACCCCGAAGAGATCTCACGGACCCATTTGCAATTCATCTCCATTCCCAACTAGTCCCAATCAGCCAATAATCTGCTGTCTTTATACACTTGCTTTTTCTAGACATTTTGTATAAATAGAATTGTACAAGATACGATCTTCTGTGTCTGCTTTCTTTCACTGCACATGCCGGGTTTGAAGGTTACCCTTGCTGCAGCACGCATCAGCTGTCTGTTCCTTTTTGTATTGCTGAAGAGTATTCCGGGTATGAATGTACCCATTTTGTCATTCACCCATTGACTATAATTTGGGTTGTTTCCACTAAAGGGGAATTATAAACATCCTCTTGTTATTTTAATATTTGATGTTGAGTTCCATGTTTCACCATTTAGAGGGGTTTTACCAAATAAATGCACTCCCTTGCAGTTTGTTCATCCTTAGACAGGCCAAAAAAGTTATTTGGAAACCGTATGTGTCCATGAAGGGAGGTGGCACAGTGGGGGCTTCATAGTTAATTCTAGATTTTTTAAAAAATTTATTTATCAGATAGAGATCACAAGTAGGCAGAGAGGCAGGCAGAGACAGAGGAGGGAGCAGTCTCCCTGCTGAGCAGAGAGCCTTATGCGGGGCTCAATCCCCAGACCCTGGGATCATGACCTGAGCCAAAGGCAGAGGCTTTAACCCAGAGCCACCCAGGCGCCCCATTCATTGTTAATTCTTTGAGGAAATTCTCTTGTCCGTGTTTTTCATGCCTTTCTCTTGGACTGATAGAATTTTTCAGAGACGAGTCTCCTCATGCTTTGGCTGGAGGATATAATGCTAGCTTCCAGCGTTTCAGGAATTGAGAGGAAGGAGAAGGCTAAGATGTCACAAATTTTAGGACAAAAACTTTTTTTGATGCCCCATTTTCAGAAAGAGATCCCCTGCCTCCTTTGTGCTTTGTGTACCTGAGTCCTGAGACCCTTTGTTTTCTTTCTCTTCTGCAGGGCTGGCTGCTCAGAGCAGATGAGAAGATCTGGAGATGCTAGTTTCTAAAAAGACTTTGAAACAATCTCTCTATTTTTAGCCCTACCATTATCTCTCCTTCTCGCCTATTTCCACAGCTAACCGGTGCCCATTTCTGAGCCTGGGGGTTTTACAGTGTAAAGTAGGTTACCTCTCTGCTTTACCCACTGGCCCGTTTAGGATTAGCTTTCCTGGCTCCACTAATCCATCGACCGCTTTTCCATTTACTTTGCAGCGTCCAAAATGTTACTGCTATTGTTTCCGTTCCTAGTTTCCTAGGTCTGTGCCTCTATAAAAATCCTTCTGCTCTCATTCTCAGAGCATTTTCGTTCTGAGTACTTATTCGACCAGCCATATTAAATGAGAATCTCCACTTAATTCGGTAAGGAAAAATAAAACTTCCAATTTCAAATAATGTATATAAATACGTCACCCTCAAAGAAGTGCGGCATGACCCACTACTCCTTCAATGTGCGTTCCACACAGTGACCTCTTTTCAAGAGTCCAGAATGCAAAGGGACGGGGAAGATTAGCCTCGTGATGGAGAAACCTGCCGAACACTTCCTCAGCCAGGTGACCAAAGTCAAGGTTAACAGGGTAAGTCATGTTCGTAGTGTCTACCCTGCATATCATGTGAGGAGAATGGCACTTCACCTTTGTGGCTCCCTTCCCTAAACCCATGATCCCAGTCTAATCATGAGAAAAACGTGAGACAAATCCCAACAGAGGGACAATTACAAAATACATGACCAGTATTTCTCAAAACTGTCGAAGTCCCCCAAAATGAGGACAGTCTGAAGAGCTGTCACAGCCAGGGGGCGCCTAAGGAAACATGACAAATAAATGGAATGAGGTAACCTGGACAGGATCTGGAAACAGAAAAAGAACATTGGGCAAACACTAAGGCAATCTGAATATTGAATGAGCTTTAGGTAACAGGAATGTATCGATATTAGGTTAACTGTGACAGAAGTACTACACCAGTAGGGAAACCGGTGGGCTGTGGGGCCCGTGGCAACTCTCTACTATCTCCACAACTTCTCTGTAAATCTAAAATTATTCTTTTAAAAAGTTTATTTAAAAAATTAAGCCTCTCTCATTTTTCCTTTGACTGTTTATTGATACCTTCATGCCAGCTGAAATGTGCCACGATTTGGCCCAATTCTACCTCCTACTAAAATTATCGGCCAGCTATTCTAACTTGTGTATTAGAATAGTTTGTTCATTCTCTTTTATAAATGTTTATTGACAACATACCATGTTGCAGGAAATATACGTGGTGCTGGGGCTACAGAGATTAATAAAATATGATTCCTGTCCCACAAGACATTCACGTCCTGGGAATACAGACTGACACAAAATATTTTTCCTATTCTTCTTCCCGAGAAATATACCAGGAATACATTTTGCTATTTGTATTAAGAATATGAAAAAAATAAAGCTGAAATTCTCTAGTTCTTAAAAACTTTGGTTTAGGTGAGATGTGGAATCTCTTAGAATTATATCATCAGTTAAGAAACATTCAAGAAGGAGCACCTGGGTGGCTCAGTTGGTTAAGTGACTGCCTTCAGCTCAGATCATGATCCCAGGGTCCTGGGATTGAGCCCCTCATCGGGCTCCCTGCTCAGCGGGGAGCCTGCTTCTCCCTCTCCCTCTACCTGCTGCTCCCTGACCCCTTGTATTCTCTCTGTCAAATAAATAAAATCTTTTTTAAAAAACAGGAAAAAATGTAAGAATAATTAACTATCTGGTGGAGAAGGGCGTGTTGACAACAGAGAAACAGAACTTCCTACTTTTTGACATGACCACACATCCCCTCACCAACAACAATATTAAGCAGCGCCTCATCAAGAAGGTTCAGGAAGCTGTTCTTGACAAATGGGTGAATGACCCTCACCGCATGGACAAGCGCTTGCTGGCCCTCATTTACCTAGCGCACGCCTCCGACGTCCTGGAGAATGCTTTCACTCCCCTTCTGGACGAGCAGTGTGATTTAGCCACCAAGAGAGTGCGGCAGCTCCTAGACTTAGATCCTGAAGTGGAATGTCTGAAGGCCAACACCAGTGAGGTCCCGTCGGCAGTAGTGGCCACGTTCACCCAGTGACGGCACAGAGTGAGATATTCTTTCAGGAAAGTCAGTGGCTTCAACTCCATTGACTACTGATTTTTTGTAATTCGTACTTTACCACAACTATAGTTGGTTTTTGTTTTATATAATAATGGGTAGATTTTTTGGGTTTGTGTGTGAATGCAAGAAACTGCTGGTATGAGAGACCTTTCTGCTTAGGGTTAGAGAAAGAAGTTTTACTGTAATTGGCATTTCATACCTTGTTGATTTCAAGAGCATTGCCATTCTCACCATAACAGGTTGGATTTCTGTTATGTTTGCTTTCAAACTACCTCCAGTTCTACACGCATGTCTTTTTTGTTATTTTAATTTTGTTTGGTAAAATATTTATTGAAAAAATATACTCTGGAAGGAGACAAAAAGATATCGAGGATGTTTCCAGTAACTGTGCTGGTTAATCCTAATAGCTTGTATATTCATTTGGATTTTTTACATAAAAACAGTTATTTTTATTTTTTCTTCTACATTTTGTTTCTTTAAAATTTTTTTTAAGTTTATTTATGTGATAGCGCAAGCAGCCAAGAGGGAGGGAGAAGCAGACTCCCCGCTGAGCAGGGAGCCTGATGCAGGGCTCAATCCCAGGACTCTGGGATCATGACCTGAGCAGAAGGCAGACGGTTCACTGACTGGGCCACCCAGGTGCCCACCTTCTGTTTCTTTTATTCTTCTTGCCTTATAGCACTAGTATCTCCAGTATAATGTAGAACAGAAGTGATGATAGTGATCATTCCTGTTTCAATTTTAACTCAAGCAAATGTTCAAAATTCACTACTAAGTAAAATGTAGTTGTTGATCTTTTGAAAAAAATCCTCTTGATGAAATTAAGGTAGTCCTCTTCTTACACCTGACCTTTTAACAACATGGGTTTGAACTGCATGAATCCACTTATACACAGATTTTTTTTATTAAAAAAAAATACGTGTATAGTGCTATAGTATAGCACTATACATGTATTTTCTCTTGTTATTTTCTTAACAATTTCTTTTCTCTAGTTTACTTTATTGTAAGAATCAACTGTGTTATTTGTAAAGCTCTGGTTAAGAGTAGGATATTAGTAGTTAAGTTTATGGAGATTCAAAAGTTATATGAGGATTTTTGAATGCAGAGGTGGGTGGGTCCCTTAAACCCTACATTGTTCAAAGGTCAACTGTACTTTGTTGAGAGATAATTTTCTTCTTGATCATACTTTGGTCTACATCTGTTGAGATAACTCTATGTTCTTTTCCAATGAGTTACATTGATTGAATTTTTTAAAAAGAATTAAACTCCTTTATTAACATTTTTTCAGTTTTATGAATAACATACCATTATTCAATCAACAGAGCTAGAATGATTGGCTTTTGATAGTTGGTTTCTTTCCTAATAGACATGGCACCTGGAAAACAATGTTTTATTTTTCTGCTAACTAGACAGACTGATAAAGCTGTTGGTCCCATGGCTACCAATCTTTGTTTAAAAGAAGTACTGAAAGATACAGAAGACTAAGAAGTACTTTTGGAAACTGAGTCTATCCTCTCCTCTCCCTCTGGGTGATAGAGGAAGGAGTGGGACTGCAGTTTCAGGATATTGGTCTCTCTTTTATATTTGAATTCAATTAACTAGCAAACAATGTGTTACTAGTTTTACTAGTTTTAGATGCAGAGTTCAGTGATTCATCAGTCTTCTGTAATACCCAGTGCTCTTTACATCATGTTCCCTCCTTAATGTTCATCACCCAGTTACCCCATCTCCCCCACCCTTTTCCCCTCCACATGCACTTCTTTAGCATCTCCTCAGTTTGAAACTTTCCACAAGTACAGGTGTGCCTGGCTGGCTCGGTCAGAAGAGCACGTGACTCTTGATCTCAGGGTTGTGGGTTCAAGACTCACGTTGGATGAAGAGATTACTAAAAAACAAAACAAAAACCACAAACTTCAAATGAAAACATAATAAAAAGTAAACTTTCCACAAGTGCAGATTCTTCTGTGCTTTTCAAAAATTGAGAGAGAAATCAGAAATTCTTTAACTCACCAAAAGTGGAATCTGTAATTAAGGTATTTTCTAATAGAGACATGTACCTTAAAAATATATTTTTCTGGCATTATGCTAAGTGAAAGAGAAAAGAAAGAGAAAGATAAATATTGTATTCACTTATTTGCAGAATCTAGAAAAGCCAAACTCATAGCAATAGAAGTATATATCTGAAGAATACTCAAGGATAAGAAAGTTTTGTGCTAAGTCTCAAAAATGATGGTTACTAGGCACCAGGATGTGGGGGCAATAGAGAGATGCTGCTCAAAAAGTACAGACTTCTAGTCATAAGATGAAAGCGTTCTGGTGATCTAATGTATAGCATAGTGTTGCTAAATGATGACCACACTAAGTCTAGTTAACATCAATCACGCATATTTTCACTATCAAATCATACAGGTGAATTGTTCCATCAAGCCATCCCATTTATACTGCATACAGTGTGGGCTTCATATGACTTGCTTGTTGCTCTGCACACCACTCAGGAGGTAGGGAGGTACCAAGGGCATAGCTCAAAGACACCAAGAATCCCTTCTCTTTCCTCATTTTCTCTCTGTAATTCTCGGCATGTTGCCTTTTGATTCCAATGTTTTCTCTATTGCAAAAAGGACAGTAACTCCAAGGACCCAACTGTTGTATAACAGTTTCCAAACCCTGGAAGAAGTGAAGAGGCCCTGTCCTTGCCTCCTGTGCCTTTTAAAGAGTTATAAGACCTTATTCAGAACATCTAGCAGGTGCTCCCTCATGTCTCATTGGCTGGATTTGCATCACATGCTCATTTCGAAACCAATCATGAACTAATGAAGACTCACACTTTGTGGCTCTTAAGAAGGACTCCCACAGTTATTGGGTGTAGGGGGAGGAGGGACAGGATAATCGGTTCTTCCACAGGCAATGACAATGAACATCTTTTCACATGGTTAGCTGTTTCCACTGGTCAATTTTTTAAAATTATTCTTATTAACATATAGTGTATTATTTGCCCCAGGGGTACAGGTCTGTGAATCATCAGGCTTACACATTTCACAGCACTCACCATAGCACATACCCTTCCCAATGTCCATGACCCAATCACCCTCTCCCTCCCTCCCTCCCCTCAGCAACCCTCAGTTTGTTTTGTGAGATTAAGAGTCTCTTATGGTTTGTCACCCTCCCAATCCCATCTTGTTTCATTTTTTCCTTCCCTACCCCCCAAGTGCCCCACCCTGCCTCTCAAATTCCTCATATCAGAGAGATCACATGATAATTGTCTTTCTCTGATTGACTTATTTCGCTAAGCATGATACCCTCTAGTTCCACATCATTGCAAATGGCAAGATTTCATTTCTTTTGATGGCTGCATAGTATTCCATTGTGTATATATACCACATCTTTATCCATTCATCTGTCGATGGGCATCTAGGCTCTTTCCATAGTTTGGCTATTGTGGACATTGCTGCTATAAACATTCAGGTGCATGTACCCCTTCGGATCACTACATTTGTATCCTTAGGGTAAATACTCAGTAATGCAATTGCTGGGTCCAAGGGTATCTCTATTTTCAACTTTTTGAAGAACCTCCATACTGTTTCCACTGGTCAATTTTTGTATTGCTATATCAACAGCCTGCTGTTCAAATAGCTTTATAGTAAGCCTTGATATCTGTGAAGACCTGTCCTTCCTCAAAATTGGGTTGGTGATTCTGAGCTCTTTGCTCTTCCGTATGAAGTTTAGGAACAACTTAACCAATTTTCCTGAAATACGCTGTTGGGATTTTTGGTTGATATGACATCATGCAGATTTATTTGGAGGAACTGTCATCTTTATGATATTGGGGATTCCATCTAGGAAAATGGCATAACTTTCTGTGGTATATATGGCCACAGATTCTTTGCACCCCCTTCTAGGTGGACCCTCTTTCCACACCTCTTGTGTCTGGGCTGGCTTTGCTGTTTGCTTTACCCAGTAGAATGTGGCAAAAATGACCCTTTGCAAGCTCCAGAGCTTGGGGTACATGAAGTGATAATGTTTCTGCTTTCACTCTCCTGGAATGCTGCCTTGAGACCACTAGACCATAACGAAGCCCAGGATAAAAGAGCATATGGAAAGAGAAACCCCGCTGTCTCAGCCAAGTTCAGCCCCCAGCCAGCTGACCTGCCGGCTGAATGCAGCTGTGTAGATGAGCCCAAGCAAAAGCAGCAGAGAACTGCTTAGCCAACCCATAGAATTCGATGAAATGATAAACTGTTGTTGATGTAAGCCATAAAGTTTGGGGGTATTTTATTCCACAACAAGAACACTAGCTGAATGGGAAATTGGTACCTAGAAGTGGGGTGCTGCTCGAGGAACAACATAATGCATGTGGCCTGGCCTTGGGACTGTACAGTGGCCTGAGACTACCAGGGCAACAAGGAGACTGTTAGCAGAAGCTTGAAAAAGCAGTGGGGAAACTACTCTTGAAGTCTAGAAGGATGGTAAACCATATTTTGTGCTAGTGAAAAACTTGGCAAAAGTGTTGTCAGCACCACATGAAGCAAAGAAACCAGCTGGCTACATGGAGGATCATGAGAAATAGTGACTTATTATTATTGCATTGAGACAATAAAACAAGTTTTGGGATGGTTTTATACAATGCATAATTGAAACACTAATGAACTAGTGAGTCTAATTGTTACGAACTTAATTTTTGTCCGCTCAAAAATGCGTCTGTTGAGGGGCGCCTGGGTGGCTCAGTAGGTTAAAGCTCTGCCTTCGGCTCAGGTCATGATCCCAGGGTCCTGGGATCTAGCCCCGCATCGGGCTCTCTGCTCTGTGGGGAGCCTGCTTCCTCTCTCTCTCTGCCTGTCTCTCTGCCTACTTGTGATCTCTGTCTGTCAAATTAAAAAAAAAAATGCGTTTGTTGAAGCCCTAATCCCCAATATAACTGTATGTGGAGGTAAGGCCTTTAGGGAGGTGATTAAGGTTAAATGAGGTCTAAGAATGGGTCCTTAATAGAACAAAATTGGTTTCCTTATTAATTTTGTCTCTGGGGAAGAGACACCAGAAATCTAGTAGCCTGTCTATAGATATTCTCGGGTTATTTTTTAAAAGATTTTATTTATTTATTTGTCAGAGAGAGCGAGAGCACATGCACAAATAGGGGGAGCATGCAGAGGCAGAGGCAGACTCCCTACTGAGCAAGGAGCCCGAATCAGGGCTTGATCCCAAGACCCTGGGATCCTGACCTGAGCCAAAGGCAGACACTGAACTGACTGAGCCACCCAGGTGTCCCTTGGATTTTTTTTAAACAGATAATGATATTTTCAGAAAAGAATGATATTCATTTCAAATTATTATAGCTCATTTATTTTTTTCCCTAGCTAAGGCGGCAATATTTATGATATTTTCATTTAATTTTGTAAAAGTATTATATTCACATGCTTTAAGAAATAATAAAAGGGGTGTAGTAGGGACACCTGGGTGGCTCAGTTGGTTAAGTGTCTGCCTTCGGCTCAGGTCATGATCTCAGGGTCCTGGGATCGAGCCCCTGGTTGGGCTCCCTGCTCATCGAGGAGTTTGCTTCTCCCTTTCCCTCTGCCCCCCCCCTCCCTCTGCCCCTCCCCCACCATTGCTTGTTCTCTCTCAAATAAATACATGAAATCTTTAAAAAAATGTACACCAATTTTTTTAAAAAGGTGTGTAGTAAAAAGTTATGCTGTATCTGTCATTCTTTTGTTTTATTACAATGGTAAATATAGTATTGACCAATATGGCTGTCAGCAGGTATCTCTGCCTTCTAACTGCCTTTGATTAAAATGTTTCTAAGTTTTGCACTAAAAAGTTGATGCTTTCTATAGGCTTTTTAAAGTAGGTTTTTGAGAGAGATACTTAATTCATCATGTTAAAGAAGTGATCTTCCATCTTTATATTGTTAGTAACTTATTTATCATGATTATGAGTGAAATTTTATCTAATCTTTTTGTCTTTTAATTTGAGGTATAACTTATATACAATAAAATGCACAGATCATAAGTGTGTATTTTAATGAGTTTTGATATGCATGTGCCCAGGTAACCCATACCCCTCTCAAGACAGAGAACATTTTCTGGGGTGCCTGGGTGGTTCTGTTGGTCAAGCTTCCGACCTTGATTTTGGCTCAGGTCATGATCTCAGGGTCATGAGATTGATCCCCATGTCAGGCTCTACACTCAGCAGGGAGTCTGTTTCAGATTCTTTCCCTCTGCCCCTCCCCTCACTTGTGCACATGCTCTCTCTCTCCCTAAAAATAAATAAATTTAAAAAAAAATACACAGAACATTCTCATAACCCTAGAAAATTCCTTTGTGACCTTTCTCAGTCAATCCCGCCACCCTACTCTCTTGGGACAATGAGATTTCTGATTTTTACATTAGATTGAGTATGTCATTCCCAGAACATGATATAAATTGAATCATTGATATATCATCAATGTTATAAATTGAATCAGCAGTTTATTTCTCTTTTTTCTCTCTCCATTTTAAATTGTGGGTAATATTCCATTATATGAACAGGTATTACTATCTTTGCTCTAAACAGTCAAAAATCCTGTAAGGAAATTAAAAAGAAAAGTCATTTATATTTACCCATATATATATATATTTTTTTTACCATTACTGTCACTCTATGTTCTTTCGTGTAGATCTGCGTTTCCAGGTAGTATCATTTTCCTTCAGCCTAAAAAATACTTTCTTCAACCTGTCTTGTCATTTGGAAATGCTGATGATGAATTTGCTCAGCTTTTGCTTAACAGAAAAATGTCTTCAGTTTGCATTCATTTTTGAAGAAGATTTTTTTCTGAATATAGAATTCCAAAATTATAGGTTTTTTTTTCTTTTAGCACTTACAGATGTTGATCTTCTCTACTATAGCTTTCATCACTACCAATTAAGAATTCAGTGCCATGTCATCACTGTGTCCTATACGTGATGTGTCTTCTCTCTCTGGCTGCTTCTAAGATTTTCTTTCTATCTTTGGTTTTTTGTCAGTTGACTAATGTGATAATAATATGCCTACTACAGGTTTCTTTGTCCTTATTCTGCTCAGGCTTCACTGAAATTCTTGAATTCGTAAGCTGGTATTTTCATCACATTTTATTCTTCAAATATTTCTTTCTGCGCCATACTCTGTCTTCTCCTTCTAGGTTTCCAGTAGTTATACAGGACTGTGAGATTACTCATTTTTTATAGCCTACTGATTTTTCTCTGTTTCTCTAGTTTAGATAGTTCCTATTTTCCTCTCTTTAAATGCACTGATTCTCTCCTCTACGGTGAGTACCTCCAACATGCTTGCTGCAGGCATTTTTCTAGAAGAGACAGTGACAGAGATAGAGACTTAGGTTGGAGTGGAAATAGTAATAGCCATCCTTCTTCTTGATCACCTGACACAAAGAAGAGAAAACAACCAATGCTGATAACAGACCCAGACTTCCTTATCATCTTTCCATGCCTCGTTTAAAAACATGAAGCAATCATCGAGGACCACCCAGACATCTGCTTTTCCATCAGTTCTCTTTTCAGCCCTATTTCTCATTCCTGCCCTTTGAAATATGTTCAGTCTTTTGTCTCAAAGTTCTCTAGTTCAGATCTTCCATCAGGGCTGCCACTGGCCAGTGGAAGCCAGTTGTCAGAGGGGCCTGGGAGACATGGTTCACAGCGGTCAGCTGCCCAGGGGCCTAGAGCAGGGTGGAGAGCGCATCTGCAGAAAGCAAAAAAGGAGAAGGATGAGTCCATGAAGATTTTGAGCGCTATCTTTTGTTGCATAACTTGGGGAGAAATCAAAATGTGCCAACCGTCTAACCATTCTCAAGTGGCTGAAACAAAACTGCAAGCCATCCTGTAGAAAATCAAAACCAAAACCAAACAGCTTCTTCACTTTCTCTTTGACGCCGGTCACATGTGGAAATACACATGGATGGAAGGGCAGGGGTTTCAGATCAGAAAACAAGATTGTTTCCTATTGCATGCTTACGCCCTAATTTATCGCTTTGGTGATAGAACCAATTGCTACTCGGGGGAGGGAAAAAAAAGGAGCAAAATAGTGGGCTCTGACTCAGTGGAGCTGACCAGGCTAAGGCATCGAGCGACTGTTTCTAATGGTTGCGATTTCAGGAAATGTCTCAGTCTTGTCATGGCTGTCCCTAAGGATTTGTTTAAAAATTCAAATGTCGGGGCGCCTGGGTGGCTCAGTTGGTTAAGCAACTGCCTTCGGCTCAGGTCATGATCCTGGAGTCCTGGGATCGAGTCCCAAATCGGACTCCCTGCTCGGCGGGGAGTCTGCTTCTCCCGCTGATCTCTCTCTCCTCTCATGCTCTCTCTCTCTCTCTCAAATAAATAAATAAAATCATTAAAAAATTAAAAAAAAAATTCAAATGTCACGTATTTATTGTATGCTGAGAAATCCACTGTGCCTTCAGCTACACGTTCTGGAGGACAGTTCAACATGATCCCGGGAGTGGGACTATTTACTCCTTGCATATTACCTAAAGCCGAATGGTGTGCCAGGCTAGTTTCCCTTTGGTTAATAATAAAGCCTAATTGGTCTTTGATCCAAAATTATGCTTCACTTGGCAAAGCTGTGGCTGACATCTTGATGCTTTGTACCCAGTGAAAGTATTCATCAAGTAGTATGTCATATTTCAGGTTGAAGACTTTTCCAACTAGGAATCAGTGGATGGGATTCAGGGACCCATGAAACCCCTAAAATTGGTTGCAGAATGTTTGACATGCATACATTTTTTCTGGGAAGATCTATTGTTTCTACAAATCCTCTGAAGCTAAGCCTTCCTGCGTCCTTCTAAATCAATTAGCACTCCTCTACCTAGTTTTCATCAACGGCCCTTCCACTTTTATCTCATTGTTTGGGCTTACATATTTTCATTTATTAGCTATTGTTATAGGGGATTCTCAAGAGGGAGAAAGATAAACAAATGTGATCAGCTATTTTTAATGTTGAGAAACCATGGCTGAATACAAATGTATTGAAAAGGAAACTAGATGAAGGATGGGAGAGCCATAAAAAGTTTTTTTTCAAAATAGAGATAAGAATTTATTACAAAGATGCCCTCCCTGACAGTCTTGTTGGCTTGCCTTATGGTGCTTTAGGTGAGAGAGTTCGGGGTATAAGCCATAAAAAGTAAGACCATCTTTTCCCTGAATTTAATGATTTGCCCCTCAATAGTATTAACCTCATGGTCCTGGGTTGGGACCCATTCTCATTCTGAGAATTCCATCATACTTATTTGGAGTTTTACAAGATGGTGGGATAATCTTCTTGAGCTTGGCAGAATGATTATAAGCAGCTCCATGATACAATATTTGGTACTCCCTCCTAGGAATGGTACATTGATATAAAGGAATTTCTGCCTGCTTTGGCAAGTATTACATAGATATGGGATAAGAAAGGGGTCTTAAACTCAATGTTTTTTAGGAGCTGGGCCAGTATGAGGTAGACAAGTAGTACTGGACCAAAGAAATTGTGTTCTATATCCAAAGGGGGCAGCCTTTACTCAACTCCATTTTTTTTTTTTTTTTTTTGGATTAAAAAAAAAAAATACAATTGTAGAAGTTGGCAACTAATTCAAAACATTTTAAAACACTGTGTGGGATGCACATATGTTTTGAGGGTGTATTTGGCCCCAGGGCTGCTGGTTTGGGATCTCTGGTGTAAAGGAGTCGTTCCCAAGCCTGGCTGCAGATCGGAATCATCTGTGGAGCTTAAAAAACACAGATGCCCAGTCCCCTCCCCAGACTTGCTGACTCGCATCTCTGGGGTTGATCCTGATGCACAGCCAAGTTTAAGAACCACAGAGCAAAGAATTGGTTGATGGAACAGCATTAACCATCCTTAAAGCTACAAAATTTTAAAAATGATCATAATAAAGGAAGTCAAGATAAATGAATAAACTGTCACCTCCATAGGAGAGCAAAAATGGTGAAGACATATAAGAATCTCTTTAAATGTGTTCTCCCATGTCTCAAATTTTGTTTTTCTGATCTTTTTCTAGAGTCCTGCGTTCCAATGTAGTAGCCACTAGCTACATGCAGCTACTTAGATTTTAATTAAAATTAAATAAAATTTAAAATTCAATTGATTCGTTGCACTAGCCACATTTCAAGTGCTAAGTAGCCACATGTGGCTTGTGGCTTCTGTAGTGGACAGAGCAGATCTAGTCCATTTCCAACATTACAGGAAGTGCTATTGGTCAGCCCAGATACTATACATGAAAATCAAGTGAACTTTGTAGGCCTTTTAAGCCATTCATGTGGGATTCTGATATTTCAAGGGAGTGGTAATTATCACTATAGAATAAAACATTTCTGAATTGGCCACATGGGTTTATGCCTTTAAATTGTGTGATGCTTACCCAAATGGAAATTAATTAGTAAATATAGAGATTTATTTTTAAGTGCAGAAGTATTCATGCAATCATTGGATAAATATTTATCCTTTTTGTGCCAAGCACTCTGCTCTTTGTGTTTTTAAATTATTCATGGAATTGAGTAAGGTTAAAAAATGGGCTTAGGCAGCTTCCAAGAGTTATATTCCCCAGTAAATATATATTACTCATAGTTTTCAGTCTAATTTTCCCTTTCAGTTTTATGGAATTCCCTTTAATGCAATAGTTATATTAGGTTGAAACATGTTATTTGGAATATGTAATGTAGTTTGATGGTTAAAAGGAAGAACAGAAAGGCAGCACTGCTACTAGCAAAGAAATATTCTCTTTGCTGAAAAAGTATAGATGGCAGGTGGTGAGTTTTGATCTGACCATAACTAGGCAAGGATGTGACACTTGCCCACCAGTGTGACACATTTAACCAGAGCAGCATTCTACAAAGCCATTCAACCCCAGTGACTGCATGCTTCTTACTCCTCCTCAGGCAACATTCAGTGGATAAAAATCCAGAAAGGCAGACAAGACAAGAAGGAATCCTAAAGTTAAAGGCCTTAATGCCCTGGGGTTAAGAACTAACTTTTAAATTTGTACAAAATTCTGAATGCTTGGGAATCATCATAAATAAAACAAAAAGTAGAGTTCAGCTACAAAAATCACAAAGTAATTTAGGAGCAAGCACTGTTGGGTAATGTCAAGAGTTGTTTAATCCAGGTTTATAGAGATGTTGATTAAGATAAGACCAAGTGATAAATAGTCACCAGGAACAAGATGGGAGTAAAGGTGACCCCATAGAAGATGGAATGGCTTGGTGCCTGGAAGTGTCTTCTGTAGTCATGAACAGTTAATGAATTCCTCAGGGACACTTGGATTGGATTTTAAAATGGTCCAACAAGTTAACTTATATTTTGTGTGTGGTATAAATCTGAGTATTTTATAGTCTCCATGTGCCTCTTAGAATAATAATAAAGGCTGGGACTGCCTTTGGAATGCAGTAAATACTTGAATCCTTATCTTTGTAGTGGTTACGTGTCTCTGATAGTGTTAAGGAGTCAGTAGAAACTCTGGTTACCTAATCTTATCTCATAGCATGAGTTACCTCCTTTATGAAAACATCAGCCAGGCCAGTTGGTTCACCATCAATGAATGATTTGCACAAAAGTACCACAGTGACTTGAGTTTCTCTCTCTCTTTCTCTCTCTCATTTTTTTAAAAGATTTATTTGTTAGAGAGAGAGAGGGAGAGGGAGAGAGTGCAGGGATTCTAGGCAGAGGAAGAAGAAGAAATAAACCTTAGCAGATTCCACGCTGTGTAGCAAGCCTGATGTGGAGGCTTGCTCTCATGACCCAAGACCACCTAAGCTGAAACCAAGACTCGGGCACTCAAACAACTGTACCATCCAGGCACCCCAAGTTTCTCTCTTTCAAACACAGACATATACACCCCCATATTTATAATTCATATGACATGCCAGGCCCTGTGTTATGTGGTGGGGGGGAAACGGATCAGTAAGACACATACCCTACCCTTAAGGAATTTTTATTCTGGAAGATGAACAAATAATTACCATGTGTTGTAAAAAATGCAATAACAGAGACACAAAATTGAAAGTGACATGAATACATATAAAAGGAGATTGTCTAGGGATATGGATAAGTTGTCTTTTATTTAATGTTGACTTTACAACAAAGAAAAAAGCAACAAGAATATTTTGATATGTTATTAGATCCAAGGCTGTAATATTATTGTTTTAATCTTGGTCATCATCCTGTGTTGAAACAGCCCCTAAACTTCCTACTTCCAGACAAACCAGCTGAAGGAAGAACTTGAAGTAAGGACAAGAAAGAACTAAATACTAGATGGGAAGTAGATTCTTAAAATCTAGAAACGTCTGGGATATGAAACACCAAATAGGTGAGTCAATTGTTTTGGCCCAGCAAAGGAGGGCAAAGGTTATGGCAAAAGAGAGCCTTGGCTCAATGTCAGCAAGAGTTTGATAGACTTGTCTTTCAAAAGAGCATGTGTGGAGCTGACTGGTTAATTGTGAGGACCAGTGATCCGGAACAAAATGCAACTAGATCCACTAAATGAAGTTTACACCCGTGTAATTACTTAGAGAAATAGAAGCCACATCTTGGGTTTTGGCTAAATTGCTTAGTGAACATTTATGTTAGGTAGACCTGCCCGTGAGAGAGCAGTCATCTTTGTATCAACTTTATGAAAACCAGAGCCATGAACTATCATTGCAAAAGTTCATTATGGGTAGGGTAATAAGCTTAAAGAAATCTATAATATCTGAAAAGATCCTAAACCCTCAGATTGATTTTTCTCTGGATGGAAACAAGAACTCTCACTGGGAACTATTTGTTCCCTGAATGATCTTATCCCTGCCCCAGTTCATCTGAGTTTACCGCGTAGTTTAAGATCAAGAGTACTTGAAGATGAGATTTGTCCTCCATCTGTAGGACTAGGATTTAAATATTCCAGCCAACTCAAGGCATGTGAATCCTTTTATCTACTTTACTGCCTGAGAGCCAGCCAGCAACCCCTCGCACCGTCTTCTGGCTGGGTCTGTTCCAATTGGTGGGTGCACCGATTGTACCAATTGTTAAATATTTTGAATATTAACGAAAGACAGAGATGTACATGAGGCTGAAGAATAAAATAAGGTGACTGATTTTAATAGCCGTACTCGAATTAGTACTTTCAAACTGACAAATTTAAAAATAGCTTTCTTGGATGAGTCCTCTTCAGAACATTTTAAAAACAACATCAAAATTTTTCCCTTCAGATATTTCTGGAAGGAAAACATTCATTTGGATGTATAAATTATGGCCTGATTGTTAAGAAATCATTTATGGTATTTAAAGTTGTGCATGTGTGTGAGATCTCATATCAGACCACCATGGCTGGCTGGTGTTATTAAACAATGCAAATACTTTTCTTTCGAGCCCTGCTCACCACCCCTCATTGAAGATGGAAAACAAATCACACAACGTGACAATCTTAAGTTGCACCTAAATACAAGCAGCGAAATAAAACAAAATATCAGAAGAGATGAAAGCATGTAATTCTATGTCTTTGTGCCTGCCAGGGGTGGGGGTGGGGAGTGGTGGGGGTGGGGATATCTATGACTGAGGAAAAAGATGTAAGAAGCTGCACTAAGTCACTGCGTAAGGTCAGATCTCTGCTATGTCAGGTGAAAATGTACCGTGAGTATCTGTACTCACCTTGCTATCTGAGGAAGCAAGCGTGGGCCCCATTTAGATTAAGAGAGGGGCAAGAAGAGGGATATTCAAAACCCTCGTAATGGGGCTCCCAACCTGTCTGCCCTTGGTATTTATCTGCGTGGAAAATGTTATAAAAAGTGCTTGTCCAGGGACCAGACATGTATTAAATGACAGGATCTATTCAAGTGATGAATCTAGATCATAAAACTGTAGTTACACTGAGCTTGCACAGTGTTAAAAACAGTTCTCCATACTCTGTCCTGGTATGGGGACCTGGATATTTTTCCACCTTCTTTTTATAGATGAAGAACGGCTGGCTCAGGGAGAATAAGGGATTTTGCTCATGACCACACATTCAGTGAGGAGTTGGGGATTACTCCGATCTCGGTCATTCTACACTGTTCTATATCAGTGAGCAAAGACTTCGAGGATGGAGAAGTCTGCCCTCAGGGTCCATCAGATAACACGGCTGCTTCTACACTTGGTCTGTGGCTACCCTTGCAACCCGCTGGGCCACCCTTTGGTATGGAAGAGTCCCATTTGTGCCTCTGGGGCTACACCTACCTTGTGGCAGAATCAGGACTTAGGGCCTTCTTGGTTTGCACCCTCATTCCTAGTTCAGTGCCAGGGCATATACAAAGCACCTTGTAGAGGTTGGATTAAAGTCCCTGAAATGTTCCCAGTACATAAAGGAGAGAGCAGGCCTAGCTACTTGGCTCACACACTGAGGGTGGGCAACAATCACCATGTTTAGCTATTAATACTCCATTGGAAGACCTACTTCTTGCCAACTCAAGAGGTCTCCCTCCTTGCACATAGGGGCAGGAAAGAGAATTTTCCTATTTAACCAGATGGGAGTAATTTTGATGTGTCTAATCACTGCCCGAGTACTGCCAGCCATGTGGAAAATGAAGGACATTCATTAAGTTTTCACTCATTTGGAAATTCGGCTCTGTTGAGTCAGTCCCAAGGTTCTTACGGCACGTAGGAGAGGAGAGAGCGAGGCCTCTCCAGGAAGTTCTTGACTGATAGCTGGCTGCCTGTGTGCGTGTTTGTGAAGGAGCCTGGGAATTAGACCCCACCCTGTTTTACGGGTGAGCCTGTCCTGGGGGCTTCAGCAGTGTCTGCAGCACCCACCTACTTCCACTTCCGCCAACCTAACTCAGCAAGGAATGTCAAGTTCAGGGAATGTGCTCCAGTCAATGGGGAAAACTAATTCCCCACGCTCTGTCACATAAGACTTCTCTTTTCAACTCACTGCTCTGCTTAACTAATGAATCCTAGACCACTGACTACCAAGCCAACTTGATAAACTAAGCAATACCTGTACCACTAACCCAGCTTCACTCTGTATAAGTAGGAAATTGCCCTGGAAAAAGAGCTGAAGCAAAGGGGCCCATTCCAAGTTTCTGTGCGCTCTGACAACGTTTCTCCAGCTCCAACATGGTACCCCCTCCCACCCTTTATGTAGCGTGGAAAACTCCTTCACAAGATCATTTTAGTTCACGAAGCATTACCACTTATATCTTCAGACTGCAATAATTCTTAACAATTACCACTGGCCTACAATTATTGATTTGAGCATCTCCACGTAGATTACTCATTTCCTCCTTTTCTGTGTGTCTGTTTTAAATCCCTGACAGGGGTCTCATGTGGAAACAATGGGCACAGAAAACACTCTGAAAGACTGTTATAGGAAATGGACAAGCAGAGGAATTAATTGCGCTTTTTCCCCCACTGTGCTCATCTTAGTTTCTGGGTCAGTAGTTTTCCTTGAGGGAGCCTTAATTTTTAATTAATAAACTAGTATCAGCCTCAGCCAAGGCCCTTAGTGCATGCATGATCCACTGTGGGATGATCTCACGAGCATCAGCATCAGCGAATGTTGTAAAGCACGTGGCCACCCAAGCAAACAACATGCTGAGGGCCCCCGGGGAAAGCCAGGATCCCTGCCTCCTAGTGCAGTTTCAGCCTGCGCCTGGGTCCTGCCGCCCTCCACGCCTCCAGCCTCAAGAGCTGTTCCTTTGTCCCTTTCTAGGAGGGCTCTCAGCCTTGGCAACGTCCATCATTTCACTCTTCTTCTAGAAGCTCTCTCAAAGTTCAGGAGAAAAAAAATCCCAAGGTTATTTTTTGAGAGAACCAAGAGCAAACTGTGTTGCTGTATTCCTTGGTCTTGGTGGGAGCTGTGGGCATGATTCCCCTGGCCTGGTGTGCTGGGCTCTTTGCAGCTGGGGGGCTGCCAGAGAGGCTGGGCTTGGCCTTGTGTAGCTCACAGGAAAACTACTTGGGGCCCGCTAATCCCCATGAGGAGTGGGAGATGTTTCTCTACTTCCAGCCGTCACAATGGAGTGTGTCAGGGCTCAGCATCTCGTGTTTGAGACCATTGATACCCCGACAATTGGGTGACATGAGAAGGTGGCATCTTGGCTGAGGCTGTCAGTAACAAGCACCTTGTTTCGAGTTTGGAAGGTCTGTGGAGTTCTTTGTGTTTAGAGTGCCTCTGAGGAGTTGCCCACACCTACCAGAATTCCTCAGAGGATTGGGGTTGGGGGGAAGCAGAGAAAGAAAGAAACTCTGTTTTGTGGCTTTGGTTATCAAACCACCCGACCTAGCCCATATCTCATCTTACTGACTTACCACCACCCGCCCCTCCCCACTCTGCTCACCTACAGCATTCTCTTCCCTACCTCTCTACTCAGAGGCTGCCCTCACCACCCCTCTCTGCTCAGAGGCTGCCCTCACCACCCGTCTCTCTCACAGGCTGCCCTGACGTCCTCTCTGCTCAGTGACAATCTAGCCTCTCCTGCTTCTTGAGTTCTGTTCTTGTATCCATGTCGTTCTGACTTCCAGAATTTCCACAGGGTAGA
Source organism: Enhydra lutris kenyoni (assembly GCF_002288905.1). Classification (NCBI taxonomy): domain Eukaryota; kingdom Metazoa; phylum Chordata; class Mammalia; order Carnivora; family Mustelidae; genus Enhydra; species Enhydra lutris. Next base: position 54,143,519 of record NW_019154089.1, on the reverse strand, counting down.
AGACTGAGAACATAGTTTCTCTGGCCCTGTTTGCTCTCTTTTATCCCCATTGGAACTGATCCTCACAAATGCAACACAGTTGCAAGGTTCTCCTCTGACACCACTCCAGGCACTAGCAGCTGCTACATTTAGGCAAGAACAGAGGACCCATGGCTCTGGTTTGCTGTGCTTACTTTACACTGTTGCCCAGGTGGATAGGAAGGCATCTTGGCCAAATATATACAAGGGAAGTTGCCTAAGACTCTGTGAAACTTTGGCCCAGGAATGACTAGTCAGCATATCCTGCCTTCCAGTAAAGTGAGAGCTGTGGGATGGGTTGAGTCTCAAGAAAGACGAAGTTCACATTGGCTCCGGATGGATATGTACGGTGACAGCAGGCCAGATCTTTCTTCCCTTTGGCAGATTGAGGTGGCTGGCTAATCATGCCTAGAGGGATGGGGGACTTTTCTCTGGTAACTGGAGGCCACAGGGACCAAGTACTCAGGATTAGTGGCCCTGGGAAGTCAGTGTAGGGAAGAAATGCCAACAGAGCCAAGGATTGGTTGACAAGAGGGCCGTGGTGGCAGGCAGGGGATGGTGAAACAGAGAAGGGAATGTGCTGTGAGTTGGGTCTTCTAGGAAGCAGACTCTGAGTTGGGGATTTGTGCATAGTTAGTTGATAAGGGAGTGATGCTGGGATCAACATCTGCGGAAGGAAGGGACGAAAGCACAACTGGGCAGAGGGCAGAGTTGGTCTGTGATACAATTTTAACAGAGGCCTTGGCCAGACCCATGAGGAAATCAGAAACTGAAATGACTCTGCAGAGTTGTTCTGAATTGGGGCAAGGAGCCTGGCTCTTTATTTGCCTTAAGGCAATTCCCAAAGAGGGCTAAGAGCTGAGCACTAGCCCTGAGGGGGGACCGTAGGAAGCGGTGCACTGAGGAATCCACCTACTGCACAATTTGAGGGACCAGAGGCAGGATGCCCAGAGAGAAATCTCCAGAAGGTCTGTGAAGAATTAACGAAAGTTATGGGTGTTGTGAGGGCTAGATCAAGAAAGGGTCATCACCCTTCTCCCCACCCTGTCCCCACCCATCCCTTCTTTACCTTGGTAAACTCACAGGAGCACTGTGGTTTGGATGAGAGAGGCCCCACCAGGATTTCAGCCCCCCTAGAGCCAACATGAAATGACCAGATCTTTTTGCAAAAGGTTGGACCACAAAGGTTTTGACTTTGCTGATACGCTGATCAGGAAACCACTCCCTACTGTCCCTGTCCCGGTTTCTGACATTGGCCTGGCCCAGGTGTGGCACCTCTCCAACTGTTAGCACAATAGGTTGCTAGAAGACTGGCCAATTTTCAATTGTCTTGACAGTCATTTCGGGATAAAGATGAATCCGCATGAATCTACATGTGCCAGCATGTACACTTGGAGAAAATGGTCATGCCCTGTTTCATTCTTGGCGACTGAGAGCTTTTCTCCAAAATAACCTCAGGTGTGATGGGGGCCAGTGACAAACTGTTAACTTACTATATTGCATTTTAATAACGATCTCACTGATGTCATCTAAGCTTCCATCATGTGGGAGTACCTGTGTGTGTGTGTGTGTGTGTGTGTGTATGCACACACGTGTGTGCGCTTCACTCTAAAGCAATGCTCGCTCCAGATATTAGGAGCCCATTGGAGAATATTTTCTCACGTGGCTTCTCCGAATTTCTTCCACCCATTCTGCACTTGCATCCTCTTACCCTTCATTGTAACTTAGTCGTCTTCTGTCCATATCATTTGCTATTGATAGATTCAAATGTAGGAAGCTCTTTTTTGATGATATATATCTCCTTTCTTCAGTCTTTCTAGCCTCTTCCAGTCTCATTTTAAATATCACAGCCCATCATTTTGAATAGTGCAAGCACTTTCAATGATTTCATTGGCTATGGTTTAGTTTTTGTGTTAATAATCAGTGGGTTTATTTAAAAATAAGTGTCATCTTTAACAGGTTGATGGTTCTTGGAGATAAAAGGTAGATATTTCACAGATGTCACACGGACATGGCTGATCAAGTTCATCTGTTCATTCACGTCCATTCTCTTCTTTGTCTTCTGTTTATTTATGGAGTTGCCCCATCCTCAATAAATTCATAAAGAGTGTTAGAAAATAGAGCATTCCAGGGTGCCTTGTCCTTACAGAGGTCATGAAACTTGTTTTGGATAACTTGGAGGAAATTTGATCAGGTGATGGAAACAGAGAGCCCCTCACTTCCGGACAATGCAGAATGCATATTGTTACCACATGGATCGCCTAGTAAATGATGGGAAGTGCACATGATACAAGGATAATTGAAGCTAGAAGAGATGGAAGTCAAGCCATTTAAGATGAACTAAAAATTTAAGTGAGGCTTTTTTAATCTAAGAAAATAGAGCTACAAATTATAAAAATAAAATTTTGTCTTATTCAATAGAGCATAGGTTATAATTGCAACTATGTGTTTATTCTTAGAATGAACACGGATCAATTTCATGTGGCTATTTTGGCATGATTTTTAAACTAAAATAATATGTGGCGTGATAAACAGCTTTCATTTAATGTATGATTTTATAATAGAAATTTTTTTGGCAAACATACTAGAAAGCTCCATTCGTTTTTCCAAGGATTCTTCATAATTCCTTGACATTTAAGTCATTGTTTTTTGAAACCCACATCCTGTTACCATCCTTGTTGATTACTCTTCTCCAAATGTTAACCATTTTACCTAGTTTGTCAATGGTTTTTCATGCATTTTTAAGCAATATTTCAATACTTTCATCAGCTTCATAGACTCTTGAATCTTTTGAAATAAGTTCAGAGGTATTTGTATTTTTATTTGCAATGCACTATTTTCTCTTATTTTTTATTTTGAAATAGTTTTGGACTCACGGAAAAATTGCAGAAGGAGTAGAGTTCCTGTATACCCTTTACCCAGATTCCTCCTGCTGTTAACAACTTACATAACTAGGATAAACAATCAAAACCATGAAAATGAACAACACTGGCACATGATTTTTTTTTTAAGATTTTATTTATTTATTTGACAGAAATCACAAGTAGGCAAAGAGAGGGAGAAGCAGAGAGAGAGAGAAGCTCTCTGCTGAGCAGAGAGCCTGATGCGATGTGGGTCTCGATCCCAGGACCCTGAGATCATGACCTGAGCCGAAGGCAGAGGCTTAACCCTCTAAGCCACCCAGGCACCCCGGCACATGGTTTTTAACTGAAGTATACACCTTACTCAAATTGTACCGGTTTTTTCAGTGATGTCATTTTTCTGCATCAGGATCTGATCCAGTCCCACCCCCTCATTGCATTGATCTTTTACCTCCTTGATCTCCGCCGCACCCCCCCCCCAATCTGTGAGAGTTCCTTGGTCTTTCCTTGTCTTTTATGATCTTGACATTTTGGAAAAGAATTAATCAGTTATTTTACATGCTGATTCTCAATTTGAGACACTTCTGATGCTTTCCCACAATTATACTGAGGTTATAGATTTTTGGTAAGCTCTCAAAAGTGAGATCTTCTCTGAACATCCTATCTGGGGTACATGATATTGATATGTCCTATTGTGATGATGTTAATTCTGCTCACTGTGAGATGATGTTTGCAGAGTTTCTCCACTACAAAGTTACTGTTTCTTCCTTTGAGATTAATAAAATCTTGAGAGATAGTTCAGAGTTTGCAAATACCCCATTTTTCCTCAAAGTCTCATTCTCCAATTTTAGCATTCATAGATGGAACTTGCATGCAATGATTATTACTGTGCTGTCTGACACATGATGATTTCCTATTCCCCTCATTCTTTCTACATTTATTAATTGGAATTTGGATTTTGAATACTTAGTACAAAAAGCAGAATGTAATATATCTCATTAATAGCTTTTATATGGATTACATGTCAAAATGCCAATTTTAAAATACATAGGGTTAAAACATATCATTAAAATGAGCTCCTCTTATTTCTTTTTACTTTTTATAATGTGTCTACTAGAAAACTCAAAATGGCATGTGTGGCCACATTTGTGACTCATGTGACATTTCTATAGGACACTGCTGCTCCAGGGACTCAGATAATGAACTTTTGTGCTATCTCATAGGATGATTCTGAGAATAAATGAGAATGTTATGTAAAGTGTTTGGCTTAGTGCCTAGCAAACAGTGAGTACTCAGTAAAAATTGTCCAGCATTACTGAGCTCCAAAAGGACAGTCACTCTCATGAACTCTTGACTTCTCAGAGGAACTGAAATGGTTTCATTAAAGACATCAGTCCATCAAGACTTCCCTAAGAGGAGGAGAACCTGCTACAGACACTGAGCTCCTCCTCAGGCCTAGAGGACCTGTGTTTTAGTTGGGAGCCAGTTGAGAAAACCATAGCTTACTTATGGAAAACTGGGCTGGTTGCTGACTTCCAACAGGAAATATAAGAAGACAGGAGGAGAAGAACACACACTAATTCAGCCACTGAGAAGTGCAAAAAATGTGCTACCTTGTGGGACGGAGACCCCAATGAGAAGACTTTTTGTGAATGATGGATAGGGACTCACATCAGGCCTTTGGTTATCAGTGACGGATGGCCTGCTTAAAAGACATCTCATCAGTCTTGCATCAGGTAAGGCTGGGCTCCCCCTTCTTCTGAGGGCATAACTGATGAGTTTGCCAGGCTGAGTCATCTATCAGAATGTGCTTTTCCAATTAGTAACATCCCAGGTATATTTTCTTCCTAACGGCAGTTAAGACACAAGCCAAATTCCCTTGATCTAATGATTGGCACAGCTAGCCAGCTTCTCTAGGATCTGTTATTTCACCCTAGAAGTTATTTGGGCCCCAAGCAAAAAGTGATGAAAAATCACGGAACAGTTCAATACTCCAGACATATCTGTCTAAAGAAACATGGATAATTCCTGAAACAACTTTATTCAACTACCTTATAGAGGTAGTCTTACTAGGCTCTATTCAAAATGCTTTGCTTATAATCACTCATATAATCTTCATGTCAACCATATGAGAGAGATACTACCATTATTCCCATTTTACAGACAAGGAAACAGAAGCACAGAGAAGTTCGGTTAAGTTACTTTCCCAAGATCACACAGCTAGTTAGTGGCAGAAGTGGGATATGAATCTAGGTAGTCTGGTTCCAGAGTCCATGCTTTAAACTATGACTCATACTGCCCGTCTATGGGAGCTGTCTTCTGCCCCCGACCAAAGAGGAAAATCAATAGTAGTTTTGTATTTGAGGCTTTAAAATTAAGGCCCATGGAGATTTTTGCTCATGTTAACAGGTAATTGCTCCCCTTTCTACCAATTTTCCAGAGGAGGAAACTCCATTTTCCAGGGGAGGAAACTGAGAGGGTAGAATGAAGGGTTGTCTGTGATTTGCTCAAAGCCTTGGGTACTTTCTTTTAAGAAGAGGATAGAGAATCTTCTATACTGGCTGCCCCTTAGCTCCAAAGAGTGAGTTAGTTCAGCTGGGTAGATATGTCTCTGTACTCCTTTGGCTTTCTGTTTGTGTGCTATCATTTGCTAAAGATACAACAATGTGCTCTTTGCTTGGGTTTGCAGCTAGGAGACCTATGTGTGTTTTCCCACCTCCCCCAGGAATGCAGCCAGAAAAAAGTAATGGCATCCAAGAGCCATCTGGGAATGCGTCCCAGACCTGCTCCAAATTGGGGCACAGAGCCAACTGCACACCCACCAGCTTCAGAGTTCACCTGGATTAGACTCACTACAGAGAGGTTTGTCACCAAGAATGATTTATAAAGGATCCTAGCTGTTCAGATTCCGGCAGTAATCTGGGATGGAAGTAGCCAAGATATAGCTCTGAATTTGATGTGTAAGTTTCAGAATTGAGGTGTAGCTTTGACTCTGCCATCAACAAGCTTTGGAATTGTGGATATATCTCTTACTTTGAGTGCTTCCAGATTCCTGCTGTCTCCCTGAGAAATGGGGAGAATGGCACCTAAGCTCATATCAGCCGAGCACGCAGACTGTCTGAGCGGTAGCTGAGAGATCTAGAGAAGCACATGAGAACCTCTTGATGTGATTTCATTATATTTATTTAGGCAACGGAATTGTATGAGTCAGGGTCCTATCAGAAAACAGACAGCACACTCACACAGGAATAATTGGGGAGATTTTAATTGACAAAGGTGTGGACAAGTTAAGGAAAACAAAAAGGGATAATGAAGCATGCCAAGGCTAGCAACTGCAGGGAGCTGGAATTACTGTAGGCCAGAAAAAACAAGAGAAAGGAGTCCCTACAGAGAAAGGGTCTGGTAAGAGTTATAGGTTAGAGCAGTTCCCTGATAGGAGCTAGAAGCTCAGGCAGAAGAGCAGAGTCACTGTCAAACCACAGCCCAAATGAGGAGCCAGAGAGATCAATGCCTTCTTGCTCTCCTGCTTTTGATCTCCCATTGGTGGTGCCCTAACCACAAGGCAAGAAACAAGGAGGAACACAATAGGAGGTCAGCTTCCTGAGGCACAGAGCAGGATAAATGGTGGGAAGTAGCTCTGGAGGGCAAGCAGGGACCATCTAGCCTAGGAAACACATGTTAGTGAATATGACTTTTGGCTCCCAGGATTGGATGCGTTGGTTTGTAGAGGTCTCACACTACGAAAAGTCAAATATGCTTGTTATAAACAGCCAAACAGGAAATCAATTGAAGAACAATTCATGTTACATGTTACAGGAATACAGTGCTTTTTAGGTATCTTTTCTGTTGTTGTTGAATCAAAAAGTCCAGCAGCAATGCAAAGTAAAAGCATAATAATACAAATTTGCCAGTATAAGGGTGATTAACTAAATGGTCTGTGTATATTACCTCCCAGTACCATGAGCACCTTATTATGCTTTTGCTATTCATCCAACAAATATTTCCTGAGTACTTATCTTGTGCCAGGCACTACGTCAAGAACTAAATATTGCATTTCTGAATCAGATAGACAAAGATTTTCTACCATAATACCCACAGTCTGTATTTTTAAATATATATTTTTTAAAAAGCAAATGTTAAAAAAAAAATTCACAAAGAATGAAGAGCAATCAAGACAAATGCTTTAAAAGAAAAATGCATAGTGCCATGAAATAGGGCACCCAACCTGGGAGAAAGAGAAGGCTTCCTGGAGGAAGTGGCGACAAGACAGAATCCTGAGGAACAAGGATAAATGGGATGAGAGGCAAATCGAGGAAGAAAAAGAGCCTCCAAGGCAGAGGAAACAAAAATTTCCAGATTCTGTAGAATGAAAGCACGGTGCATGAATCTGAAAGGCAGATAGCACTTCTGGGTTTGGCAAGCAAGAGGCAGAGTGGTACAAAATGAGAATGACCAGTAGAAAGGGCCAATCACGTGGGGCCAAGCAAACCAGGCTAGACACACTGCATTTCATCCCAAGCATGATGTTCCTGCACTGAAAAATTCCAAGCACAGTGATAGGATACTTTTTTTTTTTAAGATTTTATTTATTTATTTGAGAGAGAGAGATCACAAGTAGGCAGAGAGGCAGGCGGAGAGAGGGGGGAAAGCAGACTACCCGCTGAGCAGAGAGCCCGATGGGGGACTCAATCCCAGGACTCTGAGATCATGGCCTGAGCCAAAGGTAAAGGCTTAACCCACTGAGCCACCCAGGTACCCCGGTGATAGGAGACTTTTAAAGTATGACCAGTTGTACTAAGGGGCATGAGCCTGAAAACAGAATACCATACCCACCAAGCGGGGTGCTTTCAGGAGATTCCGGCAATAGTGTAGAACAAGAGTCGCATTGGCAAACTTCCTCTGTAAAGGACCAGAAGGTAAATATTTTTTGCTCTGTGGGCCATATGATTTTTGTGGCAACTACTTGATTCTGCCCTTGAAGTGCAAGCAGCCATAGACAACCCATAAATGAATGATCATGGCTGTGTTCCAATAAAAATTAATTGCCAGCCCCTGGTGTAGACAAAAGATAAAGGTAGCTTGGGCCAGAGTGACATAGCCTACAGGTACTTGAAAAAGAATTGACAGGATGTGCTTTTTGGAGACCAGGAGTGAGAGACACTGAGGCATTGGGTTTGGACAAGTGGGAATATTAGAGCTCTATTTACCAGGATGGTTAATAATAGAAGAGAATTTGGGGGGGGAAAGAGCATAAGTTCAGTTCATACTTACATAGTATGAGGCACCTGCAGGATATCCAAGTAGAGAAAGGACCCCTGAAAGAAGGAAGAGGAAGGTGGATGTTGATTTGGGGAAAATCTCTTAATCTGAAAGTAGGAAGTTAAAAGAGCTCCTATCTCATAACTGATTTTATCTGAGAATTAGAAAGCAAGGTCATCTTAAGATAAAGAGAAGGTAAGACAAGGGTAAGGCAGGAGGAGACAGAAACTTAATGTGGTGAGGAAGGTTTGAAACACACTTAACGTGGTGAGGAAGGTTTGAAACACTTATTGCATAAATAGGGGAGTGGGTTGGCTAGAGAAATAGTAGTGGACACTGTTTAGAGCTGGTTGCTATGGTCAACCAGGAATTCACTGTCTACCCAGGTATGGTTTTGGGTTTGGTTTCCCATCAGTGCTTCAGCATCAGGCATTGGTGCAGGGAAAGGCCAGTTGCATCCTGGAATGGAGTTTTCAGGTGGGTCCAACCAAGGCACAAAATAGTTTAGATAAGAGAGTGATGGAAACAATAGGCCAAAGACCCAAAGCATGGGGGTCCTCACACCATTCCTGACCTTGAGCTGTAAGGTGATGTTTGTTGTAACCAAATAAGCAGCCTCCACTGGAGAGAGCAGCAGGGGAAGCTGTGTCTTCACTGGAGGGTGAGAGTCTGGAGGAAAGCATTTTAGCAAAGAGGGTGAGGGAATGGGGATGCTTGTTGATGATCGAGTTGGGAGAGCCCGTTGGCTAGAGAGAGGAAACTGCATTGGAGTGGGGGCAGAATATCATAGATCTGAGAGCATGGCAAGTGGCAGATCACTAAAAAAAGGCTCATAGTAGGGATGGACTAATGCAAAAGTGAAGAAGTCGCATTTACACCTCCAATGTGTCTTGGAAGCTGCTGAGCATTCAAACTATGCCAGTGCAGTTGAGGTGTAAAAAACAAAAAGTGGACATGGTGGGGCCAGGCCTGCCTCTGCTGATGGTCTGTGAAGTGTTGACCGTTGTGTTCCGCAGTGTGTGTGTGGTCATCCGTGAGGCAGGAGGCAGGGCAGCAAGCTTAGGAACCATCGTCAGGGCTAGAACGAGACAAGAGTGGTGCCTAGGGCACAAAATTAAGGCAGGCCTGGGATACCTGGGTGGCTCAGTTGGTTGGGCATTTGCCTTCGGCTCAGGTCATGATCCTGGGGTCCTGGGATTGAGTCACACATCAGGATCCTTGCTCAGCAGGGAACCTGCTTCTCCTCCCTGCAGCTCCCCCTGCTTGTATATTCACTCTTTCTCTCTCACTTGCTTTCTGGCAAATAAATAAATAAAATCTTAAATTAAAAAAAAAATTAAGCCAGTCCTCACTGCTAGGGTTAGGCACAGCCCGGACAGTGAGCGCCCAACCCTAAGAGTGAGTGCTTCTCTATATTTTGTATCCTAGGCACCTCTCTGACCTCACCCTGGTGGGACCCACCAGAAACCTCTAATATGAAATGGTATCTATAGGACCATTCACTTTAATTTTAGAAAAAGATTTACAATTAGCACCTCCAGAAAAAAAAAAAAAAGTTCGGTTTTGGAATAGATTGTGAGTCCTTGTTAGAAAAGTAAGTGCATGCCAAAGAAGCAAACTTTGGGAAACTGCTATACGACGCTCTGTATTACTGCATTTTCTGTGAACTTTTTTGGTCTCTAGAAGCACTCTCTTGCAAATTCATGCTGGAGATACAATATTGATAAGCCTGTGACATTCTGACTGATGGTACAATCTCAAAAGACTTTAATAAGAAAAACATCATTCTTTAAAGAGCATTTGGAATTTATCATAAGGAATTAATTTATAGGTCTGCTGCCTTCTGTGGAGAATATTTCCTCTACTCTGGCACGAGACAGAGATCTGTGTGCACCCTTCGATGGTAAGGGAACACGGATGCCCTCAGTCCTTGAAGTTGGGCTCTCTGTCCTCAGAGCCCATTATCCTGAGATGCGTCATCTTGATTCTGAAAACCAGGCATTCAATAGGCAGAATTAGCATTTCCAAAATGATGGACAGATTTCCAAAGTAGGGCAAGTTGATTCCTAAGGAGTCTCCTTTGAGCTCTAGAATTCTGAGCTCTTGTCAGCTTGTGTTGGCTTTCATTCTTTTGTTTCTTCTCTATTTCCAGGTGGTCTGATCATCTAAGTTGCAAAAACAAATTATTTAAAAGCAATTTAGGTTATTTGCTTTGTTGATAAGTACATAAGTAAAGCAGAAAAGAGGATTCACTGCTCCCTGGATTCCTGAAAAAAATTTAACAAATGGAGAAAATGAGCATTTAAATATTTTTTAATGGTTTTCTATTAACCAGAAATGAGAAGAACCTTGTGACTTAAATAAAGACCAACCAAGAGCATGATTCCTGGGGCTCTTTTCAAGAGCAGACTTAGAGGAACCCACTCAGATGGGCAATTAGAAAGAAGGAGGTCACTATTAGCATCTGCTAAAACAAACAAAAATAAGCTGTTCTTATGTATTTTCCAATAGACAATGACTGACTTTTTTCAAGTCCATGTATTGTTTATTCAAAGGTTCTGCTTTCTGTGGTTTTCATTGACCAGTGTATCACTCCTGAACCCAGCAGAGAGGTAATTTCTTGTGTTTGACCCTACTAATTCATATATCATGCAAATAAGTTGTTAATGATGATTTATCGACTGCCTTATCTACTGCTCTTGGTGATTCTTACTGTATACTGAGATGAAATGCAAATCATCTCAGTCATGTATTTTCTGTGACAAACTGAAATTGCCATTCCAAGAGCTATTGCTCTCAACTTTTCTCATTTGGAGAGAACTTTGATTTTTTCCAAGTATTTTTGCATCTATGATTCCATTGGGGACTCAAAAAACTAATGAGATCTTCAGAGGCAGGTATTATTTTCCCCACTTGAGAGAAGTTTGCCTTAGGTAACCCTGCACTTTACTGAGTTACTGTGATTGGCCGCAGAACACAGCACTGATCTGTGGCTTTGTAGGCTGGGTATCATTGCCTGGCTTTTATTTCCGTGTCCACTTCAGCTGTCCCAGTAAAGACAGGTGCTGAGATTGACAAAAGAGACAATAAGGAGTGAACATAAAATTAAGAAAAAGAAACAACAGCAACAATTAAAAAAAAAAAAAACAGAAGAGAGAGACTAGTAATATGTTTATTTTTATAATTGCTGTTTTGGAGATAATTAAATGAAGATATCTGGAAGTGGAAGTATCTGATGAAGGAGTAAAAATAGCATATGATCGACTTAGAATGATGCCTTTTCATAAGTAAGTAGAGCAGAACTGAACAAGGAGAACAATCAGCAGGGGAGATAGGAGTTAGGAATGAGAATGTGTTGTGCACAAAATGAGGAGTTAGGAAATATCTTACCTAAATAGTCTACCAGTTTAGTTCACGGTGATTTGACTGAATTAGAAGAGCCACAGGGGGAGGATACAAGCTTCCCAACTTCTGGAAGGAAAATGTCTTTTACAGGTGTTCCAATATGATCGAAGCCCCAAGCCCCAAGAAGATCCCCATGTCCTGTCTTGTGTAAATTCAAAAAAAAAAGACACTGGACAACTAGAAAACAAAACCTATGCATATGTGGAACTAACATAGCTTCTCTTCTCTTTAGATATGCTGATAGCACAGTACTGGTTATGTTAATCAAAGCTGAACCTCTCTCTCTTTCTTCGGTAGCCTGGTTTTACTGGTGCCCTGAGCAAATAGGGCAATTCAGCACTGGACAGAATTATTGCATCATCTATATAAATTGTGAAAATAATAAGCAATATCTGGTCTGTACTTGCTAGTGTATAATTCATTCTTTCCTGCCAAAAATTTTATTAAAAAAAATTACCCTGGCAACCATGCTTACATAGTATAAATGAAAGGCTGAGCCAAAGATAAAAAAATGGACGATTTAGCTGCCTAAATAAATAGAAGGAGAGATAGTATACTCTGTATGGGGCAGTCCCCTAGGAGAAATTCATAAATTCTGCATGTGCCATAATATTGTACAACACTGAAAACAATAAAACACATTTGCATAAGTTTCAATGTCATGCTCATGGACACAGTGAAACTCATCTTTTTCAATATACACAGGATGAAAGTATTTAAATCTTTCCCCTAAACAAATATTTGAAAACAGGATACATGTAGGTACATTTTGTATCCTGGCTAAAAAATATATGGTCTGAGGTGGAATAAATGTTACAAAATTTTCATCAAGGTTTAAAATAAAATCCATCAGCACTATGACCAAACACCAGAATATGATCTAACTCGGGCTCCCTCCCATTTTTAAAGTCACTCTATTTCAATATTTCTTTGAATATATTCTGTGGGCCACCCAAGTCACAATCACAGGGTGCAGGTTAAATGCGCAATAACCAGAGCTGTCCTGCAGATTCAGCACATGATGATCTCAGGGCTGATGGCAGGACATCTGAATTTTCAAATCTTCTGCTGATCTTTAAACACATTCCAAATTAGGATCCAATGTACGGATGCTTGACCGTCATTGTTCCTTATTTGCTCTTCTTAAACCCTTCCTTGGCCAGTGGATGATGGCTCATTCCAATGTGAGTTCCTGAATGGAAGAGTTAGTGGCCAGGAATTTCCAGAGGAGAAAAAGGGAGGCTAATTAGTTGGGTAAACGGGAAGCTAGAATCTGTTTTGGAGATAAAATGAACCCACAGAGGCTGGGAGGAGGAAGGGAATTGAGCCAGTTGTTGACGAAGACTCCTTCTCCTCCCAACACACTTGGAAGAGCAGCTGGAAAGATGGGAAGCAACCTTCGAGATTTCATCTGAGTTGGTGATGAAACTTCCAATTCAGTTAGAGCTGCCGTTGGTGGGGGGGTGTTTCTTCTTCACAGAGGGCGAAACCAAAAGCCACTGCGGCCCTTGGCAATCTCCTTGGACTCCCCTAAAGTACGCTGCATTCTTTTACCTATCATTGATAGATTATGGCCCAGAAGAATACATTTTTTTTCTTGGTTCATGACTTTAACCTTCTCTTGTCCCTAACAAAGCCTTAGATTTTCTAAATCCAACCTCTTCCTCCAAATCATGTATATTATGAGCAATAAATTAAAATGGCAACCTGGATAGAAGTACTAATCTGTGACTAAATATTTAACAAGGGGGCAGGAAAAATTTACATTTTGATCTTCAAACACTGGAAAATAAATGCCCTCAGTTGTGAGCTTTCTAAACTGGCAAGACTGTAAGGGCAAAAGAAAATTTCCATGCATTTGATTGACCCTTGAGAGCTGAGCTATTTTTAGCAGCAAGAACTTGCCAAAAACTATCTGGAAAAGTATTGGATGAAAGTGATTGAAACTAGAAGTATTTTAAGCTGGCCAGCACAGCCAGGTCTGAAAGAGACAGATCAGAAAATATTACATACGCATAAATAATATTTATATATAATATTTATGCCTGCCTATAACACTATAACATGTATATCTGTATATTTAATGATTCCTTTTAATTCAGCAAATTTTTATTGAGTGGCTATTAGGGGTTGTGCACTATGCCATGCCAGATTTAGAAACACGAATAATAAGACCTAGGTTCTCTTTCCTCCAGGAACTCACAAACTGGAAATGTGTGAGCAAACACTATGATTCCTACAACTTAATACAACCTGACAAGGGATATATTAGCAACTTACAGAAAGATTAATGGAGGAGAAGAAACCTGATGTTGGTGCCAGTGATCAGAGAAGGCTTCCCAGAATGGGTGACATTTAACTCTTTGGGATTTCAGCAGACACAGAAGTGTGAGAATGTCGTTCTGGCAGAGGAAACAATCTGCAGGTTAGGAATGCACGGCTGGAATGAAGGAGCTAGGGATGCACTGGGTAAGGAAGAGCCATGCTAACGGTTAGAACGATAAGTTCATTTACATATTCATTTATTCAGCAAACTTTCAGTGGGTGCTGAAGGAGGTAGTGCTGGGTGCAGAGGCTGAGAAGACAGGTTTTGCCTTTTTATGGTTCATGTGATAGGAAGAGAGTGGTGGAATGTGGGACTGGGACTATGAAACAAACAGAAAGCCTCACCCCTGTTTGATTCCAGAGGATTTTTCTTTGGTGTCCCAGTGGTACCTTCCTGGGTAATGGTTGTCATTTCATCGAGCACCTCCTAAGTGCTGTGCTGAGTAGCTGTGTCACTGCCAATCCCTACAATCCTGGGTGGTAGGTATTTTCTTTATTTACAGATAGGAAGAGAGAAGTTCGGTGCCCAAGACTGTACAGCTTATACTATAGGAAGCTTGGATTTGTGCAGACATTGATCAGTGGTCTGGTAATTATAAAAGCTGAAGAACAATGATCCAAGCACTCCCGCATGAAAATACCATCTCAGAATGCCTTGGGACTCCCCTGGCCTCTGATGCTGTGGGACAGCTCTGCACAATCTGTGCAGGTGATTTATATCTGTTTGTTCTTCTGAGAGACCAGAGCTTATTGCCTTGCTGGGCACAGCTGCAGCGGATCCCTGCCCCACCCCATTCCCATCCCCATCCCCCCAAAGCAAAGATTTCCAATTACTGCTCTGCAGAAAATGTCAAAAGCATTATTCAACTATTCATTATCCCAGGTTTTGTAATTTTTCATATGTTTTTAACTCTTATCTGCTAGCACTTGAAAAAGACCAGCTTTTTCCTCTTAAGAGAGCTTAATTTGCAGAGCTGTGCAGTCTCCCTATTATGTTCTTATCATCCTCTCCCTGTGGTAGGCAGAATGACAAGGATGACAAAAAAAGAACCAAAAATATTTGAAGGGCTTCCTGAAAATCCACGGGAATGAAGGATCCAAAAAGCCTGAGCTTCTGTTCCTCGACTGACCTGGAATAAGGCCAAGGGCGATTGGCATTAGCTCTCACAGTCCACTCAGGCAGGGGCTCTTGGTTAGTTGTCCCAGGGACCAAAACCACCACACCAAGGCCATAGGACTTTGTCTCTGAGGATTTCTCTCAGGAGCTTAACTGGGGGATTAAGCAGCTCTGAGGTGCCAAGAGGTTCCCCCCCCCCCAATTTCTCGAAATTCCCATACCAGTGTTAAATCACCTTGGGTATCAGAAGAACCAGAGGCCAAAGGTTTCTTGATGTGGGTGGTTAGTCCTTGCCCCATCTCCTTTGGCCTCCCCACACCAAGCTGTGTAGGGCAACTGACATTTTTCTGGACGCTAGGCAAAGGCAACTTCAAGTCCCCTAGCTCTCTCTTTTTCCACCTAGATGGCGCCCCAGGCCCCGCCATCTGGAAATTCTGAGCTGCCATCTCCCTGGATCCTTTCCTCCCAGGATCCCCAGGTTTCTGAAGATAGCGCACCGGGACTCAGGGTTCGCCCGGAGGGACGCGGCACGCGGCGCGCCTCGCTCGGGGGAATCCCCGCCCACCCTGTCATTCCTGCAGGGGAATCCCCGCCCCCCGTCCCTGTCACTCCGGGAAGGGAGTTCCCGCCCCTCGAAGCTACCAGAGGGAGGGAATCCCCGCCCATCCTGGAGGCTCCGTGGATCCCCAGCGCCGCGCAGCTGGGAGAGCTGGGCGAGGAGCAGGCTCCCAGCGCCGGTGCGTGCCGGCCGCGGGCAGCGAGACGCGGTGGGGTGGCGGCTGCGGGGACCCGCCGAGCCGCGGGCGCCGGGGATTGCGCCTCCCGCCGCGGAGGGCGAACCGCGGCGCTGCAGCTCCGGGCAGGCGCGGCGGCGGCGGCACCGGCGGCACCGGCGGCGGCGGCGGCGGCGGCGGCGGCGGCACCGGCGGCACCGGCGGCACCGGCGGTGGAAGCAGTGGCGGCGGCGGCGGCAGCGCGGGGACCCACGGGGCGGCGCCTGGGTCCGCGGACGCGCGAGGAGCGGCAGCTGGAGGCTCCGCGGAGCCGCGCACAGGTGAAGCGACCGTCCCGCAGGGGCGGGGACGCGAGGCTTCGGATGGGCGGGGGTGGGGCGATGTGGCACCCCCCGAGACCGAGCGGGCCCGGGAAAGTTTAGTGACAAATCCCGGTGCGGGAATCCCAGCCCCGGCGAGGCAGTGTGTGAGGCGCCGAACCCGGGTTGGGCGGCTCGAACTCCCCTCGTATCCGGCCGGGGGCGGTCAGGACGCGGCCGCGGGAAGAAGGCCAGCGACAGCTGGATGACCCGAGCCGCACTGCCGGGCACACTCAGGAAAGGGCCAGGCGCCCCTGCCTGGGCCCGCGCCCTGGGTCCCCCGTACCTCGGCCGTCGCCTGGTCCTCTCCCCCAGGGCGGAGGTACTCAGGTGCTCCGGCCTAAGGTATTGCCTTGGGGTCCAGGCTCCCGCGCTTCCTCACCTCTCGCCCGGGGCTCTGATCGCTGAAGGGACGCGCGCTCAAGGGAATGGAGGGGGCGCGCAAAAAGCAAGGACATCTTTGGGGGGCAGTGTTGGCATCTCCCAGGGAGATGGGGAAACGTACACATGAGGAAATCCTGGTTTCCCTGTGAAGTCGAGTTCCTCCTAAAAACCTGGCCTTCTCCTTTCTCTCTCTGTCTTCTCTTCCCTTACCCCTCTTCATCTCAGGTTTGATGTTTCAGGTCTTTGGGTTGCTTGTCTTCCGGCAATGGTAAATTGAGTAGGGGGAGGGTCCAGGGTCCCTGGCTGGAGTTTGCCAGAAGACTGTCCTCAGAGGCCTGGTCAATGCAGAGACCTTGATAAGAGACAGTGGAGTGTAAAGAGGACAGGTCTGGCATGGGCTGGTCGCTGAGACTGGAATGGCAGGCACGAGGGCGTTCCAGAGCAGCAGCCTGACAGCCCTGCACGGGGACTGGAGGTGGGGGACTGCTGGGGGAAGGAGCCACATCCATCTCCTGCAGCTGGCCTGGCCGCTGCCTCCCACAGAGGTAGGTGCTTTGGGTGGATGTGTTTCCCCTGACAAAGCCGGATGAAGCTGGAGGGGGTCCCTGCGTGGCTGCAGAGAGTGATACTGTGGATCTGCTTCTAGAGAGAGCTCCCTGGGACCTTCAGGGCAGCTAGTCCTTCCCCAGTGGGGTCTCCCACATCCTGCCCTGGACTTGGGCTCCAGGAGCCTGCTGTTCCTACGGGGCTAGCTTTCCCCCTGTCTGTGACTTCTGGGTGGGGGTCAAGTAGGTCCAGGTTGGCAGGTGTGGTGTGGGAGGGTTGCTTGTGGGGGCAGACTAGAATGTCTCAGAACACACCCCTGGCTGTAGGTGGTTGTTCTAGCTTCGTCAACTCCTTCTTCCAGTAGATGGGCTAAGAACTGGTGCTCCACTAACAACCACATAGTGGTGTGAGTGTGTATGCGGGATGGGCAGACAGGGAGATGGCGGGGGGGGGGGGGGAAGGGGGGGAGATGCGCTGGGAGGGGAAGAATGAGAACCATGGAAAGCATATAAATGCACCTTCCCTTGACATAGTTAATATGCTCCTGGAAAAATATTGAATTATACTTTAAATCTTTGTCATTAAAATTGATTTTGCATGCACTTAAGGCAGTTTACTGTTTAAGAAAACTTATGATAATTTCTCTATTCATTTCAACCATTTTATTTTTGGAGTACCTGTGGTTTGCCTTGCATGGGCCCTCAGAGGCTCCTGGGGATACGTAGAGGCTCCCTCCTTGCCAGAGTTTCAGTCTGTCCGGAGAAGTGAGAAGAGTCTACTGACAGCTCCGACCCGAAACCGTGTACCTGGGGCATGTCACAGGCGTCCTGTACTTATTGGATGGAGGGTTGATTTCATAAGTAAGGCACCTGGAGAGTGGTCCAAATAAAAACACTTTAGAAGGACAGAGGAGAAAGAAGTCACTTTTGACTGAGGAGATCTGAAAGGCTCTGTGGGGGAGCGCTGAGGGGTGGAGGGGTTGATCCTGAGTGTGGATGTGGCCCCGGGGATAGGGTGGAAGAAGAGGCTGGCCTGAGGTCTTGGGGGAACTTAGTTCTGCCGCTGATAGGGAAATATTTGGGATTTTTGAGCTAGGGACTGTTGCTTTGTGCTTTAGGGAGATGAATCTGATCTCTGGTAGCAAGAATCAGAGTGGGAGAGATGGGAGGTGAGTCGCCCAGTGAGAAGGTTATTGTCATAAGGTGGGCAGGAGGTCTGTGGGAAGAAGTCTGGCAGCAGGCAGTGGGAAGAAAAGAAAAGTTCATTAGACACGGCCCTGAAGTAAGGGCGCTTCTTGGACTTGAGTGAAGAAGAAGCGAAGATCACCTGAAGGGGAGGCGTGTGAATACACAGGTGATCGAAGTAGGGAGTTTGGAGTTTAACATTCCGCAAACCTGCGACAACCTAGAGAAACCCTTGCAGACCTCTCTTCCCTCTTCCTACTTCTCCTCAGTCTCCAGGGCCTGTCAGTCTCCTCTCCTTGTGAAACCTATCTGTGACTCCCAGGATGCAGAATAAATTCCAAATCCCATGTACCTCCCCAGACTTCTTTCCTGCTATGTCCCCTGACACACACCCCCCCCACATACTCCCAGGAGCTGTAGACCTCCTGACCTGTTGTACTCTCGCCTCTACAATGCTGATTTGCTGAGGATAGTAGTGGGAGGAGTGAGGTCCTGGAAGATCCTTTCTTCCCTGGTCTTCCTGGTGAACCACTTCTCACTCTTCAAGATCCAGCTCAAGGGTCTCCTCCTCTGGATTCTCTGTCTTTCTCTCCCAGGTTGAGCCGTCCCACCTTTGGACTTCGCTCTACAGAACCTGTTGGCACACTCCTCATGCTGCCCTGGGCCTGTTTCTTTGGGACCACATCTTACTCATGCCCAGATAAAACCTCCACTAGCCGCCTGCTAGCTTCCTCAGGGAGAGAGGCAGAGGCCACACTCCATGACCTCCCTCTTCCCAACACCTGCTGATTATACTCAGTGTTGTCCCAGACCTGGTAGGACAAGATAACACAGAGCTGCAGATACTCCCCTGGCCTAGGTCACGTGGGCCTAAGTAACTTAGACTATGGTGTGAGTGAGTCGGGGGTGGGGGAGGTGTCTCTGTTGGAATGTGGCCTCAGGGCCCTCTTGCTGCACCAATCAGAAGGGGAGGCATCCTAAGGAAGATGAACCCACAAAAGGTCAGGACCAAACTCAAAGAGAGGCTGAGTTGCTAGCAAGACAGACTTGGAGACTGGACAGTTTTTAATCTTTCTTTTGCCTTCAGAAGTGTCTTCATAGTACCATGTAGGATGCGGCAGGCAAGCCCCTGAGGGAGGTAGGCAGACAGGTAGAGTCAGGAATGTCTGAGAAGGGCTGGCCTTCACAAAGACTGAGAACAGTGTCTGTCAAGGATGGTCATGGGAGCCAGGTTCAAGGGATGATGGAGAGAGTGATTGCCAAGACGATTGAAGTCAGGCGTTTAGACACTGGATCCAGAAATGTACCAGTTAAAAATAGTCTGGTGGGTATTTTGAGGAGGTGGTAGTGTTGTGGGAAGGTTTGTTCAGGAATGTCCCCCAAATCCCCTTCCCAGGCATGTATGGTAAATGAAAGAGCAGTGGGAGAGAATGAAGACAAGATAAGGGGTGTTGGGGAGGGAAGAAGCCAGAGGTAAACAGGAACAGGTGCAGGGAAAGAAAAAAGCTGGCATCTCCGTTCCTGGGAAAGTAGGAGGGAAGCAGAGGTTAGGAGAGGTTCTGGAGACGGAGTCTGCATGTGCTGGAGGGAAGTGTCATCTTGGTCGCACAGGAGA
Organism: Enhydra lutris kenyoni; assembly: GCF_002288905.1. Classification (NCBI taxonomy): domain Eukaryota; kingdom Metazoa; phylum Chordata; class Mammalia; order Carnivora; family Mustelidae; genus Enhydra; species Enhydra lutris. The sequence goes on along the minus strand of NW_019154089.1, from coordinate 54,123,712 downwards.
GGTGCCTGCTGCTGGGGCCTGGGGCGAAGGGGAGCTGGGGCAGGCAGAAGTGCTGCTGGCAGCCGGGTGGGTAAGCCTGGTGCCTGGCGCCGGCCAAGGCAGCGGAGAGGGAGAAGAAGGTCTCTGGAATTGGGGTCAGAGGCTTTGGCTGGAGTCCTAGCAGTACAGAAAACTTCTCACTGGCCAGATCACTAGAAATATTGAAGCCTCGATTTCCTCTTCTGCAAGATTGGGACAATAGGTCCCTAACAGGGTTGTTCTCAGGAGGAATGAGAAAAGATCCTGAGGTATGTATGCAAGCCCCTCAGTGACAATGTCTGCTACCACGAAGCGGGTCCTTCCGTTAGTGTGTCGAGAAATGAATAAGCCTCTTGTCAAATTCCGTGACAGCCCAGTAGTGCACAAAGCAGGACTTTTTAGCCGACCCCGCCGAAGCTTGCATTCAGCTTTGGATGAAAAGCTCTGGACTGCTGGGAGCAGCCTCTCACCTCCCTGTTCCCACTTTAAGGAATCTTTCCGGATGTCTGCCTTTTCATCTGTTCACTTGTTTCAGGGGATACATCTGTAGTTCACATGCAAGGTCAAGTTGCTACGGCGCAAAGGAAGGAGATCCTGCAGAGTCTCCCCTCCTCTGTGTTCTGGAAGGAGTGATGCATTCAGACTTGCTAATTCCACACTGGGGGAACCTGAGGCCCAGAAAACTGGAGAACTTGCCTCCTCCTAGCACAACTGGAACTAGAATCACATCTGCAGCGGCTAGATTTGCAGGACTGTTGTTCTCAGTGGCAATGGTGTAAGATACAGGTGGGTGAGGAGGAATTGAAGATCTGTGTACCCCCTTGGCTTTTTGAATGAATCATGATTGTACCTAGATTGTACCCCTATTAGTATAAGAACAGAGGAAAAGGAACACTTCATTTGATTTACTAAACACTCACCAGGCGTGTGCCAAATTAAATGATAGTGGGGGAAAATGTGTACAATGTTCCTTTAAGGAAATCAAAGTATAAAAGTATTTTCTCAGATTATTCCTGATTTATTTATTGATTTTACATCAATTGTGTTGTTCTTTGGGCCTAAGCATAAGTCGCATATACAATGATGGATCCTTTTATGGGATTTAAAATTTTTAAATTCCCAATCTTATACTATCCGTATACTAGAAATGGGATATAGAGAGAGTTGGGAAAGAATTCCTTTCCTGTGGTTCTGTAGTGCTGGGCAGAGGCAGGACTGAAAGCCAGGTAGGTCATTGGATTTAGACTCTGATTGCCCGTGGTCTAAAGAGCTCTGCATTCTGTTTACAAATGTGTTCAAGAAAACACTGGGAGCATTTACGGTTTGAAAAGTCAGTCCTTGAAGAGGCCCTTTGTGGTCCGATAAGGCCGCTGAGCCTGGAGATGGCTTGTTAAGGCACTAAGTGTGCGGAGAAGACACATTTGTCTTTCAAGTCTCTCCAGCTCTGGGAAGAGGCCTGCTCCAGCTATGGCCTCTCTCCGATGCCATTGGAGTCCTCTCCATCCCACATTCTCAGTGGGGCCGGCAAACAATCCCTTTTTTCTTTTCTTTTCTTTTCTTTTTTCTTTTCTCTCTCTTTTTTTAAAAAGATTTTATTTATTTACCTGACACAGAGAGAGAGATCACAAGTAGGCAGAGAGGCAGGCAGAGAGAGAAGGGGAAGCAGGCTCCCCACCGAGCAGAGAGCCCGATGCGGGGCTCGATCCCAGGACCTTGAGATCATGAACTGAGCTGAAGGCAGAGGCTTAACCCACTGAGCCACCCAGGTGCCCCAACAATCCCCTTTCTCAGAGCGCCTGGCTCCTGGATGCACGCATTACCTCTGTGAATACATTGAGTGAACAGTGACTGGGCTATTAACTTGCAGAAAGTCAGAAACTTAGGAATTAACTCTCCTTATGAAGCAATCCAATGAAAGCAGATAGCATTGAACATCTGGCTGATTAAGTTATTCTTGGATTATTTGTTTTTAGGTTTTAAAGTGTTTCTGTGGTTCGTAAAGCACTCTAGGACACATGAAGAGGTTTTGGAGAAGCAAGGCGTGGGGAACTGACTTTATAGCACAGAGGACTAGTTTGGCACACACTGTTGTCACAGGCTTTTGGTGAAATAATAGCATGGGAGTGGGGAAGCAGCCTGAAATGCGTAGCTATTCACCCGAGGATAAAAAAAAAAATCACAAACTCCTAAGGATTTGCAAGTTCTTGAAAGACCACTACCCAATCCTTTGCCTCCAGGTTGAAAGCAAATTTAGCTCATTTTAGGTAAGATCGCCAGCCTCCTGGTGGTGGTGGTGGGGGAGTTCCACGGTATATGTGGCCCTTAACAGAATGATTCCCAGGCTGTGTGTCCTTTGAAGTTTTTAGCAAGAGTGAAATTGTATTTGAGCTGAGCCACCAGTGGTCTCCTTTTTATCAACATCTGGACAGTTCTAGTACTTGGCTTTGCATACATTAGACTAAGTCTGCTCCTGCCACCAAATTGTCCATACATGCTCTGTTGTCCTGGCCTCTGAAGAGTGATCATCTGCTTTGCTAAAAATAAAGACACACAGATACAATGCAGAATAGGACCCCTACCCTGAACAGGGGCCTCCATAGTGCTGTGCAAGTCCAAAGTCAACCCACTGGCAGAAATCTGCCTGCTGAGGGAGTAGAAGTTGTGCTGGGCAGAGAGTAGGAGAGGGGGTATCTTTGGATCGTGGTATAGTCAGGAGACAGTGGGGGGACTAGGCTGCCTCATAGGGAGGCCTCTGGGCATCCAGAGAAAGGAGGTGGGTGGGGGATCAGGTGCCCAGGAGCTTTGCTCTCTTGGGGCCTGGTCTGGCTATAGTCACTCCTAACAAGATCTTAGCATACCTAGGGATAAGGCAGAATTAATGCTGGCTTTTTTTTTTGCCCCTTTCACCAAAGGCTAGCACTTTACAGATGCCTGTCTGATGTGAACCTGCTTGTCCTACGTACGTGTCCTGGGGTGATACTATAATTCCAGTATTCCCCAAGTCTCTTTCCAGAGAGTAGAGAGGCACGTGTGTTTCAGATTAGCCATAGTATCTTGGGTTGGTGCCTACAAGTTGCACACCCAGGGAGGTTCTGCACCCTGACACTCCTTGTATTTGCATGCAGGTGCTCACTAACTCTCTTCAAGTATTTGAATGTTTTTTTTCTCTACCTATGAAGATGCGAATGGAGCAGAGTTTAATAAAGCAAGATGTCAATAAGCTCTTCACGTTTTTGTGTGTTGGCCAACAGACACTTATAAAATGTCTGATTTCAGCTATGTTTCAGTTGGATTCCCCCCTCACCCGCCTTTTGGCACAGTGTATTTTATAGAGATTTGGGTAAAACTAGATTGTGCTATATGGGTCTCTTGGTGAAGAAAATTAACTTCCCAGGCTAAAGCGGCCATGCAAATATTATTACAAAATCACTCAGTGTACGAAATTGGCATCATTTTCCTCCACAGTTTTTCACTGCCCACTCTCTACCCCCACCCCGCCCTGGTCACCCTTATTCCCCATATCATTAGGCTAGAGGAAGAGACAGCTGTCCCCAGAAAATCTGCTCAGAGTGTCCTCATCAACATGGGTTCTCATGAGAGAGCAGGCAATGAGACGGTGTGGGCAGAGGAAGATACTGTAAAAAATTGCATTAACCCTTCTCCGGACCTACTACTCATCTTCAAAAACCTGAGCAGATGTAAGGCTTATTGATTTCTTTATTGGGGAATGCTGGGAACAGTGTTCAGCAATTTGTGGCATCTCAGTACCCTTCCCCCTTCTGGTCCCTCACCTGCTCAGCTTCTGGGCGCCATCTTTATTTTCAGAGTCTCTCAACATGTTCTGTCTTTCCCCCGTTCCTCAGGGGGACATATCCAGTACATGGATATGTCCAATACATGGATAAAATTTAAAATTTAAAATTGTTTGAATGTTCTCTATTTGGCAGGAACTGTTCTAGATGCTTTACGTATGTTCTCTCATTTAATTCTCCTCACAAGTCAGTGAGGCACACACTGTTATGATTTCCCTATTCATTTCCTGGGGCTGCTATAACAAACTGCCACAGACTTGGTGGCTAAATGACAGAAATTTATTCTCTCATAGTTCTGGAGGCCAGAAGTCTGACATTTAGGTGTTGGCAGGGTCATGCTCCCTCTGGAGGCTCCTAGGGAGAATCCTTCCTTGCCTCTTCCAGCTTCTGGAAGCTGTTGACATTCCTTGTAGCTGTTTCACTCCAGTCTGTATCTCTGTCTTCACAGCATCCTCTTCTCTGTGTGTTCATGTCTTCGCTTATGTCTGCATGTCTCTCCTTTGTGTGTCTCTTATATGGACACTTGTCATTTAGGGCTACCCAGATAATCTAAGATGATCTCCTCTTGAGATCCTCAGTGTAATTACACCTGCAAAGACCCTTTTGCCAAAGAAGGTCACATTCACAGGTCTAGGACATGGACATGTCTTTTGGGGGTTGTTCAACCCACTACATTCCCTTTTATAGAGGGAGAAATGGTACAGTGTGATCAATCAAATTCTCTAGGGTTCCAGATGGAGCTGAGATTTAAAGAGAGCAGTCTGGCTCCAGAGCTCACGTTTTGACCGACTATTACATTGTTTTCTCTACTGTCTCTCATTAATGTGCTCAGTGAACGTTTATGGTATGAATGGTTGGTGAGATGTGTGGGTAGATGGATGGATAAAACAATGTTTATAACAATGATTGGCCAACATCCTCCTTCCCAGTGTACTGAAAATAATAACAACAACTAATATTCAGTGTTTTATGATGTTGCCCCAGGCCTTGACCTTGGGTCTTCTTCTCTAGCTATTCTCCCTCCTAGGGAGATCTTATCTGGCTCAAGGCTTTACCTACCATCTATGTGCTATCTCCTGAATTTACGTCTCCAGGCTTGTTCTCTACAGAGTTCCAGACTCACACACCCCACTGCCAGCTGGACATTTCCACATCTGCGTGCAATAGGCATGTCAGACCTAACTTGATCAAAACCGGGCCCTTGATATTTCTCTCTCTGGCTAGTCATTTCCTTCTCCAGCTCAGTAAATGGCATCACCATCCGCCTAAAGGCTCGTTCCAAAAACCTCAAGACCTTCGTTCTTTCTTCCTTGCAACAGCAACTGAGTCTGTAAGTCCTATTGGCCCTCCGTCCATCTGTGCGGCAGCTGACCGGTGGGAGCTGTGGCCACAGTAGTCTTCTGTCTGGGCCTCCTGAGATTGCTTCCATTTATTTATTTATTTATTTATTTATTTATTTATTTATAAATTTATTAAGTGGTTTATAAATAAATAAATAATAAGAAAAAATAAAGACACAAATCAAGTCATGTCACCTAACAGTTCGCAACTGAGGATTTCTCACTGCCATTTGAATATAACCAGGCCTTTTGCCCCAACCGGCCTCTCAAATGACCTCCTCTGCTGTGACTCATCGCCCTCACTCTCTGTGTGCAGACATACTATCCTTTCTGTTCTGGGACATGCCAAGCTGTAGCTCAGAGTACGGCCTTCCCTCTGCCTGGAAGCTGCCTCCAGACCTGCATAGGCCCTCTCCTCCCTGACCATATAATAAAAAACGACCCCTCACCAGGCACTCAGTCGCGTTACTCCCATTCTGTGTGAAATAGAGTTTTGATTTATTTTTTTATTGGTCGTCTCACCAGTTGGAATGCAAGCTTCATCCAAGCCAGGACCTTGTCTCATTCACTGTATCTCCAGGGCCGACAGCAGTGCCTGGTGTATAGTAGACACTCAATAAACAGCCATTGAACAGACTTAGCACTGTTCCCAGTTATCCTTTCTTTATAGATGCCAAAAAGTAGGCTCAAAAAAGTTTAAATTATTTGCCCGAGGTTGCACGTCTATTAAGACTTGGAGCAATTTTGAATCTGGATTCAAATCTCTTTGTCCTGTAAGCCTGTGCTCTTAACCTTATTCCATATAGAATCTCTGAAAAGCAGGAATTTCCAGGATCCCTGAAGTCCCCACAGGTCTCCGAGTTTTCTGATTCATTTTTCTGCTCATAAACACAGGACGTAGATGAGTAAAACACAGGGGAAAAAAAATATACGTACTCGGATTCCAAATGTACTATTTCTCTGAAAAGTTGGCCCTGGATTTAAGCTTGAAAAGCTAAAATGTTATTTCTTTGTTCTCCATTTGGGCATTTAGGCTCATGACTTTTTCTGATCTATCTGGAGACTTAATGGTTTAAACTCTCTTCCTTAAACCCATAGAGGAAGGGAAGAAATGACCATGTCCTTTATGTGTCCTTTAAGCAAGGGTGGGATTTGCATTCCTAAAAGCCCTACAGTATTTGTCCTCCTGGACACCAGCATTTCCTTACCCACCACCGTTTTCCTCAGTTTGGTATTTCTGCCTCTGCATCTCTTCCTAGTTGATAGGACCCTAGGGTGAGAACATGGACTCCAGTTTTAGATTGGTTGATAGCAGGACCCTCTCTATTGGGTCTTGCTAAGAAACTGGTTCGTTTCTCTAGGCCACTCATGGAAGAGGCCAAAGGACAGGTTTGTGCCAGATGTGGGACTCAAAGGAACTGTGGCTAATGTTGCAGAGTGGAGAGAATGAAAACGCAGCTATTGGTTTCCTTCCCTGGTGTTGGACCTCCTTTGAAAAATAAGTTCCATCTTGCGAATTACATCAGCATCCCAATAAGTAAACATCAGACAGAAGCTACTATTTCAGGCAAATAGTAATTGTAAGAATAGCCAAGACCCACAAATGTAGGTTGGGATTTTATTTGCAGAGAGGGCTGTAGTGGCTGATTAGTGCATCTGGCAAATATAACCGCTCTCCTGCAGGAAGGCAGAACTCTGGCTATTTGATATGTCATGAGCTTTTTCTCTGCTGTCTGTCAGGAGTGGGGTTTGCTGTGGTAACCAGAACTTTGCCCAGAGGGTTGTGCGTGTAAAATGTCACTGATAGGCAGTCTCCTTCATTTTTATCATAAGCCAAAGAGAGACAGCTCACCGCTCTTGCTAACAGGCAGATGGGTAGTCCCGGTGAAGTCCAGGTTGAATGCTAAGTGTCGTTCCGCTGTGGAATCTCACCACCCACCACAGTTCGCATTTGCTGGATCAAGGAGCACTTCTGTATTTCCACTGAAAGAATCCATGCTGGAACCTGCATGCTAGGATAATTGGACTTATTTATTTTTTTGTTTATTTAATTTTTTAAAAAGTTTATTTATTTATTTTTAAGTAATCCCTATACCCAACGTGGGACTCAAACTCACAACCCTAAGATCAAGAGTTGCATGTTCTTCTGACTGAGCCAGCCAGGTGCCCCAGACTTATTTATTGTGTTATGACTTTCTCCACTGCTATTCTCAATCTTCAACTTGACACAGTATATGAACTTTGCTAACAATGGTGGTGCAGCAGATGGAGGTAGGTAGCTGCGCATAAAACCACTAAAAACTGGGAGTGCTCAGCAAGCATTTGAAGGAGGTAGTATTGTCAGTTACACTCAGTTCTCTCCTAGAGCTAGAACTTTGTCCTTACTGCTGCAGATTTTTTTTCTTTTTCCATTCAACTAATATTTACTTAGCATGTGCCATATATAGAGAAAAGATATGTTCATTTCATATTCTATATGTGGGGAATAAAAATAAAAATAAATAAAATTCAGATTGCCTTGAATTATCAATCCTATCAAACTATATAACTGTCTTTTGGGACGAGGGAGAAACAATGGAGAAAGCCTTGCTTCAAGACCATGGTGAACCTCATGAACCCCACTTCTGTTGGAGACTTGGAACTGGCTTTCAAGGCTATCAGGGGCACTAATGAGGTCCGCATTGCTGAATCCAAGGACCAGTTCTCAGTCTCTTCCTTGTTCCTTCAAAATATTTGAGGTACACAGTCAGTCCCTTCTTGAAATGCTTCCTTCCCTTAATTCTCTGGATACCATCATCTATAGGCATTCCTCCTTGTTTACTAGTCTGAATTCCTTCCCAGTTTTCTTGGCTGCTGTCTTCTCCCTGACCTTTTAATGCTGGAGGGCCCAGGCATCATCACTTAACTTCTTGTCTTTCCTTTCTACAATTGTTATCTGTGATGTCAGTCATTCTCATGGCTTTAAATGCTATCCATAAGCTAAGAATTTGTGCCAGTATGTCTTTATCTTGCATATATAATTATCGACTTGAATGTCCACTGTCATGCTCATCTCAAACATTAACATCTAAAACCAAATTCCAGATTCCCACCCGTGCCCCTTCCAGATACTTTGTCTCTGGTTAGTTCTCCAAAAGAGACCCAGAATCTGACCGTCGCATACTGCCTCTCCCCTCATCCCAGTCGTCCTCATCTCTCAATTGACTATTTTGAGAATGGCTCAATTGCTATTTTGCCCCTTTCCCTATAGTCTGTTCTCAACAGAGCAGCCAGAATGATGACCATAAAACTTTAAATCAGATCGAGTCACTTCTCTGTTCTCCGGAGTGTCCCATTTCACTCAATGTAAAAGCCAGAGTCATTATTACATAGCCTACTAAGCCCTTCCCATTCTGACTCCTTCATCTCTATTACTTTCCCTCTCAGCTCCCTCCACACCACCATGCTTCTGCCTCAGGGCCATTGCACCGGCTATGTCCTCTGCCTGGTCTGCCTGGTGTGTTCCTCTCTCATGTAGATGAGTTGTTCCCTTGCTTCCTTCCATTCTTGATTTAAATGTCACCTTCCGTGGAGTCTTCCGTGCCACCCTGCTCCAGCCTGAGACGCCGTATCCGCCCCCCTTCTCAGCTTTATTTTCTCCTTAGCACATTGTCAGTTTTTTAACATGTCATATATTTTACTGATTTAATTTGCTTTTTCTGCCTGCTCGACTTCATTATAATGTCAAATTGTAAGATCTATGAGGGTAGTTTTTTGAAAGGGGGGGGTCTGTTTGGTTCATTCTCAAATCTTCAACTGTTAGAGCAGTGCTGGCATATAGTAGGCACTCAGAGCATAATTTGTGGAGAGAATGAAGTAGAATCACTGTTATTTTAAATTTAAATGCTGATACCCCAGAGATTGTGATGTAATGGTGGGAGGTCCAGCGTAAGCATTGGTCTCTTCTGAACACCACCCTTCCCACCAAGGTGGTTCTAATGGTGGAGCCAATGTTGCAAACCACTACTTGTTTTTCTCCTTCTTGGGATTTTACCTCTGTGGTGTATGTTGCTGCATTCTTAGCAAATCCATTAGTCTCAAAACTTAAATTGCAGTGGAGGATTTTAATGAAATTTGTGCTGTGTATAATCGTTTATTAGGGGTTTTCATAGGAGCCTCTTGTTAGAGTTAATATAGTGGACTTTGATCCCTGCATGACCTTGGCCGAGCTTTGATGGGAGGCACAGACCCTGTAGGGCAGACTTAAGTGTCTCTTTGTTAATTTCCAGGTGAGCATCAGACTTTTCTCTTTATATTTGAGAAATGAGAGGGAATTTGGATCTGACTTAACTTCTTTCGTCTACATTAGCTGCACACATTTATCCCACACCTCCTACCCAGAAGCCCATCTACCCATTGCTTAAATTCTGTTCATCCCTTACGGGCCGAGTGAAGTCTCTTTCCCTTTACAAAGTGTCCTCCCCTCCCCACCGGCTGGCAGCCTCTCCCAGAGCGTCTGGCCCACCTACTGCCTGGCACTTCACTTGGCATCCTGCGTGTGCTGCTTTTGGTTGGTAAGCTTTTGGGTGAAAGTGGGTTTTTTTTTTTGTTTGTTTTTTTAACTGCGTCCCAAACTAGACTGCAAATTCTCTGAGGGCACCTGACCAATACTTTCCACCTTTGCGTCCCCAGCAGTGGGCAGTAAACAGATGTTGATGGATTGGCGAAATTTTTTCTGTTGAATGCATTGGCAACTTCTAAGGAGTGTCGCGTAGGGAAAGGGGTGTCATTCGCCGTGTAATTAGGGATTATACCCTTCAAAACCGCCGTGGCATTTTTTTTTTTTTTTTAAAGATTTTATTTATTTATTTGACAGAGAGATCACAAGCAGGCAGAGAGGCAGGCAGAGAGAGAGAGGAGGAAGCAGGCTCCCCTAGAGAGCAGAGAGCCCGATGCGGGGCTCGATCCCAGGACTCCGAGACCATGACCCGAGCCGAAGGCAGCGGCCCAACCCACTGAGCCACCCAGGCGCCCCCGCCGTGGCATTTTTTACTCTGATTTATTATTGATCTCTGAGTTATAGGTTTCTCATCTTACCATTTTCTTTTAAGTGACTGAATACATAGCTTGTGAGATTTAAAATTCCAAGATTTCAGTGCCCTCTTTGAAAATGATGTATTCAAGAAACCTCAGATACAACCATACTTGGCTTTACTTTCAAAATGAGATTCAAGGAAATAAAATTTAAACTGCCTTTTAGGGCTAGCTGGGAGGAAGCTCCAACACAGGACAAAGGGGGCTCCCATATAAGGGCCCCCCCCTTTATTTGAAGGAGTTACTTTTTTGTTATAGTCTTATTATTAGGCTTACATTCTTCATTTCAACCACCTGGGAAATCAGGTAACCTGATATACTGGAGGAGGAGGAGGGTTTAGAGACCGAGTTCTTAACACCTTTGTGGCCTTTTGAAGCTCTAGGCTTGGGGAAGAGTGATGTCATGGTGAGACAGGAAATGTTATAAAGTCGTAAAATGTCATAAACCAATTTCCATCTGGTCGTAGGTGTATAAGACACAGCAAAGAAAAGCGCATTGTGTTTTTATCCGGTGGGGATAAGGTTACTAGACCAGTCCATCATGAGAAAGCTGTTGACACAGTGTATCTGGACTTTTCAGCAAGGTGTTTGGGTGATCCCCTGTGAGATCTTTGTGGGCAAGATGGAGAAATGTGGACTGCACAGTAGCAGCATTTGGTGATTCGTAGCTGACTGGCTAAATGCTGTACAGAGTGCTTGATGGATTGGTGTCCGTTTAGAGAGAGGGTTCTAGTAATGATGGTCGGACACAGTTCTGCTATTGGATTTATCCTTCTCCTGTTCAACATTTTTATCACCAACTTGAATAAAGATATGGATGACATGTTTATCCTATTTGCTCATGACCCAGATCTGGGAAGCACAGTGACCTCATTTCATACCAGTATGAGAATCTAGACTTACAGGATAGGCCAGATCTTGCAACAGTCAGCCAATGGGCTCACGTGAAGGTCCTGTACTTATGCCTGGAAAAAACTGTTGCATGTATTATAGGATGGTCAGGAACCTGCTTTAACAGGGTCTCCGTGTAAAAGATTTAGGTAATTCATTCGACTCTACCATCAATGTGCATCAACACTAGAGTGTGACTATTTAAGTAGGCCCAGAAACAGAAAGTGGATCCTTTGTATTAGACCCATTCTTTAGACTATCATGTGCTGTTCTGGGCAACACATGGTGCCAAGCATTGTATCCCAAATTGAAGATTCAAGATGGGGAATTTAGTGGGAGAGATTGCAAGGAAGACAATAGTTACCTTCAAATCCTTCTCCTTCCAGCCCACACCCTATGGGCCATAGCTTTATCCACTCCTTTGCCAATACTCTAAACTCCCTTACCTCCTTCCCTTTTAGTATCCCCACCCTCCAAGGTCCTACTCCAAGTACGTTCAACCACCTGCATTTTCTACTTCTATCTCCTGGCTGCCAAGCATGTCTGTGAAGGAAAAAAAACTACCCATCTATTTGGATGGAGATGCAGAAAAATGGTCTCTACACTTGTCAGCTAGGTGGGCTGGCAGACAGGCAGATCGTCTCTTTACAAGATCCCACTCATCTTCCCCTGCTCTTCCCCCCGGCAGTGTCTAACTCTTCTCTTCATGACTTTCTCCCTCTCTTGGCACTAAGGACCATAATCTTTTCTTCACAGAGAGAATCAGTGACATCTCCCTCTGTCTTGCTCCCTCACAAACTACCTATTTCCACATCCAGCCTTCACCCTTTTCCTTCCTGCCTCTGAGAAAACTCCCCCTGGTCTCTTGCATCTTTAATGATCATTCTTGATCAGCAGACCCTTTCCCCTCTGTCTTAAACCACTTCCCATGTCCATAAGTGTTTTGTCTCTCCATGTATATACCGCACCCCTCTTTAATTAAGACCTCTTTGCCCCCATATCCTTAACAACCAGATGACCTGAAAACTTGGTCTATATCAGCTGTTTTCATATATTTAATCTCTCATTAATTCTTCAGTAGACTGTGCAATCTGATTTCCATACCCAACATTCCACTGAAATTCCTTTGCCATGATCACCAAAGGGCCTCTGCATCTAAATTCAGTAGACACTTTTCAATACTTAATTCAGTTGACACTCTGAACAGTTCTTCCTTTATGAAACACTGTTCTCCAGCTTTTCTGACATGACTTCTCTCCTGGTTTTCTTCCTACCTTTAAAAAAACTCTTAGTTATATCTTCTCTCTGAGCTCCTCTCTATGGAGCCCTTTCATATATTTTGCAACCATGTTTATCCCCCTTTACTTTTTTGTCTCTTAACATTGATGTTCTCATTTTGGTCAATTTCAGCTGCATTTTCATTCTACCACTACCTACATTCTGATCACTTCCAGATCTGTACCTTTCAATCCAACCCTTCTCCTGAGCTCTGGACTCACATGTACACCATCAACCTACCATCTCCATCCTGGCAACCCTCAGCTGTTCCAAAGCAGTACCTCCCAAACTGAACCCATCACCTTCCTTCCCCATACAGACCTGCCCTTCCTCCTCTGTAACCCATCTTGGCCAATGGCACCCTCTCAACCAGCCTCCCAAACAAGAAATCTGGACCCATCTCTCAACTTCTTTGTGGTTCTGTATATTTGTACACAGGATGTTTGCAATTACGATCCATTAGATGGCCAAATAAATAAAGTATTTTAATGGCTTTCTTGTGTAGGACCACTAAGACTTATTCTCGTTTCTGGTGCAGAAGCCAAAAAGAAGAGCTAGAGCATTGAAATTAAGGGGAAGAGATGCAGCTCCATGCCAGGAATATTTTTGTAACCCTTACAGTCTCAAAGCATCATGGACTGCTTTGAGAGGTAGTCAGTTTCCCTGCACTGCAAACAGCAAACAGAGGCTAGAGATCTGATATTGTAAGATTGGGCTGGGTGACTTCTGATGCTTCTACCAACCCTGAGATTTAGCTCAGCAGCTAATAAGCCCTTCTATATACTTTGCCCACATCATCTCATTTATGCTTCCTAATAGGTTATTAGCTTCATTTTATGGATGAGAAGCCAGGAGCATGGAGGGTCAAGTAATTTTCCTCTAGTGATATAGTTAGTACTAGGGCCAGGCCTCCAAAGCAGCCCTGAAGTCCCTAAGTCTCACGGTTTTTGTTAAACCATGGCCTTCTATTTGACAGTGGAAACAGACTTCAGCTCAGCAGAGAACAGTATCATCCGCTATGTACCTTTGCTGGTAGCGGTAGACCTTTGAGGCTAATAGAAAGGAATAATTCTTTGAAACGGAGCTTAAATAAATAAATTTGGAGCTTAAGTTCTTAAATATGTCCCCATATTTATTGGTATCTTACCCTTCCCCTCCATTTTGACAGATACCTGATTATTATAACAAACAATTCTAATAACCAAATGTAATTTTCTTCATTGATCGCCACTTCCATTTCCCACAGGCTTGGAAAGGAGCTAGAAAGGGTTAACTCTTCCATTAGAATGGCTTTGAATGAAATGCAGGTCCAGGAGCAGAGGGTCCAGGTTGCTGTGTATTAGAGACTGAAGGACAAAATCCCTGGTTTTCTTTTCCAAACTTGAGAGAAAAGAAGATACCCCATATTGCAGGGATGGGGCGGGGGCAGGGTTGGATTGGCTTGAAGTTTAGAAAGACTATATAAGCAAATATTGACCTCATTTTCATTTTTGCCTCCAATACATTGTCCTGGAAGGAACCAGAAGTCTGATTAAAACAGCAGATCAGTATCAAAATGGGAGGCAGTTCGTCTAGGGTGACATCTGGGCTGAGGAAGGGGTGCAGGGGGACAACTGAGTCAAGGACGTGCAGTTCGGGCTGGAGAGACTGGACTTGTAGATAACCTGTGAGTGGTTATTTTTACAGTCCTCCTTCGTTGCCATTCCCAGAACCCTAAGGACCACTTATCCTCTTAGGTGTTCGGAGGTCTATGGATTACTTCTCCATCTTTCCCGTGATCCGAACCTTATTGTTTGAGTACGCAGAGAACATTCTTCATCTGTGGGCTTGAGGGTTAGGTAAGGCTTGAAGATGTAAAAGCCAACAGTACTCCTCCAGCCATAGGACAGAATAACCAGCTCCTCTCTCCGTCTTCTTTTCAGAGAGGCAAAAATGTAAATGCTGTCACTGCAGCAGGTGCAGAGCTGGATTGGGAAGGAGCGTGACAGTAGTGGAGAGTGACAGGTGAGCAGCCGACACTCCGTTCTGGTCTAGATACTGCCGCCGTCCAGCTGTAGTAACTAGTGCCGCTAGGTCCCACTTTCTCCGCACTTAGAGCGAAGCAATTGCGTTAAATGATTCTGAAAGTCTCTTTTATCTCTAAAAGAAGAAAATGTCCTGACACGTTTTGTCATGGTTCACTACTGCACACATTGCCTGTTGCTTGAGAACGGATCATCCCATTCTTGCCTCTCAATCCCAAAGACCAGCTCACGTCTGCTGTGCCTTGGACCTCACATTCTGTCCTAAATGAATAAATTCCTCTAAATTAAGCTACCCATAAAAAATACCCTGTTTCTCTTAGGAGTAGGTTCCATGAATATGAAGAGACTTGCAAGACATGAAAAATTCAGTTTTTCTTCTACTGACTGTTATTTCTTCTGTGGACTGTTCGAGATCATCTATTTTAATCCCCTGTTTTGTGAAGGAACAGATCTAGGCCCAGAGAGGTGGGGCAGCTTTCTGAGTTCACACAGCAAAGACTCTTCTGTAGGACTTTTCCCCCACTGCCTAAAATGACAAGATGCAGATACTTTAAAAGAAAATTATCGTTTCATGTCCAAGAAAGTTATTCTTAAACAGGAGGCTGTTTCACCTAGAAATATTTTTAAGGAAAAAAAAAAAAATAAACAAGTGCATTAGATTTGTCCTTTTAAGCCAATTTAAGAAGTGTGCCTTCTCTGTGCTGTTGAAATTGGCAGGCCGACATCTTGTAGACAGACTGTTCTGGTCTACTCGGTTAGTTGTTATCCCAAATGCAAATCTGACTCACGGGTGAGATCATGAGAAATCTGGACTATTTTTCTTGATGACTTTTTCTTTCCTATTCCAATTTTCTTTTGCGGTCTTTGGCCTTATACGTTGCCCATGCTGGGGAAGAGAATCTGGAAAGGGTTGTTCCTAGGATCGTCTCTGCTGTCATATGAATCTAAAAACAGCTGGAGCAGGCTTGGCCATGAAGTGTATGTGGCTTTGGTGTGGAAAATCAGGTCGTGTGTGTGTGTGTGTGTGTGCTGGCCTTATGGCAGAATAAGATTTTTGTTTACTGGGATTTGAGGGATTCTGGGAAGACCCTCCTTCTAATCAAATGAATTATTTTTGTTCAACTGATATCTGTTAGATACCCACCTGTGGCTAGGTGCTGGCATCTAGAGAAGGTTACCAATAATTAAATAAGTAAATATTACCTAGTCTGTGTATTAGGGCCATGCTAGCTGCTGTGACAGTCGAGCCCCCAAGTTTCAGTGCCTTGACATAACACCAAATTATTTCTCTCTCCTATGAAAGCCTAGTGCAACAGTTCGTGCTCAGCATGTGGTGATTTAGGGCTGTGTGCTCTTTCCATCTTGGGTCCCCACAATTTCCTAGGCTACAGGGTCATCTACCTCCCAGTGGTGGAAGGCAAAAGAGGGGAGAAGGCACATTTACTTCTGAAATGCCTTGGTTTGCTGATGGCTCACATCGCTTAGCATATTCCACTGGTGAGAAGTAACCACAGAGCCCCATTCGGAGGCAGAGGGGACTGGAAAATGTAGCCCATGACAAGTCTATGCTATGGGAGCTTATGGAATTCTGGTGTGTGACTCTCTGTCTCTGCTGTTGTCTGGTAAGAACTTTACGGGGCAGAGTGCTCAGGATAGGGCACTTGGCTGCATGTGACGTGGGAGTCTGAGCTGGGCATCCTTTCCCTCCCGAGCTTGATATCAAGTCTGCATGCCACTCTGTGTCTCTCACACAATTCCCTTCCTGTCTCTAGAACTTTCCCCCCACCTCTCCTTGCCCTTCCTCTGGCCAACTCACTATTCCATTGGGTACAAACGTATAGTGCCTTTGCCAATGAGCTTTCCCTGGACCCACAGCCCAGCTTCCATGTATGTTTTCTGGCCTTCTATGAAGACAGAGCAAGAAGATGACTATTTATTGGAATTTGATCACCCCCAGGAAGGACTCCTGCTAATCAATTGGGAGTTTTGCTGAACATAAACTTCAGGGGGTCAAGGAGCATTTAGGGAAAAGAGGGAGGTAAGAAAGACATCAGATGATGATGGGAGGGAGGAAGGGACCGTTACAACCTCCCAAGAGCCTGGAGGTGAGAGCTCTCACCCTTTGGAGATAGAGGGGAAGCATGGGGGCACTTTGCCTTCAGATCCTACACTTCGAATAGCAGCTTTCAGGGGTTCTCAGAGTTCATTTCTGAAGCATAAATGAGAAAACTTTGCAAATGTTGGTGATGAAGGAATGGAATGCCCAACCATACTCTCCCTGAGGAAGCCTCCTATGTGACCAGGAGGGGAGGAGACGGTTACCCAGCCAGCCTCGGTCTCCACGTGGAAGCCAGAGGGCGTGCAGAAACCACCAGGGTCAGAGCAATCATGGAATGTATCTTCCTGTTCCGACAGGCCCAGGATCTTATAAAGGAACACAGGGTCTTAATTTTTGGGATATAAGAAATGGGCATGTTTCTCCTGCAGCTGAACTTATCTCTTTATTCAAAAAGTATTTTCTTATTAATTATTTTTAATGATCTCAAGGAAAAGTGCCTTTTGTGATTATCTTGACAAGCTTATACATGCAAGAGGCCTGCTGACCCTGCATTTATGAGGTGACGGCTGCTTTACTGTTTAGGTTATCATTAGAGTGACCTAAAAATAAACTGGTGAGCTGGGTGCTCAGAAAAATACTTGGCAGGATGGTTTAGGAGGGATTAAACCTCCCCCCTCCTCCCCCCAGCTCTCCACAGAGTGCTCTCCCTTTCTCTGTTCTTCCCCGCCATGACCCGAAGTCTTGGTTTCCAGAAGCCTGGGGCTGGGAATACTACGGGAGGATAACTGCAGATGCAGAAACTGGAGGCAAAGAATCCAAGGGATGGGGCAGAAGCTTGAGATCGATTGAGCAGTAGTGGACCAGAAGGCTCTCAGGCCCGGGGAGACTCTCGGCTTCCTGGTGGTGCGCTCTCTGTTTCTTGTGACCACTCAGCCCAAGAGCAGACAAGCCCGCATTCAGCACGTATTCGCGGAGCGTCTACTATGCCCTCTTCTAGGAGGTAGAGATGTGGCGGTGAGGAAGGCCTTCGAAACCTCAGCCCCACGGAGTGCTTCCATTTTAGGAAGGGGCAAGGACAGGCAGGAAACCAGTAAACTAAGGCATATGTAATGTAACTTCAGGAAACACATGCCTCTTGTAGTAGAACAATACAGGTTAAAGGGCTACAGGGTCATGGAGGGGCTTGGCTAGGGAGTGTGGCAGGGAAGCCCGATCTGGGAGAGGGCACTGGAGCAGAGGCCCGCAAAACAAGCCAGCCAGTTGCTGATGTGAAGGGAGAAGGAACAAGTGCGAGGACCCCGAGGGAGGAAGAGGGCGGCAGCCAGGGGCCTGATGTGGCGCATGTGTGTGGCGGCCTCACCTGCAAAGGCCGTCTGCGTCACCAGAGGGCAAGAGCAGTGGGGGTGAGGCTACATGAGGAAAGTTGGACCCCTGCACGAGGAAGGGTGAGGAAGGTGAGGGAAGTCTGTAGAGAGCAAGTTCTCTAGCAAACTGGCTCCTGGTCACCCCTACATTCTAATATGTGCCGACGTGGAGGTCTGGTTTCCAATCTGGACAGGAAATTGCTTTTTGGTAAAAAGGAGAGAGTTGAGAAACGCAGTCTGCCTAGTTGCCCTCTCTTTGGAGAAAGCCATTTGGAAGTGGGTAGAATATAAAACAACTCCTTTCTGTCCCTCAAAACTGTGGTGCTGCCCCTGCGTGCCTTGTGAGGGGTCCTGAGGTGGAGCAGAGAACTTTGGGTCTAATTGGCCCATGGCAGAGCAACTTTGACCGTGGCCTGGAAAACTCCCCAGAGTCGTCTAGTTAACAACAGCTCTGTTGCTAATAAATCCTTTGAAATCTTCTGCCGTTGTTGGGTTTTTAGGACACATTTGCATGTCGAGATCATTTGGGTTTTGGAGTTTAGGTTCCCTGCTGTTCCTAATGTCATGAATGGATAGTAATAACTGGGAGGGGATTGCATTCTGGGGTTGCAAGTAGATGAGTTTTAAAAAACATCAATCTTATTTTCAGGCAAATATAGCTAATGATAGGCTAGAGGAAAAATAATTCAAAATCTGCAGTGAATGGTGATTTCCAGAGGCCTTGCTTCTTAATGAAGTAGAGTGGAGAATGAAGGATAAGAGGAAAAAAAGGTAGAAATAGCATCTTAGGAGTTTCTTGGGTATTGGAGGAGTTTGTTTTGTTTTTTTGAAATAAAAATAAAAACAGCCCAACCAAGGCAAGGGGACAGTGTTGAAACCCCCTACCTTGTGGGGAGAGGGGGAGCTGAGCACTTCTGCCCTCCTCCCCCTCCCTGTCTGCTCTCACCTTCAGGTATGCAGTGAGTGGCTCCAGCCATCCTTTCCTGGGAGCTATTTCATCGCCAAGTGAAAGGACTGGACGGGGCCTTGGAAATAATCTAATACTAATCCAGGTTTTATGGGTAAGGCGTGCAGGACATCAGACAAATTGACTTTCCTAAGTTCCTCTAGCTTTTGAGCAACCAAGGTAGGATTAAAGAACAGGAAGAGTTGTTAGCAGCTTTGGCAAGAGGAGTGTTTGCAGGCTTTTTACAGGTTGTCGTTTCTTCATTCCGGCAGTAGTGGACTGTTGAGCGTCTGTTGTGTGCCTGGCCCTCCGCTACCATCCAGCACCTGAAGAAACGTGAAGACAGCCTTAAACAGGCAATACAATCATAGCGGTAATTACAGTAAATGTTAAGAACATTTATTAAGGGTTTATGCTGGGCCAGGACTATACTAAATCCCTCAGTGAATCCTTTATCCTATGAAATCCTCCCCACAACCCTGCAAGCGGGTCCTATTATTATTCCCCCCGTAACAGGTGACAAGACTGAGGCCCAGGCCACTTAGCAGCTCTCCAGGCTAAGAATTTGAGCCTAGTTCTATCAGATACCAGGGTTAGAATTCCTGCCTACTGAGCTCTCCTCTTTTTCTACACGATGATGCAAGATTCAGTTGTTACTAATAGTTAGGTGACTGTTGTTTCACAGTTGTGGCCAAAACTCAAGGAGAAGAAATGTAGATGCATTCTTCGGGGTCATATCACCCAGGCCATCAGTGGGTTTCTTTTTTGTTTTGTTTTGTTTTGTTGCAATATTTTTGTTTGCTGTTGTTTTTGGAATTTTCCAGGCATATCAAGACTTTGACTTCTGTAAAGACTTACTTTTGTGAGCATTGACCATGTTAGGGAGGAGGCTAAGTACTGGGGATTCAGCAGTGACAAAGTATTTGTCTTAGTTTGGGTTCCCCAGAAGCAGGCTCTGAGGCAAGGATTTGGGTGCAGGGGGTTCATGTGGGTGCAGAAATGGTGGTGAGGCATGAGGAGGAAAGTTGATTAGAGGGGCACCTGTGAGGTTACTGGTATGACAAGGGCAATAGCAGCTCAGGCACTCTGTGGGTCTCTTTGAGATGGCGCAGGACACACCTCAGAATTCTCCCATGGGGCAATAAATAATGAGGATCATTTGTCTATCAACTCCCAATCTTATTCCTTCATTGGGCACAGGTTGCTTCTGGGAGAGTAAACTCCCTGGCACTTCCCTCAGGCAAAGAGTCAGAAGAACCCTAGAGCAAGTTTGAGAACTATGTAGGTGATCTCCAGGAAGGATGGGCCAGGGACTGTGTCCCCAGCCTCTGCTACAATCTAATTCCTGTCCTCAAGGAGCCCATCTTGTTGTGGACAAGGAGAATTAGCAGAATTCACAGCATAGGAAGACCATGAGAAGATGAGAACAATTAATGGAAAATAGCAAGGAAAACAGATGATGACTCTATCAGGGGAAATCAGGGAAGGCTTTCCAGAGGAGGTGACACTGAAGGGCTGAGAACATACTAAATATAATTCCCTGTCACCAACATCCTCCTTATTCTCACTGCTAGGACATGGTACAGTATTGCCATTTTGAGTGTTGTCTGGCCTTTGTCATCTGAGAGCTCTGAATTCTCCTTTTCCTGTGCGCCATCTCACCAGGGTTCTCTTGTGATCAGCGTCAGGACCATGAGCATAGCACATTCTTCACAGCAGTGGCCACAACCTCTAAGCCACTAGTGTACCAAAGAGGCTGGTGCCAACCCTATTGCCCTCCACCGCCACCAGAGCTGGCCTTCCCTCAAATCCTGGCCACAGTTCTTACTGGTGAGAATCTTGGACCAGTAGAGACCCTGTCTGAGTTTACCTTTCCTGATGGCCATCCTGAGGGCAGGGACCCATGGCCTATACTAATGCTTCTCAGTGCAAAATTCGAGAAGCAAAAAGCATGTGTCCATTTCCTATGGAGAGCTTGTCAAAACACAGATTCCTGGGCTCTGCCCCCTGGAGGTTCTGATGCCATATGGTGGGGGTCTGGTCAGAGATTTTGCATTTAACAGCCCCCTGCCCTGCTGATGCTGCTGGTCTGCAGTCCATGCTTGGAGTGGCAAGGACCTCTCTTCCAACTCTCTCCTAGATGTTTTCATCCAGATTGGGGTTTCTTGGTGTCAGGTCTGTTGACATTTGGGGCCAGAAAATTCTTTGAGTGGGGGATACCTTATGCATTATAGGATATCTAGCAGCACCCTTGGCCTCTACCCAGTAATTCCTCCCAGTAGTGACAACCGAGAATGTTTTCAAATGTCGCCAAATTACCCTAGTTTGAGAACCACTGACCTAGATGTTCCAGAACACTGCTTCTCAGACTTTAATGTCGGAACGACTTTGCTAAAATGCAGATTCTTATTCAGTAGGTCTGGGGAGGAGCCCGAGAGTCTGTTTCTGTCGAGCTCCGGGGTAATGTTGATCATACTGGTTGGGGGACCGCACTTTGAGTAGCGGCCGTCCACACCAGCAGTTGGACCCGAAGGCTGAAAGGTGTCCCTGCAATTTCTGGGTTCTGTCCCAGCAATTTTGGTCTGTCCCTGTTGTTCCTTCTTGTCCCCTCAGGTTGATTAAAGGTGTGGCAGTTGCGTCCCCTCCCTTACCAGTCCCTCCACCAGCCCAGGGGCCTCCTGTCCTGCTTGTCCAAGGAGAGTTAGCCTTCCTCTGCAAGTGACAGCACATCTGAGTTTGCCTTTGATACACACAAGGACCTCACCAGGGCCTTTCAGTGTTCAGAGAGCCCACTGTGCACTTCAGAGTCTTTATTTTTTATATATGAGTTCACAGGTGATGGAGGGGGGTGGTGGGAGGAAGAGTGTTCCTTATGGAAGGTAAGAAGTCCAGGTGTGCCAACCTGAAATTCTAGGAGCTTCAGAGAAGATAGTCTCTGGGGTTAGGGTTTAGGGAATGGGTCTCAGAGCCAAAGAAGTATCTGCAGATACAGAGCAGAGACGGCCTAAGGCAGATGGGGCTGCGAGGTGGGGAGACCTGCCCCTGTAGGTCCCCCTGAATGCAGGAGTTAAGCTGCTGGTGAACTCTTTGTAGACTTCTGGAAATGCTGCCCCCTTGCCTATTGTTATTTTTAGCCATAGTCCATTTCCTGTTGTTGGTGACGGTAACAATTCTTGGGAGACCTTTTCTCCATGTTTTAGTGAGAAGGTTTGAGATGGGGGAGGATGACAAAGTGGCTGCTGCACCAGGAAAGTCACTCTTTCCCCAGAGTAGCTCTCTCACTTGTGGCTGCTGGTCCTGGAGGGCTGTGAGGACAGGGCTGTGCTCCCTTACCTACAGACCCTGTTAGGGCACAGGGGTCTCCCCACTGCATGTTTCCATGTTTCTATGGGAGAATGCCTTCCGAGGTGTAAAATGCAAACTGTTACACCGGGGACCCTTGGGCTGAGCCTGGGATGTTATGTTCAATGTGCCCTGCCCCACAACAACAGGGTAGGGTACATTGTGGGAAGATTTGTGTGGGATAGAGAGGAGAGAGGTCAGTCCGAGCTGTAGACTGAATGTTGGCCTGTCATCCCCCACCGCAAATTCATGTGTTGAAGCCCTAATCCCTACTGGGATTGTAACTGACAGGAGGGTCTGGGGTGGTAATTAGGTCCTAAGGGTGGAGCCCTCAGGATGGGATTAGAGCTCTTCAAAGAAGAGCCTTTACTGTCTCTGCTATGTGAGGACAGAACCCAGAGAGGAACCGAATCAGCAGGCACCTTGATCTTGGAGTTGGCAGCCTCCTGAACTGTGGAAACGAACTTGTTTAAGCCGCCCGCTCTATGGCAGTTTGTTGTAGCGGCCGAACCCCGACAAGAAGATGACTTCCACCCCCAGGTTTGCGAACTTGTTCTGAAAGGTTCTGAAAGGGCTGGAGCTGCTGGCGTGTGCCCCACCCCCCACCCCGCCTGGGGCCGCTGAGGAGAATGCGGCCCCAACCGTGAGTTTTTCTTAAAGCTGAACATACTCATTTAAAAAAACAGCTTTATGCTGTCTTTGTGGCCTTTTTACTTTGGAAGAGATTAAACTGTCTTGCCATTAATTAAATTATGGTGTTTCTTAGTGATATTTATTTATTTAGTATCTTTATTGGCAAAAGAAAAGTTAGAAATACTTGAGGAGTTCCGAAAATAATTTGTAAGCTTTTTATTGTCCTGTCAAGATGTCTAGACATCTTCAGATGTCTAGAAACGCTGAACTGGGCAATTATAAAAGGGAAGGCAGGAGCTGGTAGCCGTCTGCATGAAGGCGGTGGCCATGGGTCGGGCAGGGAGAGGAAGAAGGAGGACAAGGCAGCGCGCTGTGGCTGGATGCCTCGAAACTGGGGGACTTAACCAGCGAGGATGGGAACTTGTAGAGGAATGTGGGAGCTGGAGAGGGAAGGAGTCTGAGACAGCTGAAACGTTTGGGATTCTTAATCATAAAACATTAGCAGATGCAATTTGTTGAGGGCACAGCTCTGTGAGCTTCATTTCCAGTATTCATTTAATCAATGCGACAGCCCTTCAAGGTTGGTGCTGTTGCGGCCTCAATGTAACAAATGGAAGCCGAGAGAGGTCCAGTAGCACTGTCATCTGCCAGAAGCTGAAAGGTGTGGAGAAGTAGAACTCGGGACTTTGGGATCCTAAGCCCAAGAAAGCACCAAGTTATGGTGTGTTGCACCGTTATCGATGTGAAACCCACCATCTATGTGAGAATCGTCTGAATTGTGATGTTGGTTTCATGGATATATATGTATGTTAAAAGTTATCAACTTGTGTGCTTTATTTTTTTTTTTAAGATTTTATTTATTTGAGAGAGAGAGAGAGAGAGAGACAGAGAGAGAGAGCACAAGCAGGCCACCCAGGCACCTCTAGTCTGGGCATTTTATTTTATTTTATTATTTTTTTTAAGATTTCATTTATTTATTTGACAGACGGAGATCACAAGTAGGCAGAGAGGCAGGCAGAGAGAGAGGGGAGGAAGCAGGCTCCCTTCGGAGCAGAGAGCCTGATGCGGGGCTCGATCCCAGGACCCTGGGATCATGACCTGAGCTGAAGGCAGAGACTTTAACCCACTGAGCCACCCACGCGCCCCATAGTCTGGGCATTTTATTTTATTTTATTTTATTTTATTTTATTTTATTTATTTTAAA
>NW_019154089.1:53971383-54099628 GCF_002288905.1 Enhydra lutris kenyoni | reverse complement strand
TTTTAAAGATTTATTTATTTATTTATTTGTTAGAGAGAGAGAGAGAGAGAGAGAGAGAGAGCACGAGCACAGGCAGAGTGGCAGGCAGAGGCAGAGGGAGAAGCAGGCTCCCCGCCAAGCAAGGAGCCCGATGTGGGACTCGATCCCAGGACGCTGGGACCATGATCCGAGCCGAAGGCAGCCGCTTAACCAACTGAGCCACCCAGGCGTCCCTAGTCTGGGCATTTTAAATCGTGTTTCTTATTTTTGCTTTTCAGTTATGTCATAGGGAGAGTTAGCTAGGGTCCTGCCTCATTAGGGAACTCTTTCCCCCCCCCACCCCAGACACTTGGGGAGGTCCTACCACATTGTTTGAGGGAAAGAGAGGGGGCAAGTCCATTGGACTAACCAAGGAGAAGGCTGTCTTGTCTTGTGTGGGAGGCATGCTTATCAGAGCGTTATCTTCCTATGAAAATGACTTTCCAGGTGCTTCTTCTTTTCTTTGCACTTGACTGAAAGATCCATGCTGGACTGGCACAGATTCCAAGTTTTCTTGTGGAAATCAAAATATTTTTCCACTTCCACAAAGCAGCTTATGCTTAAAGGCATTTCTAGGAGCTTATGCTTTCAAAAGTTTTCCTCTTAAAAAATGAAGATTTTAAAGAGTGGGTTAAGGCATCTGCTCTTTCATCTTGAGAAGTGTTGTCTCTGAGGACACTGAGATTCATCACAGCTATTTTGTGGGGTGTTTGTGACCTGATAAGATACTTGTCATTGTATTGTGGTGTTCTGAATTGTGTTTTTTATAACAAACAGGCGGTGCTTACTATTTGCCAGGAGTTATTTCCATGCTTTGTAGATATTAGCTCATTTAATTTAGTCTGTAGCATCCCAGTGCAATAATCATACCTTTTTACAGAGGAGAAAACAAACGTATTTCTGACCTCCAGCTAATGGACTGAAAATTCGCAAATTTGCGTGCTTATGTCTACTTATCCATTTTTAATTTACTTCCTTTCGGGAATGAATGTTAGATTTCTGAAGGTTCCTTTTTTTTTTTTTTTTTTAAAGATTAGATCCTGTAGTACTGAGACTACATCAGCCAAGGACTGCTAAACTCACCTTCAAGGGCTCTGTGGATTGCTTAAACTTATATAAAAACTCAGAGTCTGTAGAATCTGATCAAATCCTTAAATAGCATTATCCCCAAAATATTCAGCTCTAAAGGTCTTAAATTCATTTAACATAGTGTCTGGCTTAGATATCAGATATGGTATTATTTTATGTTTCTGATACACTTTGCACTCATGAAATGACTGAGAAAGCTTGCCAAGTTCCTAATCATTCATTCTTTCGCAATTGCGGTATATATCATGGAAAAGCCAAATGGAGGGTGAGCTTAGAGAGGAAAAGATCCTGCACTGGCCACTTCTCTCCAGAATTTGTCTGGATCCTAGGGGACTAGTATGATGATGACTCCCGCATCCCTTCGCAGCAAAGGCTCTTGTCAGAAGGAACTAGTATAGAGCGGATATTCGGAATCAGCAACACTTTGCTTCGAAGACAATGCAATGGAAAATCTGCCACCCATCCCTCTGATAGGAGAGGAAGTCCGAATAGTGCTGGGTACAAATAAAATCCCTGAGGCAGCTGCTCATGGGAGGTACAGTGGGCTGGCTGCGGATTCAGCCTCCTGAGGATTGGGAGCAACTTTGCCCTTTGAAAGCCTATTTTAAAAAACATTCCTCGGGGTGCCTGGGTGGCTCAGTGGGTTAAAGCCTCTGTCTTCGGCTCGGGTCGTGATCCCGGGGTCCTGGGATCGAGCCCCACGTCGGGCTCTCTGCTCAGCGGGGACCCCCTCTCTCTCTCTGCCTGCTTCCCTGCCTACTTGTGATCCCTGTCTATCAAATAAATAAATAAAATCTTTTAAAAAATAATTAAAAAAAAACATTCCTCATTCATGTCAGCCTCAGGAAGAGAAGTCTTCCCGTGCTGCCTGGAATTGACCTGCATGTTGCGCCCGTGTCTGTGGCCAGAGTCTTGGTGGTGAACACACACAGGCAGCCAGAAGCAAGCCTGGGGCTCTGCGGCCCCGGGCCTGCCAGGCTCCTCGTCTGGACATGTGAGCTTAATTACTCTGCTGCTCTCTGGAAACGCTGCTGGCTTGTCCTTGAAATCCCTGACGAGGCGCCAGGTCCTGCTGGGTTTGTAAATACTTCCTGCGGTGGGCGTAGGGAGCCCGTGCCCAGTCTGGCAGTGTGTCTCCGGCAGTTTGGAGAGATCCTCTGTAGACACTGGTCTAGCCTGTGCTTCTCAAGCTGCTCTTGGCTTCTCGGACAATCACTGATGTCCACTGGGGGGATCGGCCGACTCCGAACTCCTTTGCAGGATTACCCCAGCCTTCTGGTCCTCAAGGTCAACACCTGCAGAATAATTACCACCATATATGTCAATGTTTTGGCTTTTCCCGTGAACGGAGACCTTTGCCGGATTATCACTTTCCACCTCTTGGGTGGAAAATAACTTGTTTCCTTCCTTTAAAAAGTGTGATAAATTCTAAAGGTTTAAGACCGTTGGCTTATTGACACTTACGTATATTTTTAATGAGCTTTCTTTTCTGTAGTAATTTTAGACAAGCAGAAAAATTGTCAAGGTAGTAAGAAGTCCTTTTTCACCTTTCCCTCTTTGTTAGCATTTTACATAACCGCAGTGCATTTGTCGGAACCCAGAAGCCAACATGGCACGTTTCAATTAACAAAACTCCGCACTTCATTCAGATTCAGTAATGTCCTTTCTCTGTCCTAGGATCCGATCCAGGAGACCACAGTGCATTTGTGACATCTCTGTTTCATATCAGAGTATCTTCACTCAGGGCATTAAAAAAGCAAGATAGTGAATTGCACCGACTGCAGGTTCTCTTACGGGAATACATTTTTCCTCTCTAATGACAACTAAAACTTGACTGTCATCTGTCATCTTGGGTTGTGAACAGCAGACGGTATCAACGTATTTGATATCACAGATAGCATAGATTTTCCACAGGATTCATTGTCCAGCTTGGGTTTGAATCTTAAGAAACTAAAACACTCTGAGGTTCATGTTTCTCATATAATACACATACAAAATGTGGGTATAATATATAATATGTATATGTTTAAAATAGTTATGTGTGTATATCTACCTGCCTATCAGTCTTGCCTTTCCTACCGTACTGGATCATAAAATGCTATGTGGAAGCTTCTTAAAACTATAAAACCTTTTCAAAGGTAATCCTTAAATAAAAGGATAATAAATAAAATGCTTCCATTAGGAGCACCTGGCTAGATCAGTTGGTAGAGCCTGCGACACTTGATCTCAGAGTCGTGAGTTCAAGCCTCACGTTAGGTGTAGAGTTTACTTTTAAAAATAACAGTGTTTGATTAGACATTGTTTTAAGGTATTTACAGACTAATTTTAGCAACTGTTTGAATCAAAGGGCTTATATTTTCTTCAGCTTTCCATTTAATTTTAAATTCATTAAACCTTGAATCCTTGTTTCTGGGTCAGGGGACAGTGCGGGTAAGCTTGAGTTAAGTGTTTGGACAACCCCCTGTTCTAGAACCCAGCCTACAGCTCTTCTCTGTTGCTCTTGGGCTGGTCATGCTTTTCATGACTATGGAACTCCATTTAAAAATCCCCACTCCCCTGGGTTATAGTCTCTCCCAAGAAGGCAGTAGCAAGTTTAAAGGAAGAGTGCTACGGAAGGCTTCCTTCTCCTAAATATATTGGAGTGGCATAGTTTAGATTCCTTTCCCAGGGGCAAAAAATGCAGATGATAGGACCAAAAGAAGGGTGTAATTTTTTTTTTTTTTTTTTGGAACACCATATTCTTTCTTCTCCCTGAGACCCACAGAGATAATTATATGGTTGGAAAATGAGACCCAAGAGGAAAGTTTAAAGGAGCTGGGACCGGCTCCACCAGAGGAGGTGAGGGAGAGTGTGGATCTGCTGACCTAGGCAGCGGTTCTGCATTTCCTGTAGGACCAGCGAGGAGGGGCAGAGCTGCTCAAGCTTCCCCAGAAAGGTGTAGGTTAGACTTGGCGAGGAGGGGGATCAGCGTTGGAGTGGGAAGCTCTAACGTCTGTGATCACTTCTGAAGATGTAAGGTCAATGCGAGCCCAAGGTACCATGTCTGCCAAGGTACCATGTCCACAGGGCAGACTGCCCACGAGCAGGTCTCCCTGCCCTAGTGATAGCTTTGGGGTTTCCTGCAGCCTGGCTTCCCATCAAAGTGCTTATTTGGAAGAGGGGGAATGGGATACTCTTGCTTCCAGTTAAAAATAAGACTTTATCACAACAAATAAGCCTAGCACTAGCTGATACTGTTAACTTTGCACTTAAATAAGGCATATCATTTGAAAGGTTAAAGAAAGGTTTTTTAAAAAGGGCTAATTGGGCACCTTCTTTCCTCATTTAAAATTCTTAATAACCACTGAATTGAATTCTGGGTTTTTTCTCCCTTCTTGGGATTAAATACAACTAGTGCATTTTCAATGTTTAGGGGGTGTTCGGGTGTGTGTGTGTGCGTGTGCACGTGCGTGCACGTACACACACGTACATGGTTCAGATATTTGGGGATCTCAGAGCAACTAAATGTCAGAAGCCCTGCAGGTGGGTCACACATGCCAAGACATTCCATTTCCACCAGCAGCTGCTTTATTCCCTCCAATCTTCAGCTCCTGCCTTTCCCACCCAGGAGCTGCGGGAGAACCCCTCCTGCACTTCCGTGAGCTCCAGGAGTCCCATGATAATCTCCTGCTCTCGGAATCAGATGGGAGTCGTTTATCTTCCTCTGGACCCGACCAGTGCTCTGACTTGATCTCTTGGAGGTGATCTCCCGCATGACCCCTGCCATCTGGTGTTTGTGAGCAATTTGCATCGACCCTTAAGTTTTGCTCATTAAACACCCCCGATTGACAGCTTTGTATGTCCCCTGCAACTTTTACAGCTTGGCTTTGGGTACAGGCTGCTTCCAACAGAGCCCGAAGGTACAAAATCTCAGATCAGAATGCCAAAAATAAATAAAGAAAGAAAATAAAAGAGAATTGGAAAAGAAGGTCTTAAGATTTTCATGGAGATTTCAAGTGATTTAACTACAGTCTCAGAGGGTAAGATGTGGGACCCTATTATTCGATTTTTTTCTAATAACACTTGCTAGGTTGCTTTTTAAAAAAATATACACTGGAGTATAAAGAAAAAGGTGACTGATAATTTTACTGTTCACATAATCCTTTTCTAATAGGAAATTTGTACACACAAAATTCAAACAGGGCAGAATGATAAAAAAAATGTAGTTGAAACCTTTGTACATAAACATACACATATTTACACAGAAGGATAATAAAACACAGAGGTGCTGGACTTTGCTGTTTTTCATTTAATGTGTCTGAGAGATTGTTTGATATCAGCGTATAAAGTTTTCCTTCACCTTCTTTATCATTTGCAGATCAGGCCATCGTGTGGACATATGATCATTATTTACCCAGTCCTCTGTTGAGACACACTGCCTGTTTATAATTTTTACTACCGTGAGTCTGCAATAGCCATTCTTGTACATAGAGTTTCTTCCGTGTATATCTGTTATATAAATTAATACAGATAGTAGGTTTACTGGAACAAAGCAAACACGCATTCTAAGTTTGATAAACAATGCCATATTATACCTAAGAAAGATAGCACAAATTTACACTCCCAGTGAGAGTGCAGGAGGGCCATTTTTCTGTCTACTTAGCAATTAAAAAAATTTTTTTGACCACTTTGGAAATTGTTTCACTCTGAGCTTGAATTTGAAGCTTTTTTTTAAATTCCCAAATGCAAAGTTGCTTGTCCCTACACCAGTTGCCAAACGCTATTTTTTTTCCCTGTAGATCTGAAATGGTGCCCTCATTCTTTATGCTGGTGATGCTCAAATATATATTTCCAAGGTTGAGCTCCATCCTCACATGGCAGCTGCCTGCCCATTGCCAACTGTCCTTGGATGTCTCAAATGCTAGATAGCATAATGATGATCGAGTCCTTGATTTGCTACCATCACTGCCAAACCTACTCGTGCTCATCCTCTTTCTCAGTTAATGGCACCATCATCTCTGCAGTGACTCAGTCCAAAACATTAGGCATAATCCTTGATTCCTTTCTTTTTTCCTCCTTCATTTCTGACCCATCAGCAGACTGGCACTAATTTAAGACTGTATCCCAAGTCCGACCACTCGTAGCCATTTCCACCACTTCTAGCTGGTTTATGCCAACATGATTTCTTGGGTAGACCATTGCTGGGGAAAGATGGAAGATTGCATCTCCATGCTTGTCTTCATGGAGTCCTCTCTCTACGTAGTTGGCCAGATTGATTTTTTTTTTTAATGCTAAAAGGATCATATCTGTAGACTAAAACCCTCTACTGGCTTTCCATCTCAATTAGACTAAAATCATTGTCGTACTTGTTCTCCATCACTAAGTTGCTTTGTTAAGTTTTAGTGCTTGTAAGACCAGGCTTTCTCTGCCCTAAACCCCATCACTCCCTACACTTTCATAATTTTCCTAGCTATTTTTCCAGAGGAACTTTATGAACTTTATGAAGTACTCCTTCTTGGTATTTTAATTAAGTTCATATTGACTTTATAGTAAATTTGGAGGAAAACAAAATTTCACCTTTTTATTTAAAAGCAAGCTAGGTCTTAAAAATGTCTTCCACTCCTTCAATAGATTTTTAAAAACCTTTTTAGTATACAGAATTTAGAATATACACAAAAGTACTGAGAACACTAAAATGAGCCTTTCTGTACCCATTAAACATCTTCTACAACTCTCAACCTATGGCCACAGTTATCTATCCACACCCACCCTTCCCCCATTTTCAAATAAATCCCTGACATCATTATTCCATCTCTAAGTGTTTCCCTATGTATGTCTAAAAGATGAAGGCTTCTTTTTTAAAAGACTTATTTACTTATTTTAGACAGAGAAGAGAGAGTGCAGTGGGAGGGGCAAAGGGAGAGAGAGAGAGTCTTAAATGGGTTCCATCTCCAGCGTGGAGCCCAATGCTGGGCTCCATCTCACGACCCTGAGATTGTGATCTGCGCTGAAATCAGGAGTCAGTTGCCCAGCCTCCTATACCAACCAGGTGCCACAAAGACTTTTTTGGAAAACATAATTATGATGCCATCTGTAGTTATACCAAAGCAAATGAATGTTTATCAGTAGTTTGAAAGGTACTTTCTAATAGGCCAGATGTCTTTTTTTTTTAATTAAATATCTATATAGATAATGTATTTCTTACAGAATATCAATGTACCAAGGTTTTAAAAGTCTTTTTCAGTTCCTATTGAAAGTGGAGATACAGACAGTCCCCAAATGACAATGGTTGGATTTATGATTTTTCAACTTAATGATGGTGTAAAAGCAACACATATTCAGTAGAAACTGTACTCCCAGTTGTGGATTTTGACCTTTTCCCTGGTCAAGGCTCAAAGTACGAGCCTCTCTCATGATGCTGGGCCAAATGGCTATGGCCAGTGCTAGGCAGCCATGTAGTCACGAGGGTAGAAAACCCACACTCTTCCAACCATTCTTCCCCCGTACACTGCTTTCCTCCTCCAGTACAGTACCCCACAAATTACATGAGATAGTCAACACTAGTATAAAGTAGGCTTTGTGTTAGGTGATTTGGCCCAAATATATGCTAATGGAAATGTTCTGAGTGTGTTTAAGGTAGGCTAAGCTAAGCTGTGGGTTATGTAGGTTAGGTGTATTAAATCCATTTTCGACTCAGGATATTTTCAACTTATGATGGGTTGATTGGGATATAACTCCATTGCAAGTTGAGGAAGATTTGTATTGGTTTCTACTGTGTTTTCCAAACTTATTTTTGGATGTATTCGAATCAACAGTTTTCATGTATTAATTTTGTAATCTGCCATCTTTTTGAATTTTCTTAGTTTTTCTAGACTTTCTTGTTCTTCTCATGCCTGCAGTTGCAGGGTTCTGCAATTGGTGTGTTGAGGGCCAAACACCCAGGATCTTTGTATACCTGACATAGGCAAGGCTTTGGAGTTGGTACAATGAGGCTAAACCCAAGCAGGTAATTAGATCGCAGAGGGAATTTAATTGATTTGGTGATTCATTTGAGACATAAAAATGGGCAAAATCATATACACAGACTCGCAAATGCATATGAAATTCATCAGCAGGTCCAAACTAAGTCACTGAGCTTCAAGAAAGGTTTCTGAGGACGGGAAAGCTCACAGCAAGATCGAGTTCATCTGTAACGTCTTCCAATAGGTGGGGATCCAGTCTGGCAGAGCAACACAGAAGCACACTGGAATCCTCAGGGCCAGATGTATTTCTGCGCTCAGCTTTTTTTTTTTTTTTTTTTTTTTTCTGGATCCTTAGAATGGTCATTCAATGCATATCATACGTTATATGCCACTTGCAGGGGGCTCTGGAGTAAGACCTCATAATCAAATGAATTTGGCATAATTTGGCAGCAAAATGTAGGGATATTACCAGAGTAAGATGAAGAAAGGCTCTCAATGGCCTCAAGATAGTGCACATCAGGCAGTTTTGCTGCCAGATGCCTTACGAAACAAACTCAGTTCTGAGAGCTCTTTGGCTTTAGGAGTTGCAAATAGGAACTGTAGACCCTTGTAAGCAAAGGCCTTGGTGAGACTGAACAAGCCCCCTGGGGAGGCAATAAAGAGATGAGCAAGGCTGGACCCTTTCTCGTTGGATTGGCTGCCATTGAATTAGTTGACCTCCAAGGTCCCACGCTCTGAGAGTTTCCAGTTACACGTAGAACATGCCAGAACCTTAGGTTGGCTAACAGTCCATGCTTCTTACTGCCTCTTATTCTCCACACTACCCCCCACTCCACAGACCACCACTTGGTGGTAAAACCCAAGGGCTTGGCCGCTGAGCCTCTGGCCCACTTTTCCCTACCAGGTGGCTGGGGTGGTGCTGGATGTAGAGAGCACGCCGCAGGCACTGAGTGCCGGGACGTGGAGGGATGGAGTCTTCCCAGTGCTGGAGAGAACCCCTCCACCCGGTGGTGATGACCTCCCAGGGTCCCTCCCTCTCAATTCTCCTCCATGCAGTTTGAATGAATATACTGAAGTTGACTTGCTATCTGCTCCACTTGAGGGAACGAGGTTTCCTCCGTGCAGAGCAGGGGTAGTTCGACAGGTCATAGCGGGGCACAGCGATTCTTACAGCAGTTTTTGTTGAGTTTATGGGCCTGCCTGGGGTAGTTAGCATTTCTGGTTACCCAGGTAGCAGTGCTGAAAGCATCAGGGCTACTGCTCTCTATATGGAGATGGGGGTGGGGATGGCCGGAGCCTGGGACTGAAAGGCCCAGCATCTGTGGGATTCAGGAGCCACATCTAGCCACAAGATATGTTGTGTTCAAGGGAAACTGTGGGTCAGGCCAGCCACCTCTTCCCATGTATGTGGTGTGTCTAATCAAAGTTAAAGATACTGGTGTGAGATTTAGTCCTTGGACCCCTCCCCCACCTTCTGACTGGATTCTGCTGAACCCTGTCACAGTTGAGTGTATTCCTGAGTGGAGTTAACCCTGACCTCTGAGATTCTCCTCTCCGTTCCTAGAGAAGATTCAGGAATCTTTTCTGGTGCTCAGGGGTCTGGGTCAGAGAGACTTTTAGAAGGTTACGATGTTCTCTTTGTGTGTCCCGTTTATCTTAATCTCTGTTCCAAAAGAGGGTTTGTGCTGTTTTTCTGCTCCAGTAGTCAGTGCCGAGGTATCTACTGGTGGGATCTTGGTTTCAAAGTCCTTCCTTAGGAAGGAGAACAGGAAATTCCCGCAGGCCCATCTGAGCTATGTAGATGCTGGCAAACTCATCAGAATGCCACTCAGGTCATATGAAATGTTGTCTCCTGGCCCCACACTTAGTCATCCCCTGACTTTTGGGAAGAGCCAGGCCTCAGTGATAACTCTGGTAAAAATATCATTTGGGGTAAAAATGAGCCCAACTCCCATGTGCAAATTCCTACGGTGGTTGCAAGGAAGACGCTGTCAAAGCACTTATGGTGTTCTGGCTGAAAGAGCGGCCGGACAGGGCTGTGTCTCAGGGGTTCCCAAGTCGCTCTCCAAGTTCCTTATTGTTGTGATGCTTCAGTTTGCTCATCTGTTAAATGGAACTAACAGAGTTGTTGGCAGCCTTGCAAAGCGCCTAACACTGCCAGAGCCTGGCCTGTGCTCATGGATGCTCAGAATGCGCTCAGTAAAGGCTGCCTGTGACGCTGGCGGTGTGGACCTGGCTGTCTCGGCTCCTGGCACTGCCCGAACAAATCTCCATACACCTGGTGACTTAGAACAACAGACGGTTATTTTTCTCCCAGTTCTGGAGGTCAGATGTCCAAGACCGAAGTGTTGGCCGGGCTCTGCTGCCTCGGAAGGCCCCGGGGGAGAATTTTCGTTTGCTTCTTGCTGCTCTTCTTGTGCATGTTCCTGGGCCGGGGCCACATCCCCGGGACCTCTGCCTTCCTGGTCACATCGCCTCCTCCTGCCTTCCGTGTGCTCTCCGAGTGTTTCCGTCTAACTCTCCTCTGCCTCTCAGCTGGAAAGGTCTGCGTGGCTGAATGTGAGGGCCCACCTAGATCATCTAGGCTAGGTGACCTCTTTCAAGATCCTTGATCACATCTGCAAAACCCCAGTTTTTTTTTTCCAAATAAGGTAACGTTCCCATGTTCCCAGGATTAGGATGTGAACATACCTTGAGGGGTGTGGGGGGGGGGGCATTGTCCAGCCTACTGTGCTCAGTAAATGGTTCCTGTGGTGGTGAGGACGATGCCAGTGTCAGTGATGGTACAAAGCAGAAGTAAAGGCAAGTGTAGGGGTTTGTGGGGGGTGGTCACAAGTGGTGGCAAAGAGGGGATGGGGCTCTGGCCTGACTCAGTTTCCTACCCTTCCCTGCATTCCAGGCAGTCCTCTGTGCCCAGCCTCGTGGCATACTGCCCCAGGTTTATCAGGCTCCTGGGCCAGCTCAGGTCAGCCAGGACAGGAAGGCCTCTGGCTGTTCCTCAGGCCAGGGCTCTGCCTCTCTCTTGAGATACCTGGAGGGAAAGACATGGACTTCAGTGAGGGCTTGGCGTGATGACGTTTCTGCAGGCCTGGCCTGGCCCATCACTTGCTGCAGAGAGGAGCCCCGGAGCTGTGTGAGAGCTGGTGACAGGGTTCCAGTGGCCACTGGCCACTGCCCAGGCTCAGGGAGGACAAGTCACCAAATGAGATAGCACTCCTTCCAGCTGGGCGCGCTGCTGTCCTTGGGTCCCTGCTTGGCTTCGTTTGGAGGATTACTTGTTTTAAATTTCAGGATTGAGGCAGCTTTGGATCTGGGAAGGACCTTGGTGTGAACTGAAATCCTAGCTTGAGGGATGAGTGTGACTGGGGCCGGATGTCCTGTTAACAACTGGCCCTCAGGTTTCCAGGCTCCCTGGCTGCTGCATGGGGGGACAGAACCTGTAGGTCAGGTAGGAAGAGTGGGAAAGTGTTTCGTCTTGTTCCGTCTTACACTGATGAAGCTCTGGGGCTAGTCATTCTCCTGCCACCCGCGGTCCGGAGCTCAGAATGAACCAAAGTAGGTGGCGTGCGTTCAAGTTTGGCCGGATCAGCTTGAAGCCAGGAGCTGCCTTCTCAGCAGAGTTTATGTGGAACCGAAGGGGAAATGCTCTCCGCTTTGCTGGCACATCCTCTACACAAACCAGTGAAGGGACAGGGGGCAGGAGGCCTGGATTCTAGTCCCACTTCTGCCCTTATGCTCACAAAGCTAAGGAAGTCGTTGAAAGGCCGTGAGTTTCAGGATCCTCTTGGAAAGTGGGAGAGGAGTGAGCGAACGCTGGCCTGCTGCCAGGTTCATGAACAGAGCCCACAGTCTCACCTGTGAAAGCCCTTGTTGAAACAGATCATCACTACACGACTGCTGTCAGATTGAATGTTGCTTTTAAAGAAAATGATATCATGTGGGCAACTCCTAAATAACACTTTTGTAATGATAGTAGCAATTAAAATGCCAAAGACAAAAACACTTACAGAATGTTAAGGGCCAGAAATGACATAGGGTGTCTTGACTTGATGTGAGCTCTTAGAGGATGGAGGTGGTGTCTTCTGCATTTTCTCGTAGTTTCGAATCGGCACTAGGCGGCATGTAGGAGTTGCTCCCTAGGTGCTAAATGACTCAGTAGTCAACCTGCTGTTTTACCTGTGAGGCACATGACCTCAGAGAGGAAACCAGGCTGGGCACTCACTCCACGTATATGCTGCTGGTGAACCTTCTTCCCTCAAGCACGTCACCTGCACAGGCTGTGCCTTTATTCTGTTATTTTATTCTTTTGCGTACGTTAGACGCCATTTATTCTTCAGAAGCCACTTGGAGTACTGAGTCCTCAAAAAAGCATTTTCAGGCCTCGCAGGCCAAGCTGGTCCCTCCTTCCTGGAGGCTTCCTCAGAACAAGGACGAGGGTGAGGGGAGTGAGGCACTCACCTTGGGCACAGAATATAAGAGCACCAAAAATGCACTAACCAAGATGAATGATATTTTAGTTTAATATTGCTAAGAAATTAAACTTAATGCAAAAAATATGTATATAAGTCTACCTTGAAGGGAGTATCAACATGTGGGAAAAAAGACAGAATCTGAGCCTATCTTGCATGATCCGAGCTTTGTCCATGGATCTTGTCTTTATTCAGAATTTTGACAGTTTGTTCATCATGCATTTTTGCACTAATTTTAATTTCATGAAATGTCGCACCAGTTTTATTATTCTTGATCACTGAGTTTTTTGAAGCCCCTTAAATATTGTGCCTGGGGCCCTGGGGACTCCCTTCTTAGTATGCATCACCCAAGGTGCTCTCATCTTTGTAGTGTCTTCCCCAAGGGACCACGAGCTCTTTGAGAGCAGGGACAGCGTCTCTTTATTTGGGTGTAATAGAGGCTGATTGAGCTCCGTCGGTCAGCCTTTGCTTTCAGCTGACAGCCTTGCCCAGAGCAGCTCCAGAAGCACTTGGAGAAAGGTGCAGATTTTACTGCACATTTCATGGGGGAAGAGAGAAGAGCACGATATCTTCAGAGTCCTACTTAGACATCTGTTGCTTCTCTTCTCCATAGTTCTTCTCTTCCACCAGCCGTCTTCTCGCTCCTTATGCTTTTTCTCATATCCACATTCCCTTGTCCCCCCCTCGGCGTGTACACTCACTGAGCAAAACAAACGCCCAACTGCTGTTGTTCCTTAAGATTTCCTCTTGAGTGGTGGTGGTGATGGGAATACTGGACAGATGGCCTCCGTTTATCATCCTGCCCCCCACACAGGAGGCCTGGTACCTAGAGGGGCTCAGTGAGTGACGGATGAGTGAGAAAATGAATGAGCAAACAAACAAATGAACAAAGCCTGGGCTAGCAGAGGAGTTCTTCCATACCTCTTCTTTTTTTTTCTTAATTGAAGTATAGTTGGCAACAATGTTATATTATTTTCAGATGTACAACAGAGTGAATCCACAATTGTATATATTACACAATGCTTACCACACGTGTGGTCACCATCTGTTACTGCACAACCTTATTACAAAATTATTGGCTGTATTTCCTATGCTGTAGTTTTCATCTTTGTGACTTCTTTATCTTATAACTGGAAATTTGTACCTCTTAATCCCTTCACCTATTTCGCCCATCTCCCTACCCCCTTATTCTCTGGCAATCATCAGGTTTTCTCTGTTTAAGAGTCTGGTTATTTGTTGTTTGTTTGCCCACACCTCTTCTTTTGATCCAGAAAGAACCTTTACAAGGAACTTGAGGCACTTTGGCAAGTTCCCACTCTTCTCTCATTGCTTTCTTTCAACAAGGGGTAAAGTTCCCTAGAACCCTGTCCTATGGACTGCCTTAGCCTCCACCACTCTCTTCATTATCTCTCCCCAGCTCTGGGCTTCTCTTACCCATGAGCACTGACCACAGACACAGCTGCGGGTACCCTGAAGGAGCCTGCATCCTGTGTTAGGGGAGGTCTTTCTTCAGCTCACCTCTTAAAAGCTGTAGTGATTCTGCTTGATAATTGGAAGATTCCAGGGCCATCATCATGATAGGAGCATCCTTGGACCCCAGGCCACAGAGTTCTGAACCTCCTATGTCAGAGATTCCAGAACAAAATTGAACATTACAACTTAAATGTGTTCACAGGGGCATAACTCACCTGGAAGTCAGGAAAACTGGCCCTTTAATGAGGATAACATGGGCATTATAGATGTTTTCAGACAAAAGAAGCAATTCACTATAGAGTTAAAAAATAAAAAGAAGATTAAGAAGATTAAAAAAGAAACACCTGGAATCTTACCCCTGAGGTAACCACTGTTAACATTTCCTGCTGTTCTCTTTCAGACTTTCTTGTTTCTCTTTGCTGAAAATGGTGATCTTTGAAGTGGGGAAGATGGGGCAAAGCCCACTGTTCGATCTCTGTCCTGATCTGTTCCTCTGGCATTGAATGTGTGTGGCAGGGGGCGGGGGGTGTAGGCATGAAGCCCCTTTGAGCTGCCTCTCAGGGGTGGGGAGTCCTGAGATTTCTGTGTTTCAAGTCAAGAAACCCTAAGATGTTTGAACCCAGTCTGGGTGTTGTGGGTCATACCTATCTGTTCCAGGTTTATAGTCGGGAAGCAAATCTTTGCCTCCTTCCCTATTTCTTTAGATTGAGTCTTGCCAGCAGGAGCTGCCTGTGTGTGTTGGGAACACAGATTTTATTAGGCTCTGACTCTGCTTTGGTGACATAGAAAGGAAGGGGGGCTGAGTAGGACCAGCTCCAAGTGCCTGCCAAGTGCTAACAGTTTTATATACATAATTTCATTTACTCGTCATAATAACATGGTGATATGGGTTATTACTCTCCCTGTATGATGAAGTAGGAACACAGTACTCAGGAGGTTGTGCAGGTGGCCCAGGGCCACACTTTGCCCACCTGCAGAGACAGATGGCAGCTTTGGGTCATCTGCCTCCAAAGTCCAAGCCCATTCTTCCTTCCCACCTTGGTTTGTGCCAGGGCTGGGAGAGTAAGAGGGGGATTTATCTTTGCTTGGAGTATTTTCTGTTCTCTCCATGGAGACGATCTGACTCCTGAATGTCAACCCTCTTTGGGCGTTGGTATTGTGTCGTATTGGGTGAGGCTCCTGGTTTTCACTTATTCATTCAACAGCTATTTGAAGGGCCTAGGGTGTTCCAAGTGCTGAGCCGCCATTAGATATGGGAAGTAAACTAGTATGAAGTCCCTGCTTTCTTTTGGGGTTTAAGTCCTGGTAGGGACGAAAGACCAGTTAATACCCTGTACCTTGCACGGTGGTAGGAGCAATGGTGGAGAAGCCTGAGGTGGGACAGAAAAGCTTCTGAATCCCAAGTGATCTTAGGAAGATGGGAGTGGTGGTTAGGGATGTCTTCCCAGAAGAAGCTATTTTTGAGCTTAATTTTGAAAGCATTGAGGTGTGAAACAGCACAAAGTGCCCAGGAAACTACACGTGCGTGTCTCATGGTGGCTAATTGAGGGTGCAGAGTGAGGGGTGAAGGACAGCATTCAGAAGGCTCAGAAGTTCTGGATTAGGAAGGAGGGTAGTGATCCACTAACTCTTCTGAGTGTAGCCCCCCAAACTTGGGCATCTGTGGCCAGGTTTTGAGGATCAGCTCCATGCTTTATTAGAAAGACCACTTTGGCTTCTGAGCAGAGTCTGGTTGGAGGGGAACAGATTGGAGACAAGGGTCTGTTGCAGCAGGAAAGTGATTGGCCCAGACGATAGCACAGAGCTGGTGGATTGGGTTGAGGGGGACAAAGTGTGAGAGAGACTGGGAGGAAGACTCCGCACAAGGAGGCAACGAGTAAGATCCAGGGCAAGAAGGAGAGAGGAAAGCAAAGGTAAGGCCTAATTTCAGACTCGGGCCGGGTGGTTGATGGGGTCTTTCAAGAGACTGGAGGGAACGGTGATGGAGGTGGGAGCCCAGTTTGGAAAGCAACTCGGAAAGAAACGGGCTGGTCGGCAGAGGAGGATGAGCTCGAGATGCCCATGAGTTAACCAGATGGTCTCTGGTGGCCGGAAATGAAGGGTTTTAGGGCCTTGCTTTGATCCCCCTCCTCTGTTCCTTTCCTATGTTCCTGCTCCCTTTTACCGCCAGCCCCAAGCCTCCAGCTGTCACTCCTTTTATTTGTTTACCTCGTTCCTCTGTGCACTTTATTTAAGCCGGGGTGGCTGCATTCCCTGTAAGGCCCTGGTAATATCCCCAACACCCCTGAGAAGGGGAGTTTTATGTTCTTTCCATTGTACAGATAAGGAAACTGAGACACTCCCTCCCTGAATTTTCAAGCTGTGATATATGTCTCCCAGCGAGGGAAGGGCGACCCATTGTGTCACCAGTGGGGAGAAGTGAAAGAAGAGGAGATATGAACAAGGTGATCAACTCATCCTAGTTTGCCAGGACTGTCCCGCATCATAGCCTTGAAGGTCCCACATCCCAGGAAACCCTTTAGAGCTGGGTAGGCCCAGAGGTTGATCACCTTGGGATTGGTGGGGTAAAGGAAGGGATCTTTGCGCAGTGTTAGGAGCTAGGCATGCTCTCAGTGGGGCTCCTATCCCTCAGGGGGGCCACAGGGTCTCAGGCTCCAGTCCTTCCAGAGTTACCCAGGTGTTGTCCAGACCCATACCGTATGCACAGTAGAGCCCATGTAAATATTTGTCCAGTGACTGAAGCCCGAGTTATATATGGAAAAGGGGAAGAGTGAGGATAAATGCTCTTTCTTGACCAAACGGCAGACCTCTAGTATACACACAGGTGTCTTTTTGCTCACGATCCCTTCTGAAGCCTCAAAGATGAAAGTTTTCTATTTTATTTGGAAAAACCAGGGTGCCTGGGTGGCTCAGTGGGTTAAAGCCTCTGCTTCCGCTCAGGTCATGATCCCAGGGTCCTGAGATCGAGCCCCGCATCGGGCTCTCCGCTCAGCAGGGAGCCTGCTTCCCCCTCTCTCTCTGCCTGCCTCTCTGCCTGCTTGTGATCTCTGTCTGATAAATAAATAAATAAAATATTTTTTAAAAAAAGAAAAACCAATACCTGTTCTGATCTCCCTGAAACCCTAACTCTGTGAGGACCCCCAGTGCCCGAGGCAGCTTTGATGTCATGCATTTGCATCTGGGAACATGACTTGGGTCCTCTCGCACATTTGGAAACTGTGGGGATAACGAGCAGATGTTTTTCTAATAACCAGAAGATGTGCAGGGCTGACACACGAGAATAGTTTCCAGTCCATAAGCTAATTAGCAAGCTGGGGAGCCCAGATAAATAAAGCTTTCTGTTTCCTTTCCTGGAGTCGAAAATATCTGATCTGGAGGTTCCCTCCCATCTTTCCTCTCCGCCCCAAGCCTCTGGATTTGGGGGAAGCATTGAAATGCCCGTGACTTGTGTGTACGGAGCTGGCTCTAAGCAGCCATATGGCCTGTGTTCCACAGAAACTTGCGCTCACAGACACACAGTCAGTGCTCAGTTGTTTGCTGGTTGATTATCTGTCTCTCCCCACCCAACCTTGGCTTATGGGTTCTTCATATTGACTTTCTCGTGCAGCAGTACTGTGGGGAGCAGGGGGAGAGGGGTTACGGGGCATGGCATGCCAGGCTCTCTGTTAGTGGCCTTTTTTGTGTCCTGTCAGTCATCAAGCAGCCCCAGGAAGTCGGCGTCCTTGCTACCCCTGTCGTATCAATGGGAAAGCAAAGTCTTAGCCACCTTAAGCCACTCTAGCTGTTGAGTGGGGAAGTGGATTTAAAGGTTTTGGCCTCACGGCAGAGCCCAAGTTCTTCAGCAGTGAATGGCCGTCAGAGTTCAGCAAATCCAAACCTTCCCTACGCGAGCAACGTCTTTGTTGGCTCAGGCTCAGGCCGTAACAAAATACCATGGCCTGGTGGCTTTTCCTACGCTTATTTCTCAGTTCTGGAGGCTGCAAAGTCTAAGATCAGGTGCCAGCAGATTCAGTGTCTGGAAAGGGCCCTCTTCCTAGTTTGCAGATGGCTGGCTTCTCCTTAATGTCCTCGCATAGTGTGTGAGGGGAGGAAGAGAGGCCCGTGTCTCCTTCTCTTCGTAACAGGACATGAATTCTGTCATGAGGGCCTGAGCCTCATGACCTCTCATCTAACCCTAATGACCTCTCAAAGGTCCCACCTGCAAATACGGCAAATACCCCCATCACACTGGGGGTTAGGGCTTCAACATATGAATTTTGAGAGGACACAAACGTTCAGTCCATTCAGTGTTTAAGCAAAAACCTTACTCCAGTAGGGATTTCTCATTGACATGTGTTGGTTGACAATATAGACCGAGGGACTGACAGCCTCCCAACTCTCAGATTCTACTTGCCTGCTCTGTAGTTCATTAGCGTTCTCTTTTCTCCCCATCTCCTACTTTTTAAGTCTGCCCTACTGATCTTCTGTCTTTGAGAAATGGTAAAAATGGGACAGTTATTATTTTCAAGCAGATTGAAGAGTCTTTTCAAGAAGTCAGAGAGAAGGCCCAAGAGATTATCTCAAATTTTATTCCAGCCAGAAGATCCTATGTTCTTTGTAAAAATATAATACTCAGAATTTGAGGCTTGGAGTTAAATGAACGTGTTCTGTTGGTTGATGGCGTGTTTACTGAGTATCAGTGGCTGTTGCTAACCATGCTTTGAAACAAGAGACATGTGTTTTTAATAGAATTGCAAGTTTTATGCCTTGTTAAAAATACCAACAGGG
The DNA here is from genome assembly GCF_002288905.1 of Enhydra lutris kenyoni. NCBI lineage: Eukaryota > Metazoa > Chordata > Mammalia > Carnivora > Mustelidae > Enhydra > Enhydra lutris. The sequence goes on along the minus strand of NW_019154089.1, from coordinate 54,080,871 downwards.
ATATTGGCTGGAGGAATGAGCACTAGCTCTGAATTCTCTTCTCAGTCTGCTGGGCAGGGGAGAGGGAATGAGAGACGCGATGACCCATGCCCTCCATTGGGCTTATTTCAGACGAGGGGCCCTCCCTGTTCTCTCTTGGAAATGACCACTGGCCACCAGCTGGTCTTCTCACACGACACTCCTCCCTGCCCCCCCCAACCCCCGCCACATACATGGGCTAGCCAAGGGCTTAATTCTTTCTGAATGGAAAGACAAAGTACTCATGTTTATTTCTGGAGAAGCTTTTGTCTTATTCACGGAAGCATCCATTGGATTTTGTGGGAAGCCTTAATTACACGGTATTTTAAAAGAAATGCAACCTTATTACTTCAAGCTATACTTTCGGAATGCTAGGACCAGGGGCCAGGCCCTGACCCCTCGTCCGGGATAACTGGCAATCCTCACACTCCCCAGGGCAGGACCCACCCCTGAAGGGATGGTCCGAAATCCTTCTTTCACTGTAGATTTCAACACTGCATGCGTTCTTTTTGCTAATTATAAAAGTAATAGCTCTATAGAAAATGATGTAAATTTTCATCAATAATTTCACCACCCACAGATACTTTTCATTTCTAAGACATTTCTGTTCAATCTTTTTGTCTATGTGTTTGTAGATATGTAAATGAATTATTTACAAAATCGAGCATGTACTCTGCAGTTTTGAACACTGCCCCCCCTTCCACCACCTAAGAGCACATTGTGTACTTCTCCCCGTTTCATTAAAGCGCCTTCAGATGTTTTTTAATGAATGTATAATACTCCATCCAGTGCATTCACCACAAATGATTTAGCCAGTGCTCTTTTTCTCCAATATTTTGACTGCAGATTTTTCCTATTATAGAAAATACTGTAATATTCTTGTCCTTTACACTTAATTATATGAAATGTTTCTTTTGTTTGAAGTGTCATTGCTTTGTTCCCATGTTTAAATGATGGATGTGTTCTAGCAATGTAAATCAAATTATCTTTTAAATGCCTTCACCCCAGTTAAAGAACCCTGTATTGTTTTGTAAAGAGGGCCAGATTTAGGAATGGGAATGTTCATGCATTACTTCCTGTCTTATGTGAACCTAGATTGTATTGTGGGGGTTAAGAATATAAATTAAAGAATTTATATCTATTCCAAGGGAATCCTGATTTATATACACAGGAAAGAATCAGAGAATATAACACTGTGTCCAACTATACAGTGGGTGAATATGTACTAAGGGAAGACAGTTAAAGAAGAGAAAATCCTTCCATTTTCTGTTACCATTAAAGACTTCTGGAGAGAAAGGATTTGAGGTTGGTCTGAAAGATTATCTGGGATTTTAAAAGATAGAAAGGTGCCGTGCATTTAGCCTCACAATTGTGCTTAGGATGTTATACGGATCACCTAGTTTATTCCTGACAACAGCCCTGCTTGGCGCCTGGGTGGCTCAATGGGTTAAGCGTCTGCCTTTGTTCAGCTCAGGTCATGATCCCAGGGTCCTGGGATCAAGTCCCGCAGTGTACTCCCTGCTTAGCAGGGAACCTGCTTCTCCTTCTCCCTCTCTGCCTACTGCTCAGCCTGCCTGGGCTCTCTTTCTCTCTCATGCTCTCGCTCCCAAATAAATAAATATTTTTAAAAAAATTTTTAAATGACCCTACTTGTTTATTTTTTTTTAAGATTTTTATTTATTTATATGAGAGAGAGAGCATGCACATGCACGTGCGAGTGGGGGGAGGGGCAGAGGGAGAGAATCTTGAAGCAGACTCCCATCTGTTTAGGACCCATGAGATTATGACCCCAGCTGAAACCAAGAGTAGGACACTTAACTGACTGAACCAACCAAGTTCTCCCCTACTTGTTTATTGTTAAAAGCAATTGGACTCTTGCAGAAAATATACCATGCAATAAGATTATAGATTTATACAGTATAATAAGATCAGAAATATTTGCAAATACAGTATGATTGAAATAGACACAGGACAATAAATATTTCAAAAGCAGAGGAAATCCGGGGAAAGGGAAAATATGGGCAGAAAGAATGTAAGCTCTACGAAGGAAGGATTCTTTGCCTGTTTCCTTCATAACTGGATTAGTGGCTGCATATATTTGAAGTTAAATAAGTATTTATTGAATGAATGAAAGAGTTGACCAAGATTCTTTGCTATATGGTCCTCACTAGTCACATGAAGCTTTTAACTCTGAGCTTTTTGTAGACAAAGCACATATGTTAACCTGTTCAGAAATAACCTCAATTTATAAATAAATAACAGGTTTCGGAGGCAGTGGGGATGGGGTTTAACCAATTATGTCTGGGAAAAGTGGGGGATCTATTTCAAGGAGGAGGACTGCCGTGGGTGGCAGTTTGAAGGAGTGGCTGGTGAGTGAGAGTAGCAGAGAAGCATCTTGGCAGGTAGACATAGGGTGAGTGAAGAGGAGCCTCCTACCTTGGGCAAAGGGCGTGGTAGGAAGCTATAAGAGAGAGCTTGGGCAGAAAGCAGGTTTATTTAAAAGCAAAATAATCCCAGGGTGCCTGGCTGGCTCAGTCAGTGGCATATGCAGCTCTTGATCTCAGGGTTGTGAGTTCAAGCCCCATATTGGGTATAGAGATTACTTCAAAATAAATACTAAAAATAAATGAAGAAATAAAAGCAAAATAATCCCATCATTTCCATTTGGAGGGAAATGTTAGTCCTTCCTTAGGACTAGCAAACTGTGTCTCTCCCTCAACACCACCCTGGCCCCCAGTTCATATGTTTGAAGCCTTCATCCCTTCCTATGACTGCATTTGGAGATAAGGTCTTTAAGGAGGTAACCAAGATTAAATGGGCTAATAAGGGTGGGACCCTAATCTGATAAGGACTAGTGTCCTTATAAGAAGAGGAAGAGATGCTGGAGAGCTCCCCCCTACCCCGCCAACCCACTGAGAGTGAGAAGAGAAAAAGCCATGTGAGGGTATGGTGAGAAGGCCGGTGTCCACACACCAGGGGTCTTCCCTGATCTTGGAATTCCAGCTTCCAGAACTGTAAGAAAACAAATTTCTGTTGTTTCAGCCACCTAGTCTTGTATATTGTTATGGCAGCTCTAGTGGACTAATCGACTGTCCATAGACAGGTGAACCTGGAAAACGCAAACACCAACCTGGAAAAGGTGAACACTGCAAAAGTGAATTTTAGGTCCCAGAAGCCTACGACATCATAGAGTTTTCCATCTTTAGATGAGAATTGAATCATCATCAATCTGCCCTTGATATCTGAGAGCTGTCTCATGCCCACCGTGGTGGTAACAGTGGCTCGCAGCAACCCTCATTCTCAGAAGGATGAAACAACACCAGGCTGTGGGTGGTGGAAAGGGTAAGTTCACAGTTTGAACCGGCTGAGTGCAGTCTCTTCAATTTTGGTCTGGCGTTTTTCACTGTGTCGTTTGCAACCTATTTATCTAAGTCCCTTGGCCCCCTGTGGCCCCTCCCTGTCCCTCTCTGAGCATAGATACAACTCATCCACAATTATAAATGAAAATTGCACATCGTGGGTAGCTGGTAGGGGGACAGCAGCAGTCACAGCATACCCCTTACATACAGCATTTGGTCCCAAACATAAATGGACCAAGGGAAACTGGGAAGGGGCCACGTGGCTGGAGCCTGGACATGTGTTTATCTTTGGCTGTTCTGGGTTTGGGTTTTGTTTATTGTTTCTCAACTAACTTCTATTTTGAAGGCAAAAGTGACGCTTCTGTTTTGTCATAAGAGCAAATGCTATCTCTGAAGATCATTATTTGTAAGTTGTTCTGCCATGGACAGGCTGTGCACTGATCAACTCAGAGAAGCAAAAGTCAAACCCCCAATATTGTGCTGCATGATGGGCCCGAGTCTGGACTTTGATCTTGGCTTCAGGTCAAGGTCATTTGGGGTTGCTTATAGCTCAGGCCTAACCTCATGCTTCTTTAATGAGACATTAAGAGAACTCAGCTTGGAGCTTCTCCTTCCAACCTTCATTTTTTAAACTTGGGCCTGATGGCTTTGGTAATTTTCACCAATTATTTTTATATGATTATAATAAATTATAGGGGTTTCATGATGTTTTCCAAGAAGCCATAGGAATAACTGTACTAATTCAATTCCATATTCTAAAATGATGGGCTTTTAGGCAGTCATAAGACTTAGAAAAAAATTTAAGTAACTCTTTTGCTTCCCCCTCATTTTTTTTTTTAATTTAAGATACAGTTGACATACAGCACTGTATAAGTTTAAGGTGTACAGCATAATGATTTGACTTACATATATCATGGAATGATTACTACAATAAGTTTAACATCCATCATCTCATATAGATTAAGAAAAAAAATTTTTTTTAAATATTTGTTCCTTGAGATGAAAGCTCTTAGGATTTAGTCTCTTTGCAACTTTCCTGTACTATACCAACTCTTCTGTTGTATACTCTTTGGAAAGTATTTAGTGATCTTAAAGAAAGTATTTAGGTACTGGAAAGATGTCTTCCAATGGCAAACCATTTCTTATCTTGCACTGCTGTTCAACAGACAATAGTTCTTCCCCTCCCCTCACCCCAGACGTTTTTGTTGTTCCTCTTAAGGAAGCCAGTGTACAGAACATACTCCTGAGCTTTTTCCAGGATTCTCACTATAGAGTCTGTGTTTGGAAAATCTATCAGTCAATGAGATACACAAGCCCAGAAGGTAAATATGACAGAACAGAAATTATTAATGGACTGTATTTCCAGCCTTTCTCCCATTTGCCCTCCCTACCCAGGAGGATTTCAGCCCAGGTAGTTTCTGCCCCTGGCCTGCCTTCTGAGGAGGACCCTGCCTTGACTGAATAGTTCTTTGAGGCCTTTTCAAGGGTTAAGGTCAGGCTAGTTAGTCATCAACAGGTTTTACTCTTCAAGAGATGTAAATCTAGGGCAAGGCAGCACAACTTGCCTGAGAGAAAAAGCACCCCCCTCCAGCCTCTGCGGCCTTGCTTTCCACTGAGCTCCTCTGGTATCTTTTTCCAAAGCCATAAACTCATATCAAAACATTTCCTTAAGAACTAGCTGAAAATGAGCCACTTCAGGAGAGTGTAGTGTACGCAAGGAAACAGCTGCTCTCCTTGAGTTCAGTTTCTATCTGGGAAAGAAGACTTGGGGCAGATCTTGAAGAGGAGAGTACAGAAGGTTTGGTTGGTGAAGGAAATGGTTTCAAGATTGAAGGGAGATTTTAGGAACACAGCGATGGCTTACGAAATTCCTCCATGATTTAAAAAAAAAATGTAGGTAAAGAACATGAACCATATTTCTCAATATATACAAATATCAAATCATGATGTTGAAACTAATTCAGTGTTATATATCAATTAAATGTCAGTTTCAAAAAGAACACAAACTATTTGAACTTCCGTTTTTTTGCTGGACTGTATTTCTATGATCTGTGTACCACTCTGAGATTTTGATATAGGTTATAGTTTTATATATTTGACATGAATTGCATTAATGAGCCATATGGAGGTTAGTTTATATAAATCCATGCAGTATGGTGGATCAGGTCATGGGTTTTGGAGTTGGCTGGACTTCTGTCCAAATTCCAGCCCTGCAGCTTACTTGCTGGTCACCTTGAGCTTGTTTCTGAACTTCTTGAGTCCCAGCCCCCTCATCCGTAAGGAACAGAGATAGTAGAGCCTACCTCATCACATCGTTGTGGGGATTAAAAGAGATAACTCATTTGCAAAGCACCTAGAGGAGTGTCTGGTGCATAGGGTATTATTGACGGTCATTGAAACTACATGTTTGCAACAGTTTCCAACAATGCCTTGTGAAAATAAGAATTGTTTGAGGAGCTCTTCTGACCTACTGAGTCTCTGTGGGATGCCACCAAGCCTTAGTCTTCAAGCTAGGATCAGAGCAGGAAGGGGCATTGGTGGGTACCAAAGCCCGTGTGGAATGTTCATCAGTAGATGGATATGGATACATGGATATCAGTAGAGGGATCTGGGTTTACCCTTTTTGCTAAAACAGGAACCAGCAAGGTTCAGCCCTTGCGGCTTTGCAGCAAAAAATGCACTCCAACGTAATTAAAGGGCATAGGGTACACATGCACGGTATTAAACCAGAAAATATCCTATAACTGGAGGTACTGTATATACGTGTTGTGGGATGGGAAGGGAGCTAAAAATAGAGGAGAGGGTCCTTTGCTCTTGCCTATGGTACAGTTTTCCTTGGGCTTTTGGAGAGACAAGCCCAAGTGGAAGCAAGCTTTTGCTTGGCTTGTATGTGTGCCTTAAACTAAGAGTGATTCAAAGGATGGTGCAGAAGCCACACACACACCAAAGGGTATGCAGAGGAAGTGTTTCCCTGGGGTGTCAGCCTCTTCCCCACTGCCGTCAGTACACGGAGACAGATAGTACCGGACTCCTGACTGTGACTGGAGGGACTAGGGTCGGGCTATAGGCTGTGCTGACTTCATCTTTGACCCTGAACAAACCACACCTGGTCTTCAAGCTTCCGTGTCCTTATGTGCCCAGTGGGCTGGCTGGACTCTGAGCTTTTGACCCACATTGAGCTTCAGTAGACCAGGATCAGTTTAGTAGACCCGTCTGTGATTATACCGTGGCCAGAGCCAGTGAGGGTTATCTAAACGCCAACTCATGGGCTTTCTTTGTAGGCTGTGAACCCACATGCTGTCTAGTCCTTGCCCAAGTACTGGCTGCAGCTTTCAAAGGCACCAACCTCAAAAGGAGGAGAGGTTTGCCCTTTGTATCCTTTAAAAACAGAATAACAAATAGACAACACTTGGAACCTGTGAGTCTTGAAGTCAGTGATTAACTTGGGTCCTTCAGAAATTGCATATGGTGACTTAAGGCAGAAAAGTGGCTGACAAGCTGAGGCCAAGGCTGTGTGTGATCACAAGTGTAGCATTTTGATGCAAAACGCAGGTCCCTGACTTTTCTTGGGCACGGTCAGACCAGAGGACTTGCGGGGATCAGTGTCAGAACCTGGAGCTCTGAGAAGTCCTTAACATTTGCCATAGGGTAGGGCTCATGCACAAATAGTCCGGGATACTTATTGCTGCAGGACCATCCACTCCACATTTAGTGGCTTAAGAGAAGAACCATTTTATTGTTTATGATTCTTGGGCCAGGATTTGGGCAGAATTTGGGCAATTTTCTGCTTCATGTTGCATTGGCTTGGATCCCTCAGAAGGATTCAGTTCATGGCTGGGCTGGTCAAGAGGGTCCAGGAAAGCTTCATACTCTTGTCAGAGACCATGGCAGGGAAGAGCTGGATGGCTGGGTTCAGCTGGGGGACTGGGATGGCTGCGCCTCTTTTTCTCTCTCTCTCTCATCGTTCCAGGGCTGCTCCCTCTCCATCTGGCCTCTTGGTGATCTCTTTAGCAGGGTCACCAGATTTCTTTCCTGATGGCTCCAGGCTCCCCGGAGAGAGGAAGCGGAAACTGCTAATCCCCTTAAAGGGTAGGATCAGAACTGCCACAGTGGTTTCCACCATGTTCCATTGACTGAGCATCTTAGGATCAAAGGGATGGAGGAATAAACTTTACCTCTCATTAGGGAAGTGGCATGTGTGCACAGGAATAAGAGGGATTAAAGGTGGCCATCTCTGGGGGCTAAGCTACGATAAGGCCCCTTTGGCAGAATTCGGAAGGATTTGGAGCCCGGGGTTACACCAGAGGTGGTAATGCCCGGATGGTTCCAAGAGGGTCATTCTAACCACCCCTCAAGATCAAACCTCCTTCTGGCTCTGGGAGTGAGAGGTAATGAACATGAACCCTCTTTGCTTCTAATATCCAGGAAAACATCCTGACTCAGTGATCTGGATATGTCCAGCCCCAGAATTCATTGCCTGGACCAAGTTTACCCCATTCTCTCTTAGGAGAACAAAATGATTGTTATCACAAGTGCTAATTCTGATTGACTATTAGTAGCTTCCTGGAGCACAGTGTTGGGAAGAATTTGGGGACCACAATAAGGCTCATCACTATGACACATTGGTCATATCTGTTTTGGGTATGGAAAATGGAAGAGTGACATCACTTGTGCTGTTACTATAGATTTATTACCTGGGTTGACCATGTCATGCTTTTACCAGAGGGAGGCAGGTATATGGATTAGTCTCTAAATTTGCCCTGTGCTTTCCCACATGCCCCCATTTGTAGGGCACATTTCCCTCCCAGTGGTTGTCTGCAACTTGCCTGGGCTTCTAGGTCTGCCTCCTCCTCCAAACTTTGCTGGACCACCCTAGTTTCAGGGGTTCTAGAAATTTAGGCTGAGTGAGTTTCCACCAGTAGATACTGCCATGCATTATCAGTTGTCTTTTGTTCTGCATATTAATTATTCCTGATGAGGCTATTAGATAATTAAGTTCTTATATGCCTTGGTTTCCTACCTTCCATTTTCCAGTAAGTTGGTGTTGCTCCTGATGATAATGACTTAAGGTGAGCATCAGAAGAGGACTTGAATATAGTGAATCTATGTTTCCCTGCAAATAGCCATGGAAGGCAGAAAGGGGTTAATACCCATAGGTTCAGCTCAGTGGGTTTTGCCGGGAGAGTTTGCCTGGCTGGGAAACAAGGATGGGCAGCCAGGGCCGAAGCACAGCTGTTGGTCTGGTGGCCCCAGGTGCTGGCTCTGGCTAAGGATGCTGGGGGCCGGTGCTGCTGCAGAGGTAACTCCTCATGGCATGTCCTGGGTTCCATGTGTGTCTAGGCTCCTGTGGCCGTTGTTGTTGCCTGCTGTTTGAATTATCAGTCTGAAAGATTTTAAGTCAATATTCTGGTAGATGGATCAGGGATGTTTAAAGACTCCAGAGAGAGAAACTGTGTGACGAAGGAGGCAAGAGAAGCTTTTGGAGGTCTTGTAGGGTTTAAGTATCCCTGTTTTTCAGTCTCACGGGTGCCAAGAAGAGTTTGTCCCTTCTTGCCCCTGGGGGGTTAGTGTTTATCGGGTGCTGATGCTCCCATATCTGGAACTCAAGACAGAGAAAATGGATTTGGCAGAATTCCTTTGTGTATTGTCTGTTTGGGCATATAAAACTCATAGAGAAACGTAAAGAAGCAGACATCATAATTTATGTTACTTCATATATAGTACATGAAATATCTAAAAACTGTAGAGCCTGGGTTGCTCCAGGGTGAAGGAAAAGTCAGTATCTAACTCGGAGCCAGCCTCTTAGATGCCTCCTTATTGTCTGTTTCTCTCAGGTCTCCAGCAGAGAGGACTTCAGAGCATATCTTCAAGATTAGATTGGTTTCTCCTAGAGATAAACACACATAGCCCCTGGGAAGGGTCCTAGCTCTGCAGATGCCCACGGTTAAGTCATACTTCTTCCTGGTCCAGTGATGTGGTCTCTCAGCATCCCCACTGTAACACCGGTGTATGTGCAGGAACCAAATATAATCAGGATACTTTTTAGGATCATTAACATACAGAGGCAATTAATATTATTTATAACATATCAAGAACTGGGTGAGATCTTAAAGTATACTCAGAATCATGAAAAACAGCAAAGGAAGATGAAATTGTATGTGCAGCCCAGCCATATGGTTGAATGAATTTCATTTTATTGTCCTTTTTAATAATTGGTAATCTAAATGTTGTAAAGAATCCATTTTGCCCATCACTGAGAACAACAGCAATAATAGCTATGATTTGTTGAATGTTCATTTGATACCAAGTGTTACACCATGTGCTTTATGTACCCATGATCTCACGTCATTTTGCATGATTAATGGGAGCTTCTGATGCCACCATTGAGAAATAAACCTCATACAAAGGATGCTTCCTTCATCCCCTTGAGTTGTTGGTTTGCATGGCTTTAATAAAGTCATTTCTGCAAAGAAGTGTTCTGTGCTGTGATGCGGCAGGTGTTAACTGGATGGTTCCATGTTCTCCCGGCTTGTGCAAGGCTCTGCAGGGTGTATGGTGAGGGCCATTCTTCTGCTTTTTCCTTGCTCTTTATTCTGGCTCCAAACCCATGAATTCACATTAATTTGGGGACTGCCTGGTTACAGATGTGTCCCCTCTTGTCCCCAAACTAGCTTTTTCTATCACTTCCATTCAGTCTTAACCTAATGATAGAACTAACACATCTTGTCTGTCTTTTGAAGATGTACTTTGTACTGCTTCAAAGGAACCAGTTGTTAATTTACAGTTACCGAATGCTTCTCTACATTTGATCGTCTGTTTTAAAATGTACCCAGGATTTGTTTGCATCACGTGCGGTAGGACACACAGACACAGAAGTGCCGGTCGTGGTGGGAGTTTCTACAGAGATCCCTAGAAGCAGGAAGCACGTATGCCACACAGGGCCACCTGGGAAAGCACCAGAGTTAGCCAGGAGGCAGAAGGAGAGTGAAGGGAAAGTGGAGGTAAGAGCCTTTGTTGTGGTTTTACCAGGAAGGAATGGGTGAGGCGGGTAGAAAGGCTTTGGACTGGCTAGTTTGAATAATTTCGGTGGGCTCCAAGGTGCGGGGACTGCCCCAGGTTGTCTGGCCCAACTAGAGTGATCAGGCTCTGGGGTGATTTAGGGCAGCGGTAGACATGTGAGGGCTCGAGAAAGCGGGGGGTTGGCAATATGGGTTCTGGACTGGTTGGTTTGCCTGGGAGAGCTGTACTTTCAGGCCACTAGTCTGCTGTCGCTAAGAATCTGCCAGCACTGGGGTGCCTGGGTGGCTCAGTGGGTTAAAGCCTCTGCCTTCAGCTCAGGTCATGATCTCAGGGTCCTGCGATGGAGCCCCATATCTGGCTCTCTGCTCAGCGGGGAGCCTGCTTCCTCCTCTCTCTCTGCCTGTCTCTCTGCCTGCTTGTGATCTCTGTTTAATAAATAAATAAAATCTTAAAAAAAAAAAAAAAAAAGAATCTGCCAGCACTGAGAGTCATCAAGGACCCAGATGCCAGTCATCAAGAATATAGAAAAAAAAGAAAATACAATCTCCATCCTTGGAAACATTTATTCAAGAGACAATAAATGTGGGTGTCTGGTGCGTGCAATTCTAGACCCACCGTAGTACTTGAATGAGTCCTGTGCTCATGGTGGGCCCTCAGGTAGTGTTTGGTAGGTGAGTGTGAATGAATGCTCCCAACTTGTGCCTGCAGCGTGTAGGAGGGCCTCCGATGCTGCTCTGCCCTCAGGGAGGGTATGGTCTGGTTGGAGACAGAAACACACAAGTGTAACATGAGAATTGCCATACTAAAAGCTCTAATTATCTTCAGACCTACTCCTCTGGGAGTCCCTGCGGCCAGAGAATGACCTCTCGGTCTCTCCAGCCATTTAAGCCAGAACTTGAGTGATTCTAGAGTGATCCTGTTCTCCACCCCACCTCTCACGAACCCCCACAGCCATCAGGTTCTGTTCATTCTACCTTCTACATCCATCACCAAGTTCGGCCCTGCCTCTCCATCTTACTGGCTGCAGAGAGAGATGCCACGTGGCCACGTGGAGGGAACCAATGCCATCCAACTTTCTCACACGCTGTCCCAGATGCCTCCTAGAGTCGGAGTGGGTGGGACACCCCCACTCCCGTCTGTCCCCAGCACTAATTCGGAGCAGCTGCGCACCCGATGCTGCTGGGCGTCTGGGAGGGGAGCCGTGTGGGAGGGGCGCCTGGCGGGGTGAGGCGGGAGCCCTCCACCCACAGGGGCTTAACCACCCGGAGAGGCTCTCATCCCTGTAAACCGCTGTCTCTGGCAGGGGCCCAGGGCCAGCCCATGGCCAGAGACAATTTTGAGGTCCCTGAGCCCCTCCCATCTCCTCTTGGTGTGTCCCCTTCTGGAGGGACCTGGTGCCCGGGGACGGTGCTGCCAGCCCCCATCCCCCCAACACGTAACTCAGTCAGATGGCTGGAATTTAAGGGTCACTCCTCCTTTTGGTGTTTGTGCCGCGAAAGAGCCAGGGAAGGAGCACAATGCAGGGCCTAAAGGGATGAGTTTGTGATGAGCGTAGCGAGTGGAGAGTCTGTTGGCTCGTGGAGGACATCCGTGTGTGCTGCAGATTGTGGTTATGATTGGCTCCCCACCTTTCCAGCCAGGGGTAGGGGAACAAACTGAGGGGGGAGGAAGGTTGACAGCCAGACATTCTAGGCCACGTTCCATTGCACGGGTCTGCAAGCTCTGATCGTGGTTAGGAGGCCCAAAAGGAAGATGTATTCATTTGTTAGGGTTGTCATAACAGAATTCCAGACCGGGAGGCCCAAAACAACAGATATTTATTCTGTCACAGTGCTGGAAGCAGATAGTCCAAGGTCAAGATATTGGCAGGTTTGGTTTCTCCTGAGGCCTCCCTTTGATTTGCAGATCGCTGCCTCCTTGTGTCCTCATGTCATGTCTTCCCTGTTGGTGCCTGTCCCTGGTGTCGCTCTGTGTGTCTAAATTTCCTCTTCTCGGGACATCAGGCATACTGGATTGTGGCCCACTCTAATGGCCTCATTTTAACTAAAGCATCTCTTTAAGCGTCCTGATTCCACAGTCACATTCTGAGGTACTGGAGGTGAGGGCTTCAGCATGTGAATTTGAGGAAGTCACAGGTCAACCCAGGAGAGAAGGGTAGCACGGCAGCAACTCAGAACGGCAATTCTCAAAAAAGTTCAGGCAGCCAAGAAGGCTGTCCGTTCTGTGCCATGTTGAGTCCGTGGGGTCTGTTATACGAACCAAGAACAACTTCACCAGCAGAAAACGGGATTTGTATTAAGTGTGCGACCGACAGTCCCAGTGAGCAAAACGACCACGGGGAAAGGGGAGATTGTTGAACTAAGCAGACTAGCACTTTCGAGTTTCTGCTGCAGTCGTTGCTTACTTGCTCAATTACGGTTTCAGCCACCGCACCTGCTGACAAAACAGGAGCAGGTGCCAGAGTTTTTTTAACTTTCTGAGTGAAAACCTGAAACTGACAAAATTCCACGTACTGAACACATTTTCTATATGTATTTGGAGAAACTCCCTATTATTCAGTGTTCGCAGTGGGAACCTCATCAATCTTCCAGAGGAACATAGTTTGGGAAGCTCCATTCTTGTGTATCTTCTCCAGTTAGTCGGAAGACTTATGGAACAAATAACATGTTCATGATCATCAAAAGGAAGGGGATTTAAAAAGACTAATTATTTGCAGTCTGTCTTCTGCATCCAACTTTTCCTTTATTCCATATGATGGATTGAACACTTTCAATAAAGATTAAATCAGTATTCTGGTAGGCGGAAAGGGAATGCAATTAATAGAGAGATTAATTGTGTGTGTGTAGTGATAGAGAAGTGAATGGGGTTCCATCCTTGCCTTGAGGGCCTCATGATACTAGTTAAGACTTTAGGCTGCGGCACCTGGGTGGCTCAGTGGGTTAAGCCTCTGCCTTAGGCTCAGGTCATGATCTCAGGGTCCTGGATCGAGTCCCACATCAGGCTCTCTGCTCAGCGGGGAGCCTGCTTCCCCCCTCTCTCTCTGCCTGCCTCTCTGCCTACTTGTGATCTCTCTGTGTCAAATAAATAAATAAAATATAAAAAAAAAGACTTTAGGCTGTAAACAATAATGCATTCTGGCTGAGTTAAAGCAGAGAAGCAATTTATGAAAGAAGCTTTAGCAGAGGAAGAACTGGCTTGGAAGCAAGGCAGCCAGTCTGGGCAATGCACGGCTCCAGTGGTGACCTTTCTGCTCCTACTGGTGCTTGGGCCCCGAGCCTTGACATTGGGCAAACGGCTGAAGTTTCCCGGCTGCTGTTGTCTTTGAGAATTGGGTGCCTGCAGCTGCCTTTGCTAGAAGAGCTTCCAGAAGGCAACCCCTGCTTCATGCTTCTTACATCTGATTGGCAAGGGAAGCTTAGAAAGCAGGTTTCTGCCTTCCACCTTAAAGATGTGTGGAATCAAGAGACAGGAAATTCTGCAAACACAGGAAAGGTGTCAAAAAGCATTGGGAAGACAAAAAGTGTGGCAGATGTCTACTCTAAGCTTCTAGTCTAATGGAGGAAACAGATGTATAGTCAAAAAATGGGTGAGAAAGTGTTATAATTAAGACAGGTTTACGGCAATGATGAAGACCAGAAAAGGAGTTGTTAACAGCCTGGGGTGATCCGAGAAGGCTTCCTGGAGGAGGTGAGCTCGCCTTGATGGATGAAGTAAGAGGCGGGGAGCTTGGAGCCAAATGAAAACAGGAAGCCTCACTGTCTGACTTTAAACATGTCTCCACAGTGAGCGTGCCAGATTTTAAAAATGGAAACCTGCTGAAACAAAAAGAAAAGGCAGACTGGAATGCGTTAGTGGAGGACTCACGTGAGAGCTGGCTGGGAAATGCTCAGGGCATCCTGCATGGGGCTCTCTGCATAATCGACTTGGCTTGTGTCCTTTTCCCTCCCACTCCACTCCCTTCAGATGTCCTAATAGGTTATGGCTTCCAGGAGGAAACATGCTGTGCATTTTCAGAGGGTTTGGTTTTTTTTTTTTTTTTAAATACACATCCTGACTCTAAAGGAGGAGCTCTTTTCTCTTTCTTAAAAAATAACAGTATTTTAAAAGTAATAAGAAAAGTATAGAGTGGAAAGTATAAGTCCTTTCGATAACTACCATTTATATATTTATACAGTATCTTTTAAAAAATCTCAAATGCACTATTTTCCCCCACTTTCCTTATCTTCGATTTCTTAACAAGTGAGTCTTCGTTGTATTTGGTCAATAAATATTTATTAATGATGAGGAGGCAGAGAATATGGGTCGTTTTAAGGCTGAGGTTGGTTTTGAAAGTTGAAATACGGGGCCCCACTCCTCCCTACATCGACTTCTCCTGCATTTCCCCACCTTGGTAAATGACATCCTGTTGTAATTGCCTTTGTGTGGGAACTTGGCCACCAGCCTTCATTCCTCCCTCCACGGCCCCACAACCTTCCATCAGCAGGTCCTGCCTGCTCGCCCTCCACAATCCCCTTTGCCCTGCTGCCCTCCCCACACAAGGAATCGTCATCTCACGCCTGGCCCAGGGCTTTCTGAGTGGTGCCCTGCTTCTGGTTACTGGTTTTCTCTAGTCTGTTTCTCACATGATAGCCAAACGATACTTCAAAACAGAGGTGTCTCTCTGTCATATAAAAGTTTCCGGGGGGGCCACCTGGGTGGCTCAGTGGGTTAAAGCCTCTACCTTCGGCTCAGGTCATGGTCCCAGTGTCCTGGGATCGAGCCCCACATCGGGCTCTCTGCTCTTCAGGGAGCCTGCTTCTACCTCTCTCTCTATCTGTCTGCCTCTCTGCCTACTTGTGATCTCTGTCTGTCAAATAAATAAATAAAATCTTTAAAAAAAAAAAAAAGTTTCCGGGGCTGGCTCCCCATGGCTCTCAGACAAAATTCAAGGTCTTGCAGGTTACGGCTACTGACCCCACTGCACACCCTTCTCCCTCTCTCCATCAACGGGGACAGTGGTCATTCCTCAAGCCTGCCCTGAGTTTCCCCACGCAGGACCCAGGGCCCCCCATCCTCTCCATGCTAGGGAGCTCGTTTCTTTTTATCTTTTAGGTCTCGGCTTAAACGGCACTTCCTCCAAGTGCATTCCCCTGATTTTTTGTCTAAATAATGCTCCTTCCAACCTGGTATTTTCTTACTGCAGCTTCCTGTTTATTTCTCTCTGGCACTTAACACAGTCATCTATATTTTTCTGGTTTACTTATCATCTATCACTCTTCCTAGAATCTAAGTTATGAGGAGGTGGGGATCTTATCTGCCCTGCTGGCTCTGTGTCCACAGCCTCTGGCCCAGAGCACTCAGTAAATGTTTCATGAAGAAAAGAAACAATCTAGGACCTTCCAGTCCTCTGCCAGACTTCTTCCCGTTCTGCTTTTGAGGGGGGCTCGCTCCATTCCTACCATCGGCCTCAAACTTATCCCAGGGTGTCCCCCACCCCCGCCCACCCCCTACACACACACACACACACACACACACACACACACACACGTGGCAGACCCTGGGGGATGCCCAGGCTTTGTGCTCCTCCCATCCTGTGCTCTGCTATGGCAGTCAAATACAGGTGCTCCACATTTCATCCTAAGTCTTAGTGAGACCAGCCCACCCCCCAGGTCTCTGCTGCCTGCTGTGTGAGTAGTAGATGATCAAACACGCTCCCATGGCCTCCCCTGCAGGTGTGTGAGAAAAGTGGGAAGAGCTTTGAAAATAAGGAGGCCACTGAGGTTTGGAGACCTGCCGCTGCCCTCCCTATAGAACTGGGAAACTCACTGTATCCTGAGTTTCCCTTTCCTGGTCTCTAGGATGTGAGCCCTGGTCCCTGTTCTAGGCTTCTTAAAGAGCCACTGAGTGACGTTTGTGTGTGCCTGTTGCCGGCTGTAAACATGTTGTAGCAGGAGCTTGTCCAGCATGAGTGGGCTGTCGTTGAGAATGAGGAGTGTAGACTTGAAGAAGAGAGAGCCAGATCAAAGCGGTTGACCGGACAGTTTCTATACCCTTCAGTGCCCCTTTAAATCACAGCGTACAGGGCAGGTGTGGGCTTGGTCCTCTACGCTCAGCTATGTTCCAGACCACTGGTTTGGCCAACAAAAATATCCACCATTAGAATAGCAAAAAGCCAAATGAACGCTTCCTAGCAAACAGACATTGGCTGATCGTCAATAGACCTGGGCTGTATTTCTTCATCTAGGTGAGGTGTCATTTGGGCCTTTCCAAGAGTAAAGTTAGTCAGAATTCTTCTTTCTTCCCATATGGTTTCTCACAGTGACTATGCAAGCCTGCACTCAATGAAGCTGGGCTCTCACTATAAGATCAACGAGAAATGGTCTCTGACCACCTATGGGCATCTGCTCTAGTCACAGGGAAATCTAAGATTCCCTCTCTGCCCTTAAGGCAGGGTTTCTCAACCTCAGCACTACATTTTGTGGGGGATAATTCTCTGTGTCCCCAGGAGGGGACTGTCCTGGGTGTTCCAGGATACTTTGCAGCGTCCTCTGGTCTCTACCCACTAGATGCCAACAGCACAGCACCCCCACCCCCACCGCACACGCTCCTGGCAGCCAAACACGTCTCCAGACATTGCCAAACATCCCCTGGGGACAAAATCCCTCCCCTCTTTGAGAACCACTGCCCTGAGGGAAGTAATTGTCCAGTAAATGTGATGATCTTAAAGAATTCTAAAGACAAGTGTACTTAAAGCTGAATATAATACACGAATATACTGCATCCAAGTCACCTGACTGGGTGTTGAAAGGCACTTGATTTTGGACATGGCAAGTGCTAATAGTGGTGGGGCGAGAGCGACACTTGGCCACACCTGATACGATGCTTCTTTGTAGCTTTTATCTAGCCTAGGAATATTCAGGGATTTACATGCTGCTTGGTTGCAAAGATTAGTTTGCCTTAACAAATGCAATGTCCATAAAATTAAACTTCATTTATAAAATGACTCATAGCTGAGTTGTTGGGAGGATTGAACTAGTTCACGTAGTATACTCAGTCTCTGATTTATAGCTATCTTCATGAATTATTATTAATTTCTCTATATTATAGCTATTGTAGAATGCACATCTGCCATGTTCTACATGTTCTGTTAACTTTATCTGTATCCCATTTGATGCTCAGAACGACCATGCACAATAGAGGGCATGATGCCCATTTTACAGGTGTAAGAAACGAGGTTTGGAAAGATTTAGCATCTTGTCAGGGTCACACAGCCTTTACAGGCTGGAAACAGTCTTTGAACTCACATTTTCTACTTTCAAGGGCTGCATTTCCACTGCACTGGAAGGAATGAGAGCTTAGGAGTTCAAGGTCAATCTCCAACTTTTTTCTTCCATCTGCCAACTTAGGAACAGTCCCTTTACCTAAGGGTTGGTTTCAATATACGTGGCTTCTCCACCTGAACGGATTACAACTTCCAAGATGACGAAGAGTGTATCTTGTAACTCTTTCTATCTCAAGCATCACACACAGACTTGATGCTTAATAAATATTTGCTGTTTGATTTTTCTTAATGCCTCTCTGCTTCTGGCAAGACTTCGTTGAGGAGAAGGAAAAAGTCTTTGTGTTTCCTAAGGAATGGAAATTTGTCTTGCAAGTTAGCTCCAAGGATGAATTATTTCTTCTTACCCTCTAATTTTGGATGCCACGAGAAGTAGCTGTTTTGACAAGAGGAATGGAACGGTATTGCCACTTTTCACATACATTGATCACTCTTTCTGTAGGACCTGACTGCATTACTTGGGAGGGATGGGTGCATGTGATTCTGACTCAGAGTTCATCTCTGTTCAGCTGGGCCACAGGAGAGGGTCAGCTCTCCGTGTTGTCATAAGGAGGACCATTCAGCCAAGGAAGGAATAACTACTCTAGAAAGCCAAGCTACCAATAGGGGTGTGTGAGTCTGTGTGTCTGTGTGACAAACAGAATTGGAGTTTGAGGTGGGGGAGGAATCTCTACCTAGTAAATGGCTAAAGAGTCTTCCTACTTGACAGATCTCAGGAATTAGTATTTTCAGGCATATTCTGGAATAAGTCTCAAAGGAGGAAAGCCACCATCTTTGTCATGGGATGGACCATGAAATTATTTACATTTTGTGTTGTTTTGTAAGCTGAGGATGTCTTAGATATCTGGGTTACATTGATGTGTTTTCGTTCCCAAATGATAAAAGAGCTTTCGGGGTGGATATTTGGATTCTCAGATTCTCACGGCCAAGCTAACAGCTGGATCTGCCTAAATGAAATCATTGATTTTTGAGGCCTTCAAATACTGTTGGGTCTTCTGGAGGTTGCATATATCATAATAGGTCTAGAGCGAATGCCTTTGCTTTATTTCTAGGTTAGGGGAAAACACTATTCCAGCCTTTGTTTGAGCTCCTGGAATGTTTTTAAGCTTAAAATTCGTGGCCTTCTGGCTTACAAGTGGTTGATTTCCATCCTAAGAGCCTTTTTCAGAGTGGCTGGAGTTTTAATTGATTTTGTTCTAGTTGTTTTATTTTAAATTCCCAAATCCAGGTAGTGAGTGTGGGTTGGGCATGCCTGGTTGAGAGGCCCAGCATGAGGAGGCCGTCATATTTTCCTGGCGACCTGGCTGTGCATGGCGGCCTAGAGCCTGCTTTCACTCAGCCTTGCTTTCATTTATTTGTTTTTATTATGGTAAAATACACGTAACATAAATTAAGTTCAGTGATGTTCCATACGTTCATAATGTATAATCATCACCTTTGTCCAGTTCCAAAGTATTTTTGTCACTGCTCTGAAGGAGCTCTTATGCCCATGAAATGGTCACTCCCCATTTATTCCTCTCCCTAAATGTGTGGCAATGACCAGTCTCCTCTCTGCCTGTGGATTCATCTGTTCTGGATATTTCATGTAAGTGGAGTCATTCAGTCTGCGGCCTTTGGTACAGACAAATATGGCTTCTTTCACTTAGCGTCATGTTTCTGAGGTTCATCTTTGCTCCAGCATGTGTCAGAGCCTCATTCCTTTTTTATGGCTGAATAATATTCCATTGTGCGGATGTCCCACATTTGGTTTTCCATTCAGCTATTTCTACCTTTGGGCTGTGGTGAATAGCAGTGGTACGAATATTCATGTACAAGTATTTGTTTGAATACCTGTTTTCAGTTCTTTAGGGTATATACATATGAATGAAATTACTCAGTAGTATGGTAATTCTGTGCTTAACATCAGCTTTGGTTTTGATGGTTTACAACTCCTAATTTGCTGTTGAGACCATTAGAGGTATGTTTTAGACTCATGGATTCTGATAGTTCAAATGAGCCTTAAGGATCATTTGATCTCTCTTCTCATCCATCCCAAGAAGTCTAACTAACAAGGAACATTGTAGAAGCCCCTCTACCCCCCCTCCATGCATAACTCTAGAGCAGAGGGGCACTACCTCCCAAGAATGAACAGTCCATTTTTGGCCAGTGCCATCCGTTGGCTTGTCCTAGTTCTACCCTATAGAGAAAGTGTTTGTTTGTTGTTTGTTTTTAACCTGGAATCCAAGACTCTCGGGCTTCATCCACAGATAAACTTTGGTATGGGGAGGTGGGAGAACAGTTCAGCCACCGTTACTCTTCAGGGGGTTCCTGAACCACCATTCTGGAGTGAGTGACCCAATAATGCCATCTTTCTCTTCTACCCATGAGCCTTCAAAAGCTTGTTGGCAGACCACTGTTTGATTGACAGCTTCCCTCCTCTCACCTCTGATATCCAGACGCAAAGATCAGCAAGGGGTTGTGTTTTCCCAAATACCACCTGTAAGAGGACAGAGCCCAGGGTGGAAAGCTGTACAGAAGGAGCTGAGAGGTTGAAGAGCATGGCAAGTCCTTGGCATGGGTCCCTTGCCTGTGACCTTGGCCACTTGCAGTTTACTGCTGATGCATAAAGCATTTGCTATCTAACAGATTATTTTGTTTGGAGAGAAGGCCATTTCTGAGAAAGCTGAGAAAGTCCTTGAAAGTTACACAGTTAAAGATGTTCATAGGGTGAGGAAAATATATTGATTAGCTCTTTTTTAAAATAAACTTGTTATTGAAGTATAATGTACATAAAGGAAGTGCACAATCATAAGAGTACATTCTATGTGATTCCATTTATATGAAGTATAATAACAGAATGTATCTATGGTATTAGAAGTCATGATGTTGGTTACCATCAGGTAGGTTGTATTGGGAAGGGAGCAAAAGGGGTGCCCCTGAGCTGCTGATTATGTTCCAGTACTTGAATGGAAACAACTCCTCATCATTTATCAAAATCCCAAATAGTATTGAATAGGAAAATCCTGGGGTTATTGTGGTTTGGGCCTGTTGTTTGGGGATACCCTTTGTTTCTGTCTTCCTGGCATCCTTTCCTCATCTCTTGCTTTGGAGTATGCCCTTTCTCACTTTCAATCCATGTGTCACATGTGGTCTTTCCCCTCCTCTAGCTCCAGGGGCTGGGACGTAATGCAGAGACTGGTTAAATGATAGGCACATGATCCAAGTCAGACAACGAGAATCCATCCTGGGACTTTTGCTAAAACCACTGAGAAAGAAGCACATGCTCTCAGCTGAGGTCTCTTAGCCTGTAGAACATGAGCTTGGGCTGCTGGTGTCCATCTTTGCTATGACGTGCAGAGTGCCCATTGGAAATGAAGCCGCACAGAAGACAGAAAAGTCAGGATTCCTAGTGACAGCATATATGGAACCAGCCATGTTGAAAACTCTCTCCGTTCCCCATGGACTTTCCATTTATATGTGTCAATAAATTCCCTTTTCTGATTCTGTTCTTCAGATTGGGTTTCTGTCCCTGGCCTCTCATGGTTCTACTAATCAAAACAGATTTGCTTCTCTATCAATCAAAACCATTAAATAAGGGGGAGCACCTGGGTGGCTCAGTCAGTTGAGCGTCTGACTCTTGGCTTTGGCTCAGGTCATGATCTCAGGGTCATGGGATCAAGCTCATGTCAGGCTCCCTACTTAGCAGGGAATCTGCTTGAGATTCTCTCCCTCTCCCTCTGCCCCTCCCCCCACTCATGCTCACATGTGCTCTCTCTAAAATAAATAAATAAAATCTTAAAAAAAAAAACCGTTAAATATACTTGTCCAAATTTGACTTCTTACACTTCGACACTCAGTCTCTCTGTGAGCCCCCCATGAGTGCCGTGGTAGCTCCAAATTGTGGGAGGTGGAAAGATTGGGGAAACTTTAGGAGTAGCTGTTGGGTTGGAGGGCTGTGCTGAATGGGACTTGTTGTGAGGTTGTATTGCCCTAGGTCCCACACTATTTTTGCCTAGTGTGCTTATTTGGGATGGCCTGGGAGTTGCTGGTTGCTGTTCCTGGGTCACTGCTTCCTTCCATTCCCCTGGTCCCTGGCCCTTGATGCCCTTTTCTATCTGGAAGACAGAGGTAACAGAGATGAGATCCCTTGACTTGGTGGGAGTTTATCAGCCTTCTGGAAATAGCCAAGAAGGGTAGCCCAACAATGACCTTCTATTACCCATTTTATATAAACTCTGTATTTTAAAATATCCCAAACTATAAAGTACAAAAAATAATTCTAAGTTGACAGTTTTGGAAAAAAATTATTAAGGTCATCCTCTCTGGCGGGATCAGAATCATCTAAATTGGAGGTGTATCTAATAGTATCTTGTGTCTCGCTGCATAGCTTTTCTATTATTAGCTGGGTGGAAAATATTCTTCAATAAAACATTTAATGATTTATATGATTTATGATAACTTTGTAAGTAAACGAAAGAATATCATTAATTAATGAATAGGTTTCCTTGCTTTTGGCTTATCTTCCCATCACTGCTTATGTTCTGCCTGGAAAGCCATACAGGGCTGGTGGGCACCTCAGTATCACATGAGGGTCTGCTACAGTTCATGGCTGTGAGGGGCCCTTCAATAAGTATGTTCATGTGACCTAATTTGATGCTAGTGTTTTTGCACTGAATCCTCCAAGTCTACCAGCAGCTGCA
Organism: Enhydra lutris kenyoni; assembly: GCF_002288905.1. Taxonomy (NCBI): domain Eukaryota; kingdom Metazoa; phylum Chordata; class Mammalia; order Carnivora; family Mustelidae; genus Enhydra; species Enhydra lutris. Next base: position 54,058,477 of record NW_019154089.1, on the reverse strand, counting down.
TAGCCTTATTTCAACTTGACATTCAACCCTTTAGCGCATTTTCTCACCCTGATGTGAACACCTACAGTATAAAAGAAGAGACTTACAAGATCCCCAGGAAAAAGTACTTTATATAATTGCTTATGAGGCTAGAACCATATACACTCCTATCACTGAGAAGAAGTTTATAGAGATGACCGCTAGTTCAGTCACCTTATTGTCTCAGAGCGCAGAAATGACTTGCTTAGTCAGTGGCAGATTAAGGCTAGTCTCCAGGTCTCTGGTGCTACCTACCCCCAAAAGTGTGCCCACTGGCACCCTGGGATGAGAGACACTGGTGCCCTGGGATCAGAGAGACTTGGCCGTGTCCTGGAACTCCGAGACAGCTGTGGTAGAAGAGGGAAGATGGAGTCAAAAGCAGGTCCCGATGCTGTGCAGAGTTCACACAAATGTACATCCTTTGTGTGTCTTTATAGCCTCAAATAGATGCATAATGGAGACAGGAAGAGCCACTGGTCATTTGATAATTTCATTTTTAGAAGTTGTTACAAATTCCCCTTCCCATTAGGTGGCTTCCAGGGGTGGCTAAAATAATGCAAATGTGACTTTTAGGTTTCATTTCTTTTCTTCCTCTTCCTCTGGTGGAAAGGCTAGAGTGCAGTGGTTTCCAGAGGTAAAATGTGCCAGTGATTTATAGCTGGATAAACCTACTTTTGTACTGTACCATGACCACTAGCATTAAAATTAGCACTTCCTGAGGGCCTTTTATAGGCTAAGGGCAGAATTTTCACAGGATCCCTGTGAGGCAGACGTTACTATTCAGCCCGACTTTTCTGATGAGGGAACTGAGGTTTCAGAGAGGTTAAGTGATCGGCTCACTTCTGCCTGACCCTCAGCACGAGCCTCACTCACTGTGGAAGACCACAGGCCTGAAGAGCAGGGGTGAAGATGGATGTTTTTGGATTATTAGACAGACTGCAAGGTGTGAAATCTACAGTGTATTTTTTAAAGATTTTATTTATTTATTTGAGAGAGAGAGAGAGAGCGAGCATGGTTGGGGGGTGGCCGTGGCGGGCGGGGTAAGAGAGAATCCCAAGCAGACTCCATGCTGTACGCAGAGCCTGAGGCTTGGTTCAGTCCCAGGACCCTGAGATCATGACCTGGGCTGAAATCAAGAGTCCCATGCTTGGCGGACTGAGCCACCCAGGCGCCTCTCTACAACATATTTAGAGTCTTGGGATTTTCCCCCAGCTCCTTTCATTTCAGAGATCTGAGAAGTAACAGTCCTCCCCCCTTCCCGCCACTGCAGATGGGGGACCCTCGGCTTTCACCTCAAACTTCTGTCGTCTGCACGTCCTGATAACTGGAATTTGCCGCTGCAGGCAGTGAAAATCTTGGTGGGCCTTGGAGAGACCTTGGGCGGATGAGCGGCCTTGCCCAGTGGCGCCCGGGGTGCCGTGGGGGGTGCCTGTGGGGCGAGGCGCGTGTGCTGGCTGGACCAGCGTCGGGAGCACCGCCGATCTGGGGCGGCTTCTGAGGCCGGCCGTGAATTCCCGGGGAGAGGGCGACACCACAGCACGGAGCCCCTCACAGCCTGGCTCGGCACTTTCTAAAAATATTCCTGACCAACAGCTAATGGGCATTTCGGCCACACAGCTCTGAGCAGCTGACGCCGTTTGAAATGAACACTTACTTCTCTTTCGGGCCCGCACATCTTGATTTATGGGATGGGGAGAGAGGTGGCGGTGGTCTCGTGGGACTTCATGACAGCCTACTCGCCGGAGACCTTTTAAAAACAATAAAGAGCATGGTTGCCTCTTTTAGTGAGGGTTGCATGTTCCTTTGCTAGTCTGAAATGAAATGGAATGAGATCAAAGCTGCTTTAGGAAGAAGGCAGCTACAGTATCGCCTAAGAGTGGCTTCAGGGCCACACAGGGGGTGGGCGGGGGGCTCCGTGTCTCCAGAGGAGCCCTGGTTTCAGACTTGAAGGAAGACTGAGGGGCAAAGGGTTTTCAAAACTGCACGATTGTAATGTAAATCGCTACAGCCTTCTTGGAAAGCATGTGGACGATATGCATAAAGAGGCCCGAAGCGGACCCCTGTCACCCCATAATTCCTTTTCTACAGATACCTTTTGAAGAACCGACTGGAAATGGGGTCAATTTTGTGTTCATCGGAGCATCATTTATGAAAGCAACAAAAATTCCTAACCACAGAATTAGTCAAGTAAATTATGGTGATCTGTTTGTGCAGTATCACAGTTATGAAAATGTCAGTTTTTGAAGAATTATAATGATATGGTAAAATGTTTAAGGTATAACAAGTGAAAATACAAGCTTAAAGCCTGTGTAGAGCATGGCCTCCGGGTCACAGGTATAGGCGTGTGCACACACGCTCTGGGAAAAGACTGAAAAAAGAGTCCAAAATTGTGATCATCTCTGATTAGAGAGATTGTGGGTGACTTTATTCTCTTCATGTATATCTCTGTTTTTTGTTGTTGTTGTTGTTGCAAAGAAATGGATTCAGTTAAGAGTCATGATTTTATCTATTTATTAAAGATTTTATTTATTTATTTGAGAGAGAGTGTGCGAGCAGAGGGAGGAACAGAGGGGAGGGGAGGAGGGAAACGAATCTCCAGCAGACTCCATGCAGTGTGTGGACCCCGCCCGAAGTGGATCTCAAACTCAGAACCCTGAGATCATGACCTGAGCCAAAGCCAAGAGTCAGATGCTTAACTGACTGAACCACCCAGGCGCCCCACAATTTAATTCTTATTTTTTAAAGAAAGTCTCTTCCTCAGGATCTTCTCAGGGGTGTTCTACACAGACACCCATGGCTCTGTAGTGGGTCTGAACTGGGGCTTGTTAGGACAGCTCTCAGTTTTAGCCTGCGGTGGTAAGTAAGAGGCTGGTCACAAGCGAAATCGAAGAGGAAGCCGAACTTGCAATCAGAATACTCAAATTTTCACCCCAACTTCCCTCTCTTACAAGTTGAGAGCACTAGGGAAAGCATGAGGCACTCCAAATTCCTTTCATCGTCAAGGTCTCTTGGGAGAGGGGTGGGTCCCCAAATGCCAGTTCTCAACAGGGCTCTGAAGCAGACCCATGCTTGCATGCCCGTTTCCAGGGTGTTCGTTGTTCTTTGTAGTACCCCCGTCCTCATTCTCATGCTGTCTGCAGCTCTCCCCCAAGTAAACCTGCTCTGTGGAAAGGGTCTGGTTCATTTGTTCAAACCCACATTTATTAAATGCAAGGGCACTGACTGGCAAATACTTAACCCATGACCCTGTGTATGGGCAGCTCCATTTTCATGAGGAAAGGGAACAACTGTGAATCAAAGGACAGCTCTCTCTCCAGCGAAGGGCACAGTGGGGCATGCTGCCCAGTGCGGTGGAGCTCCAGGGAGCCCAGCTTTGCTCCATGTTCGGTCTAAGACTTCTGCCTGAACTTGTGAACAGGTATGTTTGTGGGAAGGACACGCATCCCCTCTAAGTTGTCGTGGATTCTTCGTGCCTGCATCAGAAACAAGATTACTTCCTCTACCAGATTCTTGTGAGAAGGGAAACCACCTCAGTGAAATGAGCCTTGGCAAAGTGTAAGGCAGAGGGGCCTGGGCTAAAACTCATGGCAGATGGCTTTGCTGGGTTGGCTCAGTGGTTAGTTTTTGAAGACTGAGCTTGTCCATACTTAAAAATCAAGAGATTTCACATTTTGACGTGTGGATTTTCTTCCTTGGCGGGGCCCTGGCATTCTGGCACTGCCCCCATCTGCTGGTGCTCAGAAATGGCTGTTCACCATCCTGGGAACCCAAGCCTCAGCAGCCACCATGTCCCAGCACAGACTTCCATCCCTCCACAGCAGGGGTGGGGGGCACTATGTGCAGGGCTGGGGCTCTGAAGGCTGAAGCCCGTACATACCCTGAGTCTCTGCTCTACCATTTGTTTGTTAATGTGGTTTGGGCCAACCTGGTCAACTCGCAAAGCCTTAACTTTCTGGGGCCTCTCCTTACTTCATCTAAGTGGGGTAATATTTGTATCTTCTTAGAGGGTAGTGGCAAGGACTAAGTGACAAAATGCCTGTGAAACACTTAGAACAATGCCTGGTGCACACAGGTGTTTGATCACATTTACCTGCTGGGTCCTGCACTGGACTTAACTTCTGTTGGAAGATGCGAATCAAATAACATTGTTTCTGTTACTTAGCTGTTTATCCATCCAGTAATTTCTCTGCTCTATGTTATCTGGCAGTTCTGCAGGTAAAAGTAGGATTCTGAATAAATTTAAAACCTCTTTTAAATATTCTTTTACGTTACCCAGTCTCTCCTTCCTTTTGGAGGATGTTATCTGAGTAACGTTAGAACTCTTTTTCCCTTGGTGAGCGGTGCCCTGTTAGCCATTGATCTCGACCTCCTGTGAGTCTACTTAATATGCTTTCATGCTTGATTTTTTTCTGTTGCTAGTTGTTGCCTGTCTTTTATCTTCAACTAGAGTATGAGTTCTGTCATGGTTTTCTCTTCCTGTGTCCTGCATAATACCTAGCGTAATAAATTGCTGGTCAAATGAATAGTTGTAGTTATTGCTAAAAAGCGGTTGACTAGCTCTACCAAACATAGGGCCAGTGACATCCAGGTTCTTATAGGACAGATTTTGCCCCTTCTTGGTCAGAATCTCAGCTAGCAGATTAGAGCCTCCGCTACTGAGAGAATGGAGGAGACATGCCCCATGGGAGAAAATAAAAGGCCAGGCATACATGATGTGAAGTTTGCTAACCCAGACAATGACTTTGCATTCTGAGAAGCTAGTGAGGGAGAGGACGTAATCGATAGTTCCAGTTTCAGGTGACATTAAATGTCTGTCCTCGTCTTTCTGTTTCTTTTTTTTTTTTTTTCTTTAATTGTACCTATTTTATAACCACAGGCACAAGCAACTTCTTACTTCCATGGTAACAGCAGTATGCACAGCTGACCTCCAAAGTCCATGGAACTGGGTTTGTCTGGAACTTTCTGAGGTAGTTACTTTCTAAAGAGTTGATAGGTAGACATTTTTCTTGCCGTAATTGAACCATCAAGCATGGACCATTTGAGGGCTAGGGCTTGGTTGTTGGCTTAACTCTGCTCCAAAGTGGTTTCCATTTCTAAATCACACTCATGTACTAAGAATTCTGTCAGTTCCTTGAGGTCTGGAAAGAGTTGTTAGTCTGGGGTCTTTGAAAACCAGGGCAGGACTTGGCTCACCCATGTTTACTGGCCATTAACTGGAGGGTCAAGAGGGGGTCTGCCACATCCTTATTAGGCAAAAAAGTCTTCTCCGTCACACCTGGTGTCCAAGAGATGGTCTTAACTCACTTTAAAAATAAAAAAGGAAATAAAATTCCTTGCTTAAAGAGTAACTTTTGATATTGGTATCATTTGAATGAGTCATGTAATCTTTTTTCTTTTGACATTTATTTTCTTCTCCAGTATTATCTTGATTCTAATTCTAAAAAAAAAAGGAAAAAAGATTTTGTTTCCCTTTGCAGTTTGAACAGGAAAGAATCTTATTATACAAAACACTGTATTCTCCTTTTCCTTTTTTTGTATATATAATTATTGAGGCTAAGGATATATTCCAATTATTTCAGAGGGCTTTAGTGAGCTTACTAAAAAGTTTAAAAGTGCTAAAAAGAAATTCTACTCCTGGGGCATCTGGGTGACTCAGTGGGTTAAGCGTCTGCCTTCGGCTCAGGTCATGGTCTCAGGGTCCTGGGATCGAGCCCCGTATCAGGGTGGGGGGGTGTCTCTGCTCAGCAGGGAGCCGGTTTCCCCCTCTCTCTCTGCCTGCCTCTCTGCCTACTTGTGATCTTTCTCTCTGTCAAATAAATAAATAAAATATTTAAAATATATATACGTATATATATATAAAGAAATTCTACTCCTGGTAGGCTAAGAAGGTCTCTGTTAGTGTGGGTCACTTCTTCTCCCTCCTTCTGTGCCTGGGGTACTCTTACGTCTGCATGGCTGAGGCTTCCCAAGGTCACTGGAGAGAGGGGAAGGAGTACTCTGGGTTAATTCATTCCTTGTCCTTGTCCCCACCTTCATAATTCAAATGAACAGACAGATACCAGAGTCCCTTGGCTGCCTATCGCCTTCCATCTCTCTGATTCTTGTGCTTAGTATCTTCTTTTTAATATTTCATTTTAAGGTAATATTTTGATATTAATAAAGAAGTTTATGTTCTTGTAGAAAAATCAGAAAATATGAACGGACCAGAAGGGAAACAAAGGTCAATAATCTCACTTCCAAATAAAGAAGCTCTAGGAACATCTGTGTGTATTTCGGCATGCATGCATGTGTGTGGCAAGAGAGAGAGAAAGATGGAGATAGAGGTGAAAACAGAGAGAAATGGACCTTAATCTCTGCCTGTTGACTTCATTGTTGTACTTCCGGCATCTAGAATGATGCCTGATGCACAGTAGGTCCTCAAAAATATTTGCTGAAAAAAAATAAATGGATTCAGTGCATGGTAGAAGTCTCCTTCCTCCCGGAAGCTCTCTCTCACACACCACCGGGAGAGACCGGCTTTTTCAGGTCTCACTAACCACATGGCCAGAACCACCTTCACTCACCCTTTCACTGTGCAAACCTACCTCTCATCTGTCCACACTGTCTTGTTTACAGGAGTCTCCTCTGTTCCTGGACACATGTGCCATTAGCCTTTTAGTCTTCCTATTTTTGTACTTTACCCTCTGCAGAAAGTAAGTTCTTCGTAAAGCCAAATGTCTTCTGTTTCAAGTTAGACTTACGTTTCCACATCCTGTCTTAGTGAAAATTTGCATTTTCTGGTGTAATGTTCATTGTGTAATTTTGTAGGAAGGTGTTCCCTAACCCATGTAAATGAATGTTTTTTCTCCTACTACCAAGAACTAAACGGTCTGTTCTAGGAAACTGCATGTTCAATTTCAGCAGAATTTGTCTGACTTGTGCCTTTTGCCATTGCCAAAATCTGGGAGGAAAAAAATAAATAAAACAAAAACTAGTGAAACTTGATCCATAAAGTCAAGAGGAGGGCCTAGCATTATAGCTAGCCACTGCATAGATTGTCCCCCTGGAGCAACCTAAGTAACCAAATGTAGGGCTCAAAATAGAACATGGTAGCTAGCTGGTTTGGACTGCTTGGAAGTCAGGGACCATGGGTTAGATTCTGGGCATCCTGGGTAGGAGTCCCTGCCAGTCCTCAAAGAAATAAGTGAGTAGTTTTGGCTTTGGCCAAGACAAATGCCTAGGTGCAGCTGGGACAAGGCTCTTACGGCTTTGTCCTCATGGCCTCAGGAAGCTGAAGTTCTCATGATAGGCTTCCTGAACAGATGAGATATTGACCAGCAAGGGTAAATCAGCATCAACTTATGAGTCAACTCATTTTTCTCAGCTGTCTGGAGGGTCGTCTTAAGATGATTTTATGGCTTTGTCTCAGATCAGGGAGAAAGAAGGCTGTGTGTGATCCAATAACGATGTCTGTCAAGGGGATAAGAGCGGGAGAGGGGCAGGTCCGACAGCTGTTTGCACAATCCCGACACAAGGGATTGTGCTCAGAAAATGGCATTTTAAATGATCACACTTGGAGAGGTGTGTGGTAACGGGCTCTGTGATAGAGTGACCATAGGATTTTTTTAATCAAATCAGGATACCTTTGAGAGTGCAAGGGGGTGCTGTTGCCCTAGGAGTAAACGAGGACCTATGACGCTTCGTCTGCTGCAGACAACGCTCAAATGGAAAGGTGTTCCCTCCTATATGTGCTTCCCTGAAATCTAGGGGCCACTTGAGGAAAATCTCCCCCTTCTAATGTGCCCTGCGCTCTTTCTGGGGAGCCTTTGGGTTGGGACGTGTTTGTCTCAGCTCTCCCACCTGATGAAGAGTGACCCAAGCACCTGCCTCTTTTTGTCGTCAACACCTGTGCTGTGCAGAGGGGCTCACGGCGAGAGCTCCACAGCTTGGTGACTTTTCTGGCGAGGCTGGCAGGTATCTGGGGCAGGTTCAGTGTTGGCTTCCCCTCTGCTGAAGGCAGAACCACCAAATGCATCTACCAGTTCTCTTTCTCCAAATGCCAGAGTTTCCCTTCCACTCCCGGTGGCATGAATGGCTATGCAGCCTGATTTCGGCTTCCCAAAAACCCAGCCCTGGCAGCCTGCCCCTCAGACCTGCTGGCCATCATTCTGTACCCCAGAGCAGGGCCTGCGCGCCAACCGTGAATGATGGTACAGGTCTGTTTGCTGAGCCGGAGAGAGTTGACATTCTATAGGTATGTTTTGTTTTGTTTTGTTTTGTTTTTGTCGTCAAAAGTCTAGATCTTATTCCCAAGAAGGCCTTCCCATTCCTTAGATTACCGTGAATAAACTCAGGTTGTATGGGTCTGAAACCACAAATTTGAAATGATGCAATGGGAGGCTGACTCTTGGCTGCAGAGATAGCTTCTGGAAATGTCTGGTCTGGTCAGCTCTATTCCTGGTAAGCTTGCTGACCTCGCTCAGACCTCTCTCTGTGGATAGAAGAGCAAGTCCCATTTCCCAGACTGAGTATCGAGTTATGTGATCAGACAAGCGATGTCCTTGGCCTGCCACCATATCTTCATTTTCGGCTTTGTTGCTGTTGTTTAGTTGCCAACATGAATCACAACATGTGGATTTGAGACCTGACTGTGTTGCAAATGGTCTGCATGACTGTGAACACGTCACTTTCCCTCCCGCACACCTTTCTTCATCTGTAAAATGGGAGGTGGACCAGCTCAGTGGCCATCAAAGTGTTTTAGAAATGGTTCCCCCTTTCCAAAACATAGCACATATTCCTGACATACAAAACCAAAGTTGCTCCGATTAAACCCAAAATAAGGCCCAGAGTGCACAGGGCTCCTGGTGCTTTCCCTTCCTCCTGGCCTCTGACCCCGGGGCTGCTCTGCAGAGGGGCTCTGGGTCTTTCTGACTTCCCCTCGCAGAAACTGTAATGTTTCTGTCCTGCTGCCTGCCTTCTGGTCATCTTTCTGGGTAGGCCGTAACCTGCTTGTAGGCATTCCTGGCAGGAGGTGGGTAGGGAAATTAAAAGGAGATGAAATTTAAATCTCTGCACTTTGCTGCTCATCAGCAGCTCTGAAGACACGCTTGGTTAGGGTGGAGGTTGAAACCAAAGACTTAGAGAAGGTTTTAGGTTATCTGTGCCTCGTAATTCCAGTGGGGCTGGGCTCTCTGCTCCTGGGAATGTCTGCTGTGGGTCGACTGTCCTATTCTTTATCTCTCTCCAGCACGGCCTCTAAGACAATGGCGCTCAGGCCTGGAGTAGTGATTAGAAGAACACTGATCTTGGAGGCACCCGTCCCTTGTCAGCACTTAATGAAATTAGGGCAGCCCTAAGCAAGAAAGGTGGAAGTGACTTTGTTGACTCCATCTTATAGGGGGCCCTCAACTTCTGTTCTCTCTTTAAATCCTTGTGACAACTCTGTGAGGCACGGTTTCCCTGTTAGGCTGTTGTTCCCTTGCTTATCTGTCTCCTGCAGGAACTGAATACACCTGAGTACCAGGAATGATGTTTTATCTCTTGGTTTGGATCAGTGATACCTAGTAGGCCCACTGACTTTTGTTTGTTTTCCATGAGTAGGGTAGGTGAGTGAATGAGAAAATGAAGCTAGAGGGGTTAAGAAATTAGCTTGGCAGTAAATCTGGGCCAAATGTCTGTCTCCATCACGTCGGGCTGATTCAAGAGTTGGGAGGGTGACTGTGTGGGCCCACCATCTCTGTCTTCTTGCTGAGCACCCACAGTCCCTTGGGTCCTCCCCTAAGTGTCCCCAGGCCCCACAGGCTTTCTCCACCCTCAGGGTTCCCCCAGCTAAGCCAGCGCTGTCTCCCTTGTTCTACGAGAGGTTCTCAGCCATGATGAGAAGATAAGACTGCCTTAGAAAATTGGCATCCTGCTCTGATGTTTTTCTCTCTTTTTAGGATTCCAGGATTCTCAGTACAATGGTTCCCAAACCTTTTAGAGATACAGATTCTCGGGCTGTACCCCAGGCTCACTGAATCAGGATTTCTGGAGATGGAGTGCTGTCCATGCAGGTGACTTTTAAAGCAACTGGCTCTTGGACACCAGGACAGCCCGTCCTGCCCTTCCTGTGCAACTTCATCTTCAGCCAAGAGCCCTGCCAGGAACTGACCTTGGGGCTCACATGGGCCGGTTTGTCCTCTCCAGCCCCTGCCACCCCAGGTCCCACTTCTATACTTTTCTCCCACCGACAAAGGACTTTGCTCCTGTCCATCTTTACCTCTGTTGCAGGTGGTCCTTGGAGCCTGGCTCATTCCCAAGTCCCCGCTTTGCCTCCTGCAGCTCAGCCCTGGTTCCTCTTTTTCTGAATTCTGCTGGCTCGTGTGGGCAGGGCCCTTCAGTCCACCCCTCTTTCAGTCATTCAGCAAAGAGCGAGCAGTCGTGATGTGCCAAACACTTGTCCAAAGGCAGTGGACCCTGCAGGGGACAAAGTAGACAAAGACCCTGTCCCTATGGTCACTGTTCCTCGTGTGTTCCTAGCACCAGGGACTGCCGGGCACTTGGGAGGCCCTGGGTAAACCCTCGAATGACTGTGGCCGGAGTGAAGAGAGTGGGGTGGCAGATGAGGGGAACAGGTGGTCAAGGCTAAGGTTGTGCGGCCCTCGGAAAGCCACTGTGAAGACTCCAGCTTTTACTCCAAGTACAGTGGAATGCTATTTGATGTCCTGAGTAGAAGAGTGGCGGGAGCAAACTGACCTTTCCTCCTGCATGGAGAATTGTCCCCCAGGGTGGGGGGTGGTTAGGACAGAAACAGGGAGGCCCGTGGGGAGGCTCTCGCAGTGGTCCAGGTCTAGGGCACTTGGGGTGAGATGACATCAGTGCTGAGAGCGAGAAGAATTTGGACTCAGGATACATTCTGATAGCAGAGACCTGTGGGTTTTGAGGATGGATGCGATGGGAAGTGAAGTCTGAATTCCAAGGGTTTTTACATAAGCGACTGGCTGGACAGATGATGCGAGACCCACATGGCTGCTCATTTTCTGCTTGTCAGTTTCCTTCTGATGAGGGCAGGGAGCCTGCTGCATACTGGGGGCCGAGCCCCAGCAGGGGCCTGGCTCCTGGTGGGTGCTGCACTCAGTAACAGTCTTCACAAGCAGCTAGCCCTGCTGATTGCTAACATAGAACCTGAACCCCATTCTGCGGCATCAGCATCTTGATGAGGGAGAGGGTGGGGGTTGGGCATTCCTTTGCAAAAGACCGTGAGGGTGGGCTCTGGGAGTTAAGATGCCACCTCTGTGTCCGCAGGATTTGGGCCAGGGAGAGGAGGTGGAAACAGAATGCAGAAGTTCAGCACCCCAACTCCTCTCTTTCCAAGTTTGTACCTCTTTGGGGGAGGGTTAGTCCCTGTTCCCCACACACCCTGGTGCTTCTCTGCCTTGGCAAAGGCTCACCTTGTGCCGATCTCTCTTGCTTTTCAAAAAACCCCTTCCTGGAAACCCATTCCAAATGCTGTTTCTTCCATGGAGTTCTTCCTGATGTCCTAGCCAGATGTGGTTTCTGCCTCTTCTGAACCCCATAGTGGTTTATGCCTTTCTAATGACATCATATTCTCCAAGGTTTTACCCAGTCTTTTGAGCTGGAATGCCCACAGTGAAATGATGGGACTTCATTATCTTTGTTCCTCCCCCAAGGCCCAGTGTAGTCTCTAGAACCCAGTAGACACTTGATAAATATTATTCAAATTGCAATTGACTTTCTTTATGACTGATCCTTTCAGCAGCTGCAGGATGCTTATTTCCAAAAGGAGATGTCGGATAGGAATCCAACAATCAAATAAAATATGTCAGATGGAGACCACAATTCAATGAAGGGGGACAAGTAGGAGAAGATTTTGGATGGAGATGCTGTTCTAAGAACGTTTTCACTTTCTTTCTGACCCTTTGTAGGACGATAGGATGCCACAGGGATAGGTTCTGTGCCAGGAAGCAGTAGGTGGTTCTCGACAGTCCTTGCCACAGTGTTTCTGGCTAATGTGCTTTGTCAGGAGAAGCTGCAGACCCAGACTCTTTACATGGAAAATCCTAATTTCTAGATGTTAGCAAGTGATTCAGACACTGCTGGGAGAGCCTGGTTGCTAGCTCAGACCTCTGATTTACATGACAGGCTTTCCCCCTCTGAGGGAAATAAGTAAATTTATTTTGAAATCTCCAGGATATCTAACTGCTTTTTGGTAAAAGGAGGATGTTTGCATCTTGTTTTTCTTCTCCAGCATTTGCTTTCCATTGTTCTGCTTCCCTTTGAGGGGGAACCCCAGGGTTGTGATTATTAATTTGTGCTTGAATCCCAGCTTCGGGTGGCATAAGCACTTCTATAGCTTGCCTTGAACTCTGTCTCACGGGCTCTTTATTTTCCTCCAGGAGCGGTTTAAATGGAAGCCACAGTCTTCTGCAAAGCATAATTGGTTTTAAATTGTCAGTTTAATAATAATGATGTTGTGCTTAATGCGGTAGCCTTCAGCCTTTGCTGGCAGCCCTTGCCAGCCCGTTGGTCATCGACCCGCATGCTGTCCTCAGGAGGGGACAGCTGTTAGGGACGTGAGGCTCCCTGCTCCATCCTTTTGTGGACTGCAGGGATGAGGGGGGTCCAGTGTCCCCTGCAGCCACAGGCCTGGAGGAGAGGGAGGCCCTTGGGCATCCATTTGTGCCTGAGCCATAGTGTGTGTGTGTGCGGGGGGCGGGTTTCAAGGTCCGAGACTGGACTTTCAAGGTTCTTGGTTGTCTTTTTTTTTTTTTTTTTTTTTCTCTTTCTTCACCCTTGGGGCACCCAGCAGCTTATTAGGAATTCTACTGGAAGATGAGCAAAGGAACTCAAGTTCCACAGATCTGTATAGATGGCTTAATTGGGAGGATGTGTTAACTTAATTGGTTATCATCAGGCTTCTGGCTTCTTTCTGTATTTTAAGTAACTTTCCCTCATTTTCTCTTACCATGGCCAATAGCGCATGCATTTAAAAAAAATTAAATCTTGTACTTTGGTCCCTCCAAGTGAAAAGAGCTCTGGTTCAGCAGTCAGAGAGCCTGGATTCTGCTTATGACTCTTTCTGGAAAGATCTGAATAAACTTAAATGGGATACTTACCTCTCCTGGCCTCATTTCCGTGCCTGATAGATGAGTAGGTTAAATTACAAAGCCACAAAAGTCCCTTCCAGTGTTTGCAATGGATGATTTCAGTGTTTCTGTGAAATGACATCAAACTCCTCCTTGAACAACATTTGCAGTGTTTCAAAAGTCAATAAAAACACCAATCTACATATGTTATACAACAGACTAACTGAGGCTTGGACAAGTGAGGGCTTGTTCAGCAAAAACTCGGCATTATGTTATAAAAAGCGCAGAGAAGGATGTTGGTGTTGTGTGATGTGGGGCGTCCTGCTTGAAAATTACAGGCAGTATCGTCAGTGACAGGGCGGCAGCACCCCTGGCCGTCCCCCGGAGGCTTCCCAGGCCCCACCCGCTGGGCAGACCGCAGGCCTTCAGAACCTGTGGTCGCGCTCCTCATCCAGGATAAACAGCTCCTCATTTGTGTTGGGTTCTGAACTTCCTCACTTCGACTACCGTTTCTGGGTATTGTTTGTTTGTTTCTGTTGTAGACGGGAGCAGATTATGACAGGAGAAGGAGTTGGGGCAGAAACAGAAACGTTAAGCCCGAAGAACTTTCTTTGGATTTCTCCAGTGGCCGTTTGACCCGCATTTTGGGGGAAGCGCTGCTGCGCACAGGATACCCTATTTTGTGTAAACGCTGCTGGCCGCAGAGCTGGTCAGACAGCTGTATTCTGCTTCTCTTTCTTCTTAGGAGCCCTCTTCGGTCCTGGAGGCTCCACGTGCGCGCATCCGTAGACCTGAGCTGTCTATAACCCTTTTTTTTTTTTTTTAATCTTTAGGTGGTGTGTGTTGTATATTTTTGCAGGGGAAAATGGCCAAGAGACAACAGAAGTTAACAGGCTTTATTCTCTCAATATAGACATTCTTAAAAAGGACCGAACCTAATGTGCGTGATAGCTTCACTTGGAAGGGGAACTGTACCCCCCTTTGTCAGAAACAATTTGCCAGGCTGTCTGTGTGATGGACTAGCAACTTCTGAGTGTCGGTATCAGCAGCTGAGGAGATAGCCTGAGCCGGCTGTGCAGTGAGGTGCGGAGGGTCAGGATGGGCTGAGCACGCAGGAATACCCATTGCTCTTAAGATTTCAAGGTGGCTGGGACGCCTGGGTGGCTCAGTCATTAAGCGTCTGCCTTCAGCTCAGGTCATGATCACAGGGTCCTGGGATTGAGCCCCACATCGGGCTCCCTGCTCGAAGGGAAGCCTGCTTCTCCCTCTCCCACTCCCCCTGCTTATGTTCCGGCTCTTGCTGTCTCTCTCTCTCTCTGTCAAATTAATTAATTAATTAATTAATTTTAAAAATCTTTAAAAAAAAAGAATTCAACGTGGCCGTACACAACTTCCTACTTGGACTTCTATTCCAAGAAATATGGCCAAATTTGGGGGTTCTAGGTATTAGCTATGGAAGGCTGTTTCTTCAGATTTTTTTCTTAAGATTTTATTTAGTTATTTGAGAGAGAGAGAGCACAAGCCGGGGATGGGACAGGAGGAGAAGGAGAGGGAGAAGCAGATTCCTTGCTGAGCAGGGAGCCTGACATGGGGCTCAATCCCAAGTCACTGGGATCATGACCTGATCTGAAGGCAGCCTCTGAACCAACTCAGCCCCCAGGTGCCCCACCTTCAGATTTCTTAAAAAGCTTCGACTATCAAATTCCTGGCCTCTGATGTGCTATTGGCTATAATTTAGACTTCCAGAGGAGCCCAGGGCTGTAGAGGAATGGGACACAGAAGAGCTTAATTCTAATGGGGAGAGGCAAAGCCAGCAGTAAAAGGAGGTGGGTGCAGGTGAAGCACTGTGGGGACAGGTGGCCAGGGGTCTTCAGGACCCGGAGTGCATCTCTGTGTGTCTGTGCAGGGCTTAAGGTCATGTGCTTTCTACCAATGACATAAGACCCCTTTGAGAATGAGGCCAAACTTAAGATGGGATTGAGAAAATCCATGATTTTTGTAAAGACCAGTTGTACACAGAGAAAGGCTGTCAGCCCACTAAGGGGAAAGACTGTTCCAGGTCATTCGCCACCGTATCCCTGCAACTACCAACCAATTTTATTATTCATCACTATTTGGAGAATAATTAAATAAAATGAAGAGAGAGAGGAGCTTGGGAAGACTCACACTAGTGCTGACCAGCCATTCCCTGGGGCCCACATAGGGTCCTGTGTCCTTTATGTGGCCGTGGCCAGGTCAGCTCTGGGGACCACTCTAGGGCTTGGTGGAGTAACAGAGCTTCTTTGGATGCTCGAAGTGTAAATATAATTTACTGGATTGGGGCGCCTGGGTGGCTCAGTGGGTTAAGCCTTGGCCTTCGGCTCGGGTCATGATCCCACGGTCCTGGGATCGAGCCCCGCATCGGGCTCTCTGCTCAGCAGGGAGCCTGCTTCCTCCTCTCTCTCTGCCTGCCTCTCTGCCTACTTGTGATCTCTGTCAAATAAATTAATTAATTTAAAAAATAATAATAATAATTTACTGGATAGAAGAATGTAAGGATATCGGCCACCCCAAGGAGCCAGTGGGAGATTGGGGAATGCAAGGGGGCAGTCCAGGTAGACTGCTGGGTGACAGCCAGGGTTGTTTCCAGGGATGATCTGGAGGCACACGGATCTGGCTCAGCATCCATGGCCCTGCCACGCAACCCTGGAGGTCCTGTTCTGCTTCTGACCTCTCTGTGCTCCCCATCTGCTGAGAGCTCTCTAAACTATTCCTCATCTAAACATCTTTCCTGAAGATCTAAAGTCCAGGGTGAGAACGCCATGCCTCTGCTGGCTTGTGACCTTGGGTGCTAGCTGTCTCCACCATAGCAAGCATGGTGGGAGGTGGGGTACTGCCTTACACTTGGGGGAGCCACTCCTTCCTAGTCAGTGGAGCAGGGCGGCCATGCTGGGTAACCGAGCAATGCCCTGGGGCAGCCACTGGAAGAACTTCCAAATCAATGAGTAATCCAGTTCCTGAGGCAAATATGAAGAGAGAAAAGCAAAGCACGATGGCGGCGTGCATTGTAGAATTTAATTTTGTGTCAAGTCAGAGCCAACAAGAGCCAACATACAGTGTATTAAGAATATGTTAATGGTGGTTCCCAGGGGTAAAGAGCTTTTTGGCTGAGGGGATACTCAGCACATTCTCAAGGACAAGTCTCAAAATGGAAGAGAATGGTCAAGGTGGTTGGTTTTTTTTATCAGTTCAATCCAGCCAGCACATCAGAGAGAATGTCTGTGTCCAGGCTGTGATTCACCACCTAGGAGGTCAGCCCTAAGTCTGTCCTTTTCCTTCCCATGTTGCTGCCCGCTGTGCTGGGCTGTTGTTCTGTGGGTCCCGAGTCAGGAGGAGGTAGCTGGAGCTTATCAGCCCAGCCTCATGCCCTATAAAGTGCTCCCCCAGCTTCTGAGGTGAATTAACTCTTGTTTTTATAACTCTGTTAATTCCAGCTCCTGTCTGTCTGTCTAATTCATTCCGCGTGTCTGGTCCCTTCTGCCCACAGCAGTCACGGCGCAGGCCGGAGGCCCATCTGTTTTGTGAGTTTCTCCCAGATTCTGGTGGCAGCCCTGCCCAGAAGCGCTCTGAGTTCACGGGCGTTGTTCCCAGGGATGCCCGCAGGGTGCCTCCTCCGCACTGGACCGCACTAGACTCTAAACGCTTTGAGGGCCTAGACCTTGACTCGTTTGTATTTTTTTTAATTTATTGTTATTGAAGTAAAATTGACATGCAGTATCCTATATTAGCTTCAGGTGTTTGGCACAGGGATTCAGTACTTGAACGTCCTGTGGAAAGGCCACCCCAGCCAGCCTAGTTAGCATCCCTCGCCAGGCACAGCTGCACATTTTTTTTCTTGTAATGAGAACTTTTTAAGATTTACTCTTAGCAACTTTCAGATATGCAATACGGTGTTACTAACTAGAGTCACAGTGCTGTACGTTACATCCCCATGGCTTACTTATCTCATAACTGGAAGTTTGTACCTTTTGACTCCCTTCCCCCATTTTGCCTCCCACCCTCACCCCTCCACCTCTGGCAACCACTGATCTGTTCTTTGTATTCATGAATTTGTTTTCTGTTTTTCCTCTGTTTGTTCTTAGAGTCCACATATAAGTTCAATCACACAGAATTTGCCTTTCTCTGTCCGACTTATTTCACTCGGCATAATACCCTCAAGGTCTAGTCATGTTCTTGCAAATGACAAGACTTCATTCTTTTTTTTAATGGCTGAATACTAGTTTTTTGTATATGAATACCACATTTCCTTTACCCACTGATGGACCTTTAGATGCTTCCATATCGAGGCCATTATAAATAATGCTGCAATGAATGTGCGGGTGGGTGCATATGTCTTTTCAAGTTCTTGTTTTTATTTTCTTCGGATAAATATCCAGAAGTGGAATTGCTGGATCTTACGGTGCTTCTATTTTTAATTTTCTGAAGAACCCGCATGCTGTTTTCCACAGCAGCTGCACCGACTTACATTCCCACAGTGCACAAGGATTCCCTTCTCTTCATATCCTTGCCAACACTTGTTATTTCTTGTCTTTTTAATAAAAACCATACTAACAGGTGTGAAGTGGTATCTCGTCGTGGTTTTGATTTGTATTTCTCTCATGGGGGCACCCAGCTGGCTCAGTCGGTTAAGTGTCTGCCTTCAGCTCAGGTCATGATCCTAGGGTTCTGGGATCGAGTCCTGGTTGGGGCTCCGTATTTTGTGGAGAGTTTTCTTTGACCTCTCCCTCTGTGTGCTGCTCCCCTGCTTGTGCTCTCTCTCTGTGAAATAAATAAAATCTTTAAAAAAAATGTATTTCTCTGATGTTTAGTGATGTTGGAGCATCTTTTCATGTATCTGTGTCTTCTTCAGAAAAATGTCTATTCAGATCTGCTGCCCATTTCTTCATCGGATTTTTTTTTTTAAAGATTTTATTTATTTACTTGACAGAGATCACAAGTAGGCAGAGAGGCAGGCAGAGAGAGATAGGAGGAAGCAGACTCTCCGCTGAGCAAAGAGCCCGATGCGGGGCTCGATCCCAGGACCCTGGGATCATGACCTGAGCCGAAGGCAGAGGCTCCAACCCACTGAGCCACCTAGGCGCCCCTCTTCATCGGATTTTTAAAAATCGTTTTAAAATGTTTAATTTTTTTGCCATTGAGTTGCAGGATTTTTTTATATATATTGGACATAAACTCCTTATCAGATATAAGGTTTGCAAATATTTTCTCCCATTTAGTGGGTTGTCTTTTCATTTTGTTGATGGTTTCCTTCACTGTGCAGAAGCTTTTTAATTTGATACCATCCCACTTGTTTGTTTTTGCTTTTGGTGTCAAGTCCAAAAAACCATCAGTACCAGTGTCAAGGAGCTTACTGCCTATGTTTCCCTCGAGGATGGTTTCAGGTCTTATAGTCAGGTCTTTAATCTATTTTGAGTTATTTTTTGTGTGTGGTGTGAATACTAGTCCAGTTTCATTCTTTCGAATATTATTGCCCAATTTTCTCAACACCGTTTATTAAAGAGACTGTCTTTGCCCCATTGTATATTTTTGTCTCCTTTATCATAAATTAATTGACCATATATGTGTGGGTCTAGTTCAGGGCTCTCTATTCTATTTCTTTGATCTATTTGTCTGTTTTTATCTAGTACCACACTGTTTTGATTGCTGTAGCTTCATAATATAGTTTGAAATCAGGGAGTGTGATGCCTGCAGCTTTGTTCTTCTTTCTCAAGATTGATATGGCTCTTCAGGACCTTTTTGTTTCCAAACAAATTTCAGAATTATTTGTTCTATTTCTGTGAAAAATGCCATTGGAATTCTTTTTTTTTTTAAGATTTTATTTATTTATTTGACAGATAGAGATCACAAGTAGGCAGAGAGGCAGGCAGAGAGAGAAGAGAAAGCAGGCTCCCCGCTGAGCAGAGAGCCTGATTCGGGGCTCGATCCCAGGACCCTGGGATCATGACCTGAGCCAAAGGCAGAGGCTTAACCCACTGAGCCACCCAGGTGCCCCACCATTGGAATTCTGATAGAGATTTATTGAATCTGAAGATTGCTCTGGATAGTGCAGACATTTTCACAGTATTGATTCCTTCGATCCATGAGCATAAACTATCTTCACATTTATTTGTGTCTTCAATTTATTTCATCAGTGTTGTACAGTTTTCAGTGTACAGGTCTTTCCTAGACCTAGACCTAGACCTAGACCTAGGAATTTATTCCTAGATATTTTATTCTTTTTTGATATAGTTGTAAATGGGATTGTTTTTTAAGTTTCCTTTTCTGATAGTTTGTTATTAGTGGATAGAAACACATCAGATTTCTGCACATTTTGTATCTTGAAGCTTTACTCAATTCATTTACTAATTCTAACAGTTTTTAAGGTTTTCTGTGTGAAGTATCATGTCATCTGAAAATAGTAACATTTGTACTTTTTCCTTACCAATTTGGATGCCATTTATTTCTTTTTCTTGCCTGATTGCTTTGACTGGGGCTTCTCGTATTGTGTTGAATAAAAGTGACAGGAATGGGCATCCTTGTCTTTATTTCTATTCTGATCTTTGTTATTTCCTCCCTTCTACTAACTTTGTCCTTCTTTTTGTAGTTCCTTGAGGTATAAGGTTAGGTTGTTTGAGATTTTTCTTGTTTCTTGAACTTCCCTCTTAGAACTGCTTTACCTTCATCCCATGACTTTTGGTATGTTGTATTTCCATTTTCATTTGTCTCAAGGTTTTTTGGTTTGGTCTTTGGTTTTTGGTTTTTGGGTTTTTTTGACCTATGGGTTGATCCATTGGTTGTTCAGTGACAAGTTAGTCTCTCCTTACTTTCCAGTGAATTTTCCATTTTCTTTTTGTAATTTGTTTCTAGTTTCATGCCATTGTGGTCAGAAAAGATGCTTGCTGTGATTTCAGTCTTTTAAAATGTTACAGCTTGTTTTCTGGCCTAACATGTGATCTGTCCTGGGAAATGTTTTATTTGTACTTAAGAAGAATGTGTATTCTGTTGTTTTGGGATGCAATGTTCTGTGAAGTCTATCTGGTCTAATGTGTCTTTTAAAACTGATGTTTTCTTATTGATTTTCTGTCTGGATAATTTATCCATTGATGTAAGTGGGGAATTTAAGTCCCCTACTATAATTGTATCATTGTCTATTTCTCCCATTAAGTCTATTAATATTTGCTTTATATATAGTGTTACTTTTTATATAGTGCTTTATATAGTGTTACTATGTTGGATGCATAAATATATACAAATGTTGTGTCTCTTGCTTGACCCTTTTATCAATATGTAATGCTCTTCTTTGTCTCTTATTATGGTTTTTGATTTGAAGTTTGTTTTTTCCGATACGAGTATAGTTACCTTCGTTTTCTTTTGGTTTTCATGTGCATGGAATATCTTTTTCTATCCTTCACTTTCAATCTGTATATGTCCTTACACCTGAAGTGAGTTTCCTATGGGCAGCATATAAATGGGTCTTGTTTCCTTCCTCCATTCAGCCAGTCTGTAACTTCTGGAAGAACTAAAGCAATTATTGATTTGTTAATGTTTTTGGATGTTTTGTAGTTCCTCTCTTTCTTCTTCTCTTGCTCTCTTCCTTTGTGGTTTTATGACTTTATTTAGTGATAAACTTAGATTCCTTTCCATTTTTTGTTATCTACTGTGGGTATTTACTTATTTATTACTGTGAGGCTTTCATATAAATAGTCTATTTTAAGTTGATAACAACGTAAGTTTGAATACATTCTAAAGCTGTATATCTTTTCTCCCCACCAATATATTTTATGTTTTTGATGTCACATTTTACATCTTTTTGTAATTATTGTAGTTACAGTTATTTTTACTACTTTGTCTTTTAACCTTCATACTAACTTTATAAGTGATTAACCCATTACCTTTATTATATATTTACCTTTACCAGTGAGATTTATAATTTCATATGTGTTTTTGTTACTAATTGACACCTTTTCAGCTTAAAATAGTCCCTTTAACATTTCTTATAAGGCTGGTTTAGTGGTTATGAACTCCTTTAGCTTTAGCTTTTCTGGAAGACTATTTCTTCTTCAATTCTGAATGATAACTTTATCAGGTGCAGTATTCTTGGCTGCAAATTTTTTTCTTTCAGTACTTTGAATATATCATGCTACTCTCTTCTGGTCTGTAAAGTTTCTGCTGAAAAATCTGCTGTTTGTCTTATGGGGGTTCCCATGTATATAACAAGTTGTGTTTCTCTTGCCACTTCTAAGAATCTCTCCTTATCTTTAACTTTTGACATTACCACCATGATATGTACTGAGTTCCTTTGGATTCATCTTATTTGAAACTCTCTGGGATTCCTGGATCTGTTTGCCTGCTTTTCCCCCCAAGACTTGGGAAGTTTTCAGCCATTATTTCTTCAAATAAGTTTTCTGCCTCTTTCACTCTCTCTTCTTTTTCTGGGATTCCTATAATGTGGACGTCAGTTCATTTAATATTGTCCAATAAGTCCCTTAAGCTATCTTCACATTTTCTCATTCTTTTTTTCTTTTTGCTCCTCTGTCTGTGTGAGATCCTCTGCCCTGTCATCAAGTTTACTGGTCTTTTCCTCTGCTTCATTAGTCTGCTATTGAACCCCTGTGGTTTATTTTTCAGTTCAGTTATTGTGTCCTTCAGTTCTATGACTTCTTTTTCAATCTTTTTAATATTCTGTTTTTGTTGAAGAGCTACTTCCCCAACTCTTAAAGGGGTGACCAGTTGAAAGAAATGAACCTTATTCTTCAACCCTGCCCCAGGTCTTGATTGTCTATGAAAATTTTTGTGAACATCCCAGTATCATTTTGTTTTTAATAGTCCCCAGTATTTGAGGTTGTGCCAAGACCCATCCAAGTCCCAAAGATGAGGATCTCAGCCAGTACCTAATTTCAGGCTGATTAGAAGCTAGATTGTCAGACAACAGATTTTAAAGAATGCAAATATATACAGTCTGATAAGACTGCAAATGTAAGCCCCAGAGTGAACTGACCTGGATGTGTCCCTGTGCAGCAGTCACAAAACTGAGGCTCCAAATGAGTATACAAGTTTTTTTTCTGTGAAATGCTGATGAGCTATAGTGAAGCAGAGGAAGAGTGCAAAGATGGTGTTCCTGGTTGACATTCCCTGAGAGCACCTCTATAGCCTCTAGGTGTGTGTGGAACCTGCAGCCAGTCACTAAGGCCAAAGCTCCAGTTTCACGGAAAGGCTGGGGGTATGTTTCAGTCTGCTATCTGTGCGGCACTCCAGGGTGGCTGCCTGCCAAGAATAGTCTCTCTGATTGTTACGGTCCATGGGATCTAGAAACGCAAGTCCCCTGGCTGTCAGGGCCAGGCAACCAAGGGATATCTTCTGAGTAGCAGCCACAAAAAATAGGTCACTAGATGCAAAAACTGGGTACCAGGCATGTAACAAGCTCCCCTCTGAGGGTTATTGGTGTCGTAGTGCATGGCAAGGGGAGTGCAAAGATAGTACCCACCCTCCAAGGTTTTAGGAAAGTTTTACAGTCAGCCCTTAGATGTGTGTTTAATTAGAAGCCTGCCCCTCAGACTGCACCTATGATGATAAGCTAATAGGCTTCTTTCCAGAAAGACTGAGCTTCTAAGTCTTTTGCTTCTTGCTGTGCCCTGGGGGTTATATCTGTTTAAGAATTCTTTCTCCATTTATTATAGTGTTATGGGACCCGTGAGCATAAGCTCTGGGGGCCACCAGAGCCAGGTGATACAGAGGCATCCCCTGGTAGCAGCCACAAAAATGAGGGCCCAGAGAAGGGTATGAATTCCCTTCTGTAAGATAGCAGCAAGCTGGAGTAAAGTAGATTGCATTTACCAGCCTTAGCTCCCTGAGGGCTCTGCTATGGGCCCTTATAAATGTGTCAAACTGGAACCTGAATAAATAAATAACCTGAATAAATAAACTGGAACCTGAATAAATAAAACAAAACAGAGCAAAAAAAGAGAAGCCTGCCCCTGAGGCCAAGCTCCTAGACAAGCAAACTGGCCTCTTTCTCAAAAAGACTAAGCATGTTCTTCAGTCTGCACAGTGTCCTGGGGTGGTAGCCAGCCCAGAATGGTCTCACCAATTGTCAGTCCCCTGGGATGCAGGAACACCAGCCCCTCTGGCCATCGAAGCCAGGGAACTGGGAAGCCTCTGGGCGGCAGCCACAAAAACAGGGTCCCCATCTATAAAACCTGGGACATCAGACATAGGTAGAACCTCTGCTCTGGGAGATACTGGTGCACTGAAGTACAGCCAAGGGCCAGTGCAAAGATGGCACTTACCAAAAAAAAAAAAAAAAAAAAGAGAGAGAGAGAGAGGAAAAGAAAAGGAGAAAAAAAGAAGAAAAAGGGGAAAAGGGCAGAGGGTGTGTGGAGAAGAGAGCACATGCTGGCTTTGGAAAGACAGAGGGAGGGTGTGGAAGATGGTGCCCACCAGCCTCTGTTCCTGGAGAGGTTCCCAAGAGGCCCCTGCCCCTCAGACCAACGCTTTAAAATTAAGAAATGAGTCTCTTCCATGTAAAGTCTGGATGCTTTTCAAGGGGCAGCTTTTACAGAGTCCCAGGGTGGGTGGGGCTGGGCACCTGCCTGTAAGGAGCCTTTCCTCAGATCACCACAGGCCCGTGGGTCTTGTGGGCATGAGCCCCAATGGTCTTCAAAGCTAGATTCTGGGGGAGGACTTCTCTTTCAGGCGCCGGTCTTAAAAGTTTGGGTGACTAATGTGAGTTACAAACCCTTTGCTCCTCAAGGAGAGGCTCTTTTGAGTTCCCTCCCAATTGTGGGTCATTGCACTGGGAGTGGGGTTTATGGCAAGACTATGTTTCAGCCTTTCCTCCCTGTGTGGTTTGCCTGGTATGATGGGCTTATTGTTCTGCCCATTTTTAGGGTGCTTGTTGGTTGGTTGGTTGGTTGGTTTTCAGGAAAGTGTTTCATAGAAATAGCTGTAGATCTGGTACGTCTGTGGGAGATGAGTTCAGGGTCTTCCTACCTCACCATTTTGAACCAGAACCTTCAACTCGTTTGAATTTTATATCTTCTCTGAACCTGACACTTAGCAAGGGCTTGACAAATTTTGTTTTCTGTGAACAATCCCAACACCTTGGAAGGCCATCCGCCCTAAGCCATGTTCAGCCACTGTAGGAAGAGCAGCACCTGAAAGTCTTCCCAGTAGAGATGGAGTTGGGGTCAGGCTGCCCTTTCAGCCCAGGGAGGTGCTGAGTAAGGGGACACCCCAGAGCTCAGCAGATGCATGAAACCGACTGTGAAGGAGTAGGCACAGGCTCTGAGCTGGAGGTGCAGCATGCCTGGGGTGACATCAGTATGGTTGTACAGCTCCTGGGCTGGAGAGGTCTAAAGGGGGAAGAGGGGCATGATGGGAGGGGGATAGGCACTGGAGGATTAACTTTCCTCAGGTGTGGATCCTGAAAAGGTCTGCCAGATACCATCCCATAATCAGTTGTCATCTTCAAGTAGGAAGGGACTTTAGGGACCTTAAACCCTCTAATTTTGAGTTTTCTAAAACATGTGCCTTGGATAAGTCTTCATTTCTCCCTCCTTCCCTCTTCTCCTTTTTTTGCTCCCACCTGCCTTCCTTCCTTCCTCCCTCCATCTTTCCCTTTCCCCACCCCTTCCCTCTCTCATCTTAACATAGCCCCCATCTTCTTATCCAGGTGGGTAAATGTGTCCATTTTAGAATCTACCCATCTCCTCCTGAAGTATGGAAAGCATATGGTCTCTCCCTTTAAAGCAAAATGGTAGAGTAATAAAATGTCAGGGAAAGAATTCTGCTCTTCCCAACAGCCTCCCACCTCTCCCTCCCTATGCGTTCCCTCGTTACAGTATGTTCCTGGTCCTGCTCAACTGTGTTCCCCCACTCCTTCCTCCTCCTCCTCCTCCTCCACAGGTTCTCTGCCTCTCTGAGCCATTAGCTTTGCTCCAATTCTAATTCTAACCCCATTAACAAGACTTTTTCAACCCACAAGCAGTGAGCCTCTTATACCAGCACTTCTAATCATCAGCCTCCACCTCTCTTTGTCTGTGCCCACTCACTCCCCCACCTTCTTACTCTATCATTCCCATTGTTGTTATTTCTGGGTGCCTGGGAGGGAAGAGCGTAAGCTAACTGCCGGAGAATCAGTGCGTATTGAGACCACCCTACTCATCGCAACAGTGTGTTTTTTAAAGGATGAGTTTGAACAGCTGTTAGTGCACACACATCGGGTTCTTTGAGGAGGCTTGAGGGGGAGTGAAGTTTCCTAGTATGAAATGAAAGGATCAGTTCTTTATCTTTCACCTAAAACTTTGGTTTAGCCTGATTTGCTGGCCCTCTCATCAAAGGCCAGCATGTGGTCCATGGAATGTTGTTAGGTGCTTCTTAAAGGGGTGGAGGGTTATGAGTATGGTTTGGGGAAAACATGGTTAAACAAACCTAAAATCTCTGTACCAGGGACTTCTCAGAAGTATTAATAGGTTAGGTTTGATGAAGACAGGGGCTCTGTCTTTGTTGTTCATTCCAATACTGAAAAACAGAATATGATAATAAAATGAGTAAACGCATTACAAATTTCCAAGAGGGGATATGGCTTATGGCATCTTTTAACCTCAGGACTCTGTGTTTGCAAAATATCTCCCATGGGAGGCAGGGGGAGTGGTAGGGAGAGAGTTTCTTGGCATCTCCTTAAGAAACCAACCAAGAGTAGAAGAGAGTTGCTAAGGTAGCCATTGGGTTGGTGGCTTTTATGTTGAACTCAGGCACAGTTGCATGAAAACATACTTACTGAGCTTCTGGCATGTACTCAACGTGATTCTTAGGAAATGTGCAGGCAACATGCTAGGTACTTGAATAGCAGTAAACCAAACTCAGTTCCTGGTGTGAAACAACTTCAAGAGTTTCCTTGAAATAAGTCTAAAGGAATAATCAAAGAACAGTACAAGGCAGTATATGATTATGAGACAGGAGTATGATACCAACAGCAAATGCTGTGAGCAGTTTAAAAGGAAGAGAGGAAATGGACATGCCTAGGGTTATCATGAAGCCATTTTGGAGAAAGTG
This sequence comes from Enhydra lutris kenyoni, assembly GCF_002288905.1. Classification (NCBI taxonomy): domain Eukaryota; kingdom Metazoa; phylum Chordata; class Mammalia; order Carnivora; family Mustelidae; genus Enhydra; species Enhydra lutris. Next base: position 54,032,324 of record NW_019154089.1, on the reverse strand, counting down.
GGGCTAGAAGTGGATGTCAACGAATGGGATAGGTATGGATTGTAGAATAATAGAATCTAAATGTCCCAAGAGATCCCAGTGGATCTTTGTTTTGTCCACTCCTGTATCCTAAGCACTTAGTCCCAGCACACTGTAGCAGCAATAACATCGATTGAATGAATGATAGAGTAGAGCAAGGAGGGAGGGTACTTCAGAAGCCAACAGTAGAGCAGAAACTCTGAGGTAGGAATGTGTCTGCTCCATTGGTAGGGCAAGAAGTAGTGGGGAGGAGGTAATGTGGTAGGGTGGTGCTGTTTAGGAGTTACAGGGTGGTCCGGTGGGGCCAACTTATAGAAAGTCCTGAATAGCAGGATGGAAAACTGAAACGTAGTGTAGGTTCTTAATTTAGGGAGAAAAGATGGGGTAGCAACCATGAGGAAAGACAATCAAGATGCGAAAATGACAGTAGCAGCAGTGCTTTAGTCTGGGATCTGAGCTTGGCAACTGCCTGCTGAATTGGGGAAGAAGTCAGACTCCTCCAAATGGGGACCAGAAAGAAAAAGAAGTATCTGAGAGATGATCCAAAGCAAAGAGTAGAGCCTGGGAGGTAAAGTAGTGGAAAGTAAAGGCAACACCAGGAATCTGAATAATTAGAAGAATGCTGGTATCCTTGGAAAAAAGGGGGAGGCATTTCTAAGATTCCAGATTTCGGTGTAGTCTTAGAAATGTTAAGTTGGAAGATACAGCAGAGCATATCTAGAGAAGTCGTGAAGATAGTTGGAAATATTATTTTGAAGTTGGCTTTAAATGTTTCAGAGAGGAAAACAAGAGAGCTAAGGGCTCAAGACTGCCTCTGGTGCATTCTCCTATCTGATCACTCTCTAGGGACAGTTTGGAGCAGGGCAGGGATCCTGTGGTCATAGCTCTGAGAAGGCTGGAGGGCTAAGTTTGTGGACAAGTTGGAATTTATAATGGGATAGTTTGAAGCAGACACTAAAGAATCAGATGTAAAAGCCAAAGAGATCTTATAGAAACTTTCTGGATCAGAATCTCTGGGAATCTGGACATCTAGATTGAAAATAGGCATCTGATGGGATTCTGTGTACAAAAATGCCTTGAAGACCATTTTCCTTTGCTGACCGAATCTCATGCCAATCAATTAAATGTTATAGGAAAAATTCTACTTCAATATTAATAGTCTACTAATTAATGCATATTGGCTTAACGTGCATTTTCTTACTTCCTGGAGGTGGTCAAAATTAGTTAACTCATTCAAAATTTTTAATGATACCAACAGATGAACTGAGAAGTTCTGAGCAGTTGCAGTGGGACGCCATGGCCCATTAATATTCAGACAGAACTTCTGGATAGCTGTCATGCAACTTGATGATTTTTAATTTTTTAAGTCATGAGTAGAATAAAAAAATAGACTATACTTAGATATAAATTTTAAAAACCAGATTGACTTAGCAGCAGTAACATTAGGCTGAAGTGATGACCACATTGTCTTGGTTGTACATTAGGATGAGATGTGAGTGGAAGACCCTAACATGAGTGTGCTGAGGCCAGGGCCAGACTGGGAACCCAGCACTTGGAAATCACTGGTGCAACATCCAGACTATATAGAGTCTGGGTCTATAGAGTCCAAGAAGCACAAGCCGTGGGCAACAAACGTGAACAGCAGCAGGCACAGGGACAAAGGCAGGGTGCTGGATGTAGGGCGGGCACATAATTGACCAAGACTAATTCTTTAGTATGTGCAAGTGGCGAGATACACAAGGCATAAAATTACCATTTGAATCATTTTTAAGTGTACAGTTCAGCGGCATTAAGTACGTTCATAATGTTGTGCAACCCAACCATCACTACTCTAATTCCAGAGCTTTTTTTTTTTTTTTTAAGATTGTATTTATTTATTTGAGAGACAGTGAGCAAGAGAGAGCATGAGAGGGGTGGAAAGACAGAGGGGGAGAGAGAAGCAGACTCCCCGCTGAGCAGAGAGCCCAATGTGGGGCTCCATCCCGGGACCCTGAGATCCTGACCCAAGCTAAAGGCAGATGCTTAACCACTGAGCCACTCAGGTGCACCTCTAATTCCAGAGTTTTTTCATCATTCCAAGAAGAAACTCCATACCCCTTGAGCTGTCCTTCCCTCTTCTCCCTCCTTCTAACCCCTGGGTACCACCAATTTGCTCTCTGTCCATAGGGATTTGCCTATTCTGGATATTTCCTAGCAGTGGAATCACACAATATATGGCCTTTTGTAACTGACTTCTTTCACTTTGCATTATGTTTTTGGGATTCATCCACACTGTAGTAGGTATGACTACATCATTCCTTTTTATGGTTGAGTAATATTGCACTGTATGGATAATACCGATTTTTTTATTCATTCATTAGTTGATGGACATTTGGATTGTTTCTCCCTTTTGGCTGTTGTGAACAGTGCTGCTGTGGACACATGTACAAATTCTGTTACACACATGTTTTCAGTTCTTTGGGGGTTATATACCTAGGGGTTATATACCTCAGAATTGCTGAATCATACGATAATTCTGAGTTTAAGTTCTTGATGAATTGCCAAACTTTCCCACAACAGCTGTACCATTTTACTTGGCCCCCAGCAAAGTACGAGTCTGTTTCTCCACATCCTCACCAACATTTGTTGGACCACAACTCATTCTTGTTGTAAGAGTTTCACAGCCATGTGCTTCTCTGAGGGCCGGAGGTTGACCCCAGTGGGCTGACCTCCAGTGGTCTTCAAGACCCAGCGAGCCCTCTGTGATGTCAGCCTGACAATGACCACCGTGGCGATGGATGGAGAGAGACGGCCTCAGCCAAATGCATCACGTTCGGGTTCCCAAGCTCACCCCACTACCTTAGCCCTCACACGGTCTTTGCGTTCCTGCTCAGTCACTCCTTCTGATGCCAGAATAGGCCTTTCCCTCCCTGTCGTGTGACCAGTCAACACTTGAACCAGTTCACAGCTGTGCGGCAGCTTCGATGGAAGCCATGTGTCCTGGTGGTTGTTGAGTACAGTTGGCTGAGTGCGACCTCTGGCCACAAATCAAAGCTCATTAGGTGGACACAGTAAATAAGGACGGAGGAGATCTTAAACAGAGTGTTGAAGTCGAGAGATAGTCCAGTCCGCTGTCTCTAGCGTCTTTCCCACTTGGAGTGTCCTGTCAGCTGTTTAAACTTGACCTGACATTTGCAGGCATTTTTCAACCACTTCTCCTCCCCCGCCCCTCCACCACACACTTCCCCTCAACAATGAGCAAACTGGGAATAATTTGACTAAAAATCAAGGTGGAGCTCAGTAGAGCAGATAATTAAGTATGTGATTTTATTTTTAGGGAGTTATGAGAAATCAGAGATGTCTTTTTCTTTTGAGTAAGAGTTACTGGTTCAGGAGGGCAGTGACTGAGACATCATTGTCTGTGGTCTTGGAAACTGAGGGGCTCTGAGAAGAGGCCTCTGTCACTCTTCATGTGGGGGTGAAAGTTGCCAGCGCCAGCATGACCCGGGCTCCTGACTGCAGATGCCTCCGTGCCAGGGGCGACAGCCCCAATGGGCCCGCTGCCATCGGGCTGTCAGGCTCTTCCTCAGGAAAGCAGTCCCCGGTCTTGTGGCCAGTCTCCAGCGGGCCACCCGCTCCAGCCACAGAGCTCTGCCCCGACCAGCTGTGCAGTGTCTTCGTGGAGCAGATCAAGAAGAATCAAGAAACTCAGCCCCTAAACAACCACCACCACCTACACCGAAGAGAGACTCATGTCTCCGATCCCAGGGGAGGAACAGAGAGCAAAGGGACCACTGTGGCAGGTTCTTCATTTGAAACTTAGAGACATGTTTTCTGAAATATAATTTGAAATTAGGAACCCAGACACTTTAAGGAGCCTGAGAAGCAGGAAGGTCGGCAGGAGGGAGGGAGAGGAAGCCCCAGACCCTCCTTTCCCACAGAGGCATCAGCTCAACTATGGTGTGTGGACGAAGTCCCTTTGTGAGAAATCCAGAAACCAGGCCAGAGGCTCCTGCCACCCAGGCAAGCGTGAGAGCAGCCACACGGAAGCCAGTCATCTGACGGAGTCACAAGTGGCTGGCGGCATGCAATCTGTCTTCAAGGAATTTGGAAATAAAGGGAAGGAGTCAGCCCTCTGACCATAAGATACAAGCTCCGCGTGGAGTGGGCCACGGCAGAGGCCTCCCGAGAAAGGGAGATAGCGGGGCTGGGGGGTCCAAGGAGGGAATCATAGGGGGTGAGCCCCAGATCTCCAGGGCCAGGTGCCTCACCTGCCGTCCTCTACACTGCTCCTCATGGTGGCCAGAGAGCAGAGCCTGAGGCAGGAAAGGACTCCTGTTCCCCCACAGGAGATGTTCTTCCCCGGCCCTGAAACAGCAGGAGCCACGCTCCCCTCGAGTTTGGAGGTTCAGTCTTCCACCTTACTGATGCCTGAAAGCGAAAATGGGACAAGGACTATTTATTGTTTTAAGTGAAGGCTTTTGAAGACGGTAATTTAAGTTATAATAAAGATAAAAAGCCATTTCCTGCCCACCACGGCTCTCTCTTTGTCCTCTTCCTCCTGCCCTGTTCCCTGAAAAATGCAGTTAGAGAAAATACGACCCTGGGGAATAGTGGATGTGAGAAAGCTGTGTAGCCTGAGATGGAAAGCAATTAGCTGTCCCTGAGCAGTCTTGGAGCGAGCAGAGGCTCGTCCCGGAGGCGGGAAGACATCACCATGATTTAGTCCTGGGTTTGCTGGTTTGCTGACAGCGTGCTGTGTGTCCTGAGGCCCCACAAGGAATGGCTGGTAAAAACCGAGGTCACCCCTCTGCCCAGCTGGACTATTTCTTTGTAGTGACCTGAGGGTCAGTGAGTAAGAAAGAGAAGACCCAGGCAAGCTGTAGCTTTGAATATGTATCCAGCCATGAGCGGTTGCTCAGGTTTCAAAATGGTAAATTAAGATCGGACGCTTCTTTATGGCTTTTTTTTTTTTAAACCCCAACTTCCTTTATAGTACCATCACCCATTCTATGAAATGCAGATGTCCACACCTGAAGAGGGCTTGTAAATAAATACAAAAAAAGCGTTCCGTGGTCAAATAAGTTTTAAAAGTTCTGTTTTAAGCCTGAAGCAGACTTTGACAGAGCAGGACTTCTCAGAGACTTCAGTAAGAATGATGCCTTTGAGAAGAGTATGTCCTAGACAACCGTGGTCACATGTGTCTGTTGATGGAAAGCCTTCCCGGGAGGGTGGCTCTGGGCGTGTTGTCTGGTAGGACGCCGGCTGCCCTACCTGTTCCTCAGGTCAGAGGTCTTCACTGTCTCCGGTGACTTTTCCTGCACGATGACCCAATACTGTGTGCTCGTTCCTCTTCTGCCTGGTGGAGTTTCTAAGAAACGGACCCATTTTAACCAGTTTCATGAGAGATCTTCCTGCCAACATGAACTCAGAGGACTGTTTAAACGTCTCAGACCTCATCGGCAGTTTTAATGATGAGGAGACGACGGCCCAACGATGAAGAAGGCACACACAGCTGCACCACTGGCCAGTCGGGGGAGGGCCAGGCCACGGGGCAGTGCCTGATGCTGGCTCCGTGGCCCCCCCGTGGCCCCCCCGCAGCCCCTTACTTTTCTGGGCGTGACCTCACTTGAGGCCCAACACGTGGCTCCCGGCTGGCTCCCTGGCTTGTCCTGCATCCGTCCTTCTTGAGGGCATTTATCTGGGTCCCTCCTGGCAACTGCTAGTCAGCCATTTTCACTTTGTCCAATGTCGAATAAAGAGATTCTTGCCAAATGTTTTTTGATCACATATTTAAAGGCAGCGTAATAAATTGGGAATGACCAGATCTACTCCTTTGGAATGGCTTCTTTCCTACCAGCCTACCTTTTTTTCACCTGTGGGATCAGTGCTCCCTTCCCAAGCTGTCACCATATCTAGAGGCCTGGCCCAGACAATGGCAGGAGGACGGGGCTAGCACCAGCTGTGCGGACCCAGGACCTGGAGTTAGGTCTTGGTCCACAGGGGAGGTAGGCAGGGTTTCATGTCAAAGGGGTTCGGTAGCAGCCTGCAGTGGTTCAGGCCGACAGCTGGCACCAGAGTCTCCAAAGGCCAAGTGAAGGATGGGCTGGTGGGCCCCTTGCAACACGCAGCCACCAATGCAAGAGATGAGCTGGTTTTTCAGATGCTAAGGTGGGAACCAGCGTGAGATGGGTGAGGCTCTGGCGGTTAGAATTGAGGGCGTGACCAGTGCTGGACCAGGGATGAGGATAAATGGAGGCAGAGTCCAAGGGTGTGCTTCTGAGTGGCTCTCCAGGCTCTCCTGCCAAATGGAGCGGTTGTGCTGGATATCAGTGTTGGCGCTAAGCCGAGACAAGGTGGGGGGCTGCGGGGATCACGTGGGCTGGCGTGTAGCGAGTTGGGAGAGGCAGAGACTGAGAACCGGTAGTGTTCTCTGCTTTCCCTGTCCTAACACTTGTAATCCTGAGCCTAGTCGTCACCCATCTCTAAAGGTGGGGACGATGCCCATTTTGTTCACCTTTGTATGGCCTGAGCACAGTGCTACCCCGGACGTGCACAGTAAATACTGTGAATGAATGAATGAATGAATGAATGAATGAATGAATTGGAGCTGTAGTGGAGATGGAATTACGTCTGCACCGAGGCGATGCTCAGAATGCTGAGGGCAGGAGCGACTGGTGGGGACCCCTGTGAAACACCGATTTTCCAGGCTCCTCAGGCTTGCACAGCTGGTGTTTGAGTCAGTGCTGACCACACAGCCCGAATGCGGCATGAAGCTTGAACTAACCTGGGTAGAAGCACAGACAGTTGGATCAGGGCTGCAGGTCTGTTTCTATTTTGAACAATTTATTCAGGAAACATTTAGTACGCTTTGTTTCACCTCACTGAGGATAAAAGGGAAGCTTTGGATCCAAATCCGAGGACCAGAGTTTGGGCCGGCAGCGGTATTTTTAAGGTCACCAAGCAAATGTCTCCAGCCACCAACTGTAATTTGGAGTTTCGACATCAAAAAAGGACAGTGGGTCAGACATTAAAAAGTGTATGGCCTCCCAGGTGACAATAGCAGGGGAAAATCAATATCAACTTAATTTTGAGTAATAGACCCAGGTTTCCACCCAAGCTGGGTGCTTGGGTTTATTTTTAAATTGTTCTCCCTGATATTTTAAAACCCTCTTGCATTCTGATTCATGGAAGAATTGGAAGACGTCAATTAATTTTTAATGCAAAATGCAGAGTTTGGATGGGCCCGAGTGGGTTTGGGAGTGTGGCGGTTTTCCCAGCCCAGGCCAGAACCCACTGTCCCAGGACAAGGGTGGTGATGAGGAACTTGGGAGTCACATAGCTCATCACTAACATCTTGATTTTGCTGATGAAAATTTTCAGATGGCACGCTAATGGCTTTTGGTGCAAGATCTGGATTTTGTTGTTTCAATTCTTGCGCTCAGTGAGAGTTTCTTATGAGGCCCCCCACCCCTGTGAAGTCTCTGTAACTCATCTGTCCTCGTTGGTCATTTCACCAAGACGTATGTGTTCTGGCAGGCCCACGTGGACTCTTCCAAAAGATGAAAAGCATGTCACTGAAAATATTAGTCAGGCTCAAGGAAAAGCTTTGTGAGTTCTGCATAATCACCAAGAAAGAGAAAGTAGGTCACATTTGGAGACTGTTGTGTTTGTGGAAGAAAAAGGAAATAGGATGAAGAAGAAATTGTCAGATAATTTAGTTTTATCACAGCTTCTTAAGCTGAGCCGACTGTGTCGGAGGCTCTGGGTCACACACCATCCCCTCATTCTTGGGTCTCCCTCAGGTTTGCAGATCCCGCCCCAACCCCGCTCCGTGAGCCGCGGTGGGGGGGGGAGCGGCACCTCTGAGGGGTTCCTCTGCAGCTGAGCCACACGCATTTGGGTGAGAAGAGAGTATTTAGGGGTTTCTCTGGGGTGGGGGAACTGAGCCTGAGTAGCTGCAGTCTCAGGTAACCCTAGGGCACTCCGGCATCCCAGTTCACTGGCTTAGGAATTGTAAATAGGGCTAGAACATTCCACAGGCCTAGGGGAGACACTAACTTCTTTGGTCTTTAGGGCTTTGGGAGGGTTTTTTTTTTTTTTTTTGGACCAGGTCAGATTCCTTGAAAGAGGTGCTAATAGCAGCGGTCACCCCAGAACAGCCTGATAAAAACCTGAGCCTCGCGGCTTGGAGAGCTCTACACACTTGCATTCAGAGCGACGCTTTCTGGGATAAGTACAAAACCATGGCAGTCTCTCTGCGGCAGCTCGTTTTCATAGATTCTCTGTATTAGGAAAGAAGTCAGGTATGCTGTGAGTGGCCTCAGCTCCGGGTCCTGTCTTCTGTCTTTTCCATTATTTCACCTACAGTTTTCATTTTTTAAGTACACCTCCTGTTTTGCAGGAGTTACAATCTTGAACATTTGCATGTGTTTTGTTTTTTTGTTTTGTTTTGTCAAGAAGAGCGTGTGGTTGAATCCTTAGGAAAGGCTTGCTGTTGAAGGAAGCGCCCAGTGACGCGGTTTGTAAAGGGAAGAATTCTTGAGCTGGGCGGACAAGCACGACTTAATGGAACCGCTTGGGGGTGAGCTTTGAATCTAATGGGTTTGCTGTTCCTAAACTGGGAAGCTCTGTGACAATAGATGAAGTTCTGCCACTCTGTATTTGACAAAAGAGGAAGTAGTGATGAAGAGATTGTCTGTGACCATCTTACTAGTGCTGTCACTCTCCGGAACTCCGGGGGGAGGGGCTGTCAGTCTCTGTGTGGATGCCAGAGCGCATTTGGGGGCTTATCTTGCGTGGGGCCGTCTTGTCATCCCTGAGTTTGTCATCGGCATCGTTAGTAACTGAGTCCGAGCAGACCGTGCACGGGGCACCGAGTTTATTGTAGTCTGTTACGTCCCAGGTTGATGCGGGTGTTCTGGCGGTTCCCAGGACCACCAAAGTTGATGCAGGTTTGCACTGTATGGAGAGGCAGAGGCTAGAGAGGTAAGAGAGGGTCTGGCAGGTCTGCTGTTGGATTGGCCAAGGTCCCTGGACCGGAAATCTAAGTCAACAGGAGGTGAGTGCAGATCCAAAATTTAAAACTATTAGATCATTTCCCCACTGGCAAGAGTAGGGCTGTGGTAGACCAAAAAGATAGGAGTGCTGCATGAGGCCAAGGTCAGTGGCCTGCCAAGGCAAAGGATGGTTGAAGTAAGAGCGGGTATGAGTGTAATAGGAAGTCATGACTCCTCCACTCACTTCTGCCTGAACTTTGCCTCCCTGGACCTCAGTTTCAACCTTTTAACATGGTTCGATTAGGTGAGTAACTTTCAAACTTACTATTTTTAGGTACCAGAACCCGTTCTTAAAACAAGAGTTCAGTAAGAAAAAACCCAGTGTGTAAATCAGATCAAGGTGGGTGTGCTCCAGTCGGCACTGAGGGGAGGAACAGGATCGGGCACCTGAGCCCCAACTACTTGGTTCCTGTCTTGTGTATCAAGGTGGTTCCTTGACCTGCCAGGAACAGCATTAAATGATACTGGATTGGATAAAATTTTAAAATCCTGTCTAGCTCAGAAAGTTGGTCAACAGAACTTTGGAATCAGTGCTGCCTTTTTTCTAAAGCTGCTCATGGTTTCCTGGGCACTTGTGCCTGGAGGGCTGTCCCTCTTGTTTTTAGAAGGGTCCCATCTGCACAGGGTCAGACCTCTGTGTCAATTGCAGGCTGACCAGAAGTTTCTGCAGGCCAGCTGAGTAACCAGAGCCCAGAGGCTCTGTGGAGACCAGAGCTGGACTGTGCTGGGGACATATTGTCCACTGGCTGCTGGAGGAGACCTCATGGGGTGTGAGCCAGCCCTTCCCGTCCCAGCCCTCATCTTCCTGTGAGGCAAGGGAATATAGAGGCATCAGGTGGGTCTTTGAGATTCACAGTCTATGGGATTAGGAGGTGAAAGGGTGGAAAAGTGACACCAGCAATAACGCCTACATTTAGCTCAGACTCAAAAGTCTCTTCTCATACAGGGAGTAGGAAAGAACATGGCGGACTCTTACCTTCCTGCAGAGACCATAAACTGGCTCCAAAACCAAGTCAAACTGGGGCGAGCATCCCCTTTTCCTTTACTTGAAAAGTTGTCTTGGACTTCTTGAATCATGAGGAAAATGGGATCTCATTTCTTTCAAACTACACAGTCCAAAATCCAGGGTCTTGTGAAGTACTCAATATAGTTGAGGGGAAAAACACATGAGTTTCAGTATCAATCCTGTATTGTTGTCCCAGCTCTGCTCTTGGCTGTGTGACTTCCGGTAAATCCCATGGGCTCTCCGTGCCTTGGTTTATGTCTGTTAAATCCGGAGAACACCCAACTCTGGCAAGGATACGATGAGGTGTTAGATATGAAAGTGTTAAATGGTCACCCACCTTACAGATAATAGGAGTGGCCAGTATGTAGCTGGCGAAAGCTGAGGTGAATCCCTGAGGAAATGGTGTTGCTCCATCCGCAGAGCCTGGGGTCACCCGGGCTGAGATTTCTGCTGTTGTCACCTGGCCGTCGCTCCTTTGTTAATTTACCAATAACAGCTTTGTGCCCAGGACAAAGGTCCAAAAGCCAAGTCACCCCACAGCTGAGCCTGACTCGGGCAGAGTTTGGGCTCTGTGCACCTGGAGCCCAGAGTCAACTCTCCTGTTCTCATTACCTGGCGTTCTGCCTGCCTCAGGTAGGTGAGTCCTTTGGGATTTCAGCACCAGCCTAGGAAGAGAATAAAAACCTGGGAGGCCAGGAAGAGAGGAGATAAAAGAAGAGGAAGGAGAGGGAAAGGGTGAGTCAGAGAGCTAGGAAAGGAAAGGAACTGCTCCCTTTTCCAGAATGTTGGTCATTATACAAAGAATATGTATTCACTGTAGAAAAAATATATATAAAGTAAAAGAAGATATAAAATATTATGTTAGTCTCATTAGCTAGAATTAAAACAGTTAATGTTTAACTACTTTACCTCTTGATTCACACACACACACACACACCACACATCAGTGTGTATATAGGTAGGCCTTTGCACGAGAAGAGGATCACACTCAGCAGAGTCCTGTGAATATTTTAAACAATGGCTAGGGGAGAGGCTGACCTGATTTGTAGCTTTTGCCAATTTCCTTGGTGTAAATACTCCCTCTGTGGCTGATTTCAAATTACCAACCTGATGTCAGCCAGCTCATGAGATTCTGGAAAATGGAAAACAGTCAGCTTTTGGGAACCAGCAAGAGTCAACTCCAGCCTACCACGGACCAAGTTTTGTTTTCTGAGTAGCCTTTCTCAATCACAATATAGCGCAAAGGTCTTTATGCTTAAACTTTTGAAAGTTGATTTTTATCACATCACTTTTAGAATCAACATCATTTTCCTTTTGAAACATGGAGTCATGGCCTCGCCCACTGATTCTAAGTGCTGCTCTCTAGTTAGCATTTGCCTGCTCCTCGTGGCCTTTACACAGTGGCGAGTAGAACCGCACTCGATTAGGTGGCAGGAATAGAAATGTAGCTGGGAAAAAAAAAAAAAAAAAAATGACAAATTAATGTGATCAAGCAAAAGAGAGTGTGGTGGCCTGGAACTGATTCTACAGTCCATTATCCCCGGACAGATTTGACTTAATAGAGGCAATTTTCTCCTTTGCCGCTCCTTCTCCTTGGTCCAGCCAGCTCAGTTGTGTAGTTGTCACTCACTTACCCTGGCTTTTCTGATGGAACTGGCCCCCCTCCTGTCTGTCAGATGAGAATGGGGCTGCAAGTGTTTGGCCATCGTAAGACCTCCTAATCAGATCCACATTTTCCTTGTTGAACGGGAGCTTTGGGAAATTGCGAGGGGAAGGGGGAATGGAGGGCTGCACTCACAGAGCAGCAGTGTGTGTGTGTGTGTGTGTGTGTGTGTGTGTGTGTGTTCTCTCCTTGGCTCCCGGGTAATGCCTTGGCCTCCCTAAGCTGGTGGACTATCACATCTGTGGTAAGAGTCACTGGATGGAGGGTGCCTGGGTGGCTCAATGGGTTAAAGCCTCCGCCTTCAGCTCAGGTCATGATCTCAGGGTCCTGGGATCGAGTCCCTCATTGGACTCTCTCCTCAGCAGGGAGCCTGCTTCCCCCTCTCTCTGCCTGCCTCTCTGCCTGTTTGTGATCTCTCTCTGTCAAATAAATAAATAAAATCTTAAAAAAAAAAAAAAAAGAGTCACTGGATGGAAAACTAGCTGTTGCCAAGATTCTCCCACACTGGAGTTTGAATTGCCCTAAAAGAGGGTGAGCTGCGTGAGCTTTTGATAACACACCTGGCTTTCTCAGGCCCAGGAAGTTAAGACAGGGAGTTTCCAACTAAGTCTTCATAGGCGTGGATAGCAGGGTGCTGTAGGTGACTGTGGGGGAGGGACAGTCCATTGTCACAGTAAGAAGGAAGGAGCTGGCTTTTCCCTCTACTTTCATAGCCAGTGTGACCAGAGAAAAGCAAGAAGTCTACTTTGGGTCTCTGACAAGAAGGCCATATTCAGATGCCTGGAGTGTGAGGCAAATAAGTGTGAATAAGTGGCCCCTCTGCTGGGGAAGCCCCCAGGCCTCACCAATCCCTGGAGTCACCTTTGACTCCTCCTCTTCTCCAACCCCTGGCCCACCAGCCAACTCGCATGTGATCTAGACTTGTCCACTCAGCCTTTGAAATGGCCCAAGAAGCTGCCCCATTCCCACTGCTCTGGTCCAGGTGGTCATGATATCACGCCTGAGCTATGAGGATGGTCTCCCATCTGGACTCCTTGCTGTCTAGTCTCACACAATCTGTAGAAATCCCATCCGTATCCTTACACGCACATGCACACACACGTACACACACATGCATACTATTTTTTGAATCAGCAAAGTGTGTTCATAAGCATTTAGAAATCCAGAAATTTAGAGGTGAAAGGCCACACAGATTTGCTTCCATGAGATGAAAACAATGATCGTTTTAGTAACTGCCCTTCAGAGAGATTATTTTCATTCTTTAACACAATTGACATGCAGTCGTAACTACTTCGTGACCTACTTCCTCTCCTGTTATGTGAGCATTTTCCCATGTTGATACTTTTCTAAAATGAAATCACCTATCTGGTTATAACATTCCCTCACTTAAACTATTAAATAAATAAAACCACCACCAACCAAAACCTGTTGCCTCCATGAGGAAGGCCAGTGGATTAGAAAGGAAGGGATCAGGAGGGAAGGGCAGTCATCTGTCCCAACCTTCACATTAATCTCTCTCCCCCACCCACCACCCAGCACACTGGCACGCCCTCCACACCACCCCTTTTGCCTGTTGCATGAAAACATGACCTACATGTTTGCTCTGAGAATTCCATATAAATTGACTTGTGTAAATGACTCCCACCTTATGCAAGTCCCACGTCCCACGTCGTGAATTCTTTCATTCCTTGAGATTTATCTTATTTAAATGTCTGTCCTTAGAAAAATTGGAAATGTCTAGAGGGCAAAAAGAGAACTTATTCAGTTTGTATTTTTAGCAGCTCGTGGTAACGCCTGGCACGGCGTGGTAGGACTCAATAAATATTTAGGGAATGAACTGGCCTTGATTTGGTATGTCTGTTTTCATCCTCTTGCCAGTTTCACGTGTTTGTTTTTATTATTGTCCATGATTAATCCGTATTATATTTTCTTTTCGCCCTTCAGTCTGTTTCAGTCTTGACATCCTGAAATTAGAGCCACTGGCTTGGAGCCATCCACTACTTTAGTCATGTCTTTGCTGGTGGATTGAAGATATTGTGAGTTTCTCGTGGCTCTACTGTACCATTTAGAATCCCTGAGAAGCAAGCTCACTTTTTCAGGGTCAACAGCCCAGAGTGCAGCCTCCAACCCTCTTCTGAAAAAGTTAATTTATAGGTTTATGGAAATGTTTGCAAAAGGAGAAGCGAGCATGGGTAGAAAGTTTCCAGAGCAGGAACTCTGCCCTCAAAGCCAGGGGGTTAGCTCAACCCTCCCTAGAAGGGAAGGTGGCAGGAAATGCAAGCACCCCAAGGCGGAGAGGAGAGGAGCTCGCCCAGGCTCTGCCCATGGGCTGGAGGATTCTGCACCTTCAAGGTGTCTGAGGGACTCTGGCCTCTACCTCCACCTTGGCCTGTGCTCCCACCAAAAATGCATGAGGTAGTTCAAACACCATGTGCTGTTTCTTGGGGTTCTGAGGCTGCTTAAACAGGGAGGTTTTGTCAGAGGGAGGAGTACATTTATTTTCAACACTTGGTCAACAAACATTAAACTAGACCTGTTTTTACTCAAACTCATAGGAAATGGAAAGCTAGTTCAGTTCTCCTGTGCTGAGAAATAAGAACGCGCACATTTCTGCCTTCTGGGATAGAAATAGAGGCAGGTAGATTCACGTTTACTGCTCCAAATCTCCGAAGCTTACATCAGCATGTCTGTCTTTGACATTCCCTTTTACTCGAAGCCCCAAGTACAGAGCCACATATCTAACAGGTTGTTTTCTGGATGCCAGTAGCAGAAATCCAACCCAAACAGGCATCCATAGAAAGGGTATTCAGTGGTCCTACAGGATCCACAATGTCATCAAGATGTCAACTTCATTTTCCTTCTCAATGTACCATCCTCAACATTAAGCTTCATCTTAGGCTGGGATCAAGATGGCAGTGGAAATTCTGGATATTGGACTCAGCCCTGAAGACACCTAGAGGAAGGAAGAGAGACCATTGCTTCTGGGCACTTTGTCATAGGAGTGAGGAAAGGTTTTCAGAAAGACCCCTAGAAGGCTTTATTTACCTCATGACCTTGAGCAGTGTTGGGTCACCTGCCCATTCTTGAAGCCACTGCTGGCAAGGGAAGGATGTTACCATTGATCAGCCCATCTTCAGAGCTGAGACACCTACTGCCCAGGGAAAGATGGATGAATCTCTGAGCAAAAATCAGAATTGTGTTAGGGGGTGAAAAAGAGGGAATAGATGCTCTGCAGACAGTTAACAGTTCCCTTTATAACTCAAAATAAGCCGTAGAATTGGTTGTATATATATATACTCTGGTGATTTTCAAACTGTTTTGAGTTATGCTATTCAAATAACATTTTACCCAGAAAAAGAAGCAAATACGACTGATGAAATCAGAGCAGCTGTGATTGTAAACCCCAGGAGGTTGTGGCTCTAGGATCATACTTTGACAGTCACTAGTAGAGTACTTCTTGAATTTAGATGGAACAGTTTTCTGTTCCTTGTCTCTGTTCATCCTTATGACATCCTTTCGTTGTATTGTGTGGGACAAGAGGTCAGCTGGCGAGAGAGGGCCAGGATTCACAGAGTCCAGGCAAGCAGGGGCATTCAAGGAAGGGAACTGGGCTGGGAGTAGCAGATTTGGGCCCATGAGACCAGAGGCTGAGATGGCAAGGAGCCAAGAAGAGAAGCTCCTCTGAGGGGTGGTGAGCTCTGATCCCAGGGCTGACTCATTCACCGTCGGCCTGCATGGTGTGGGCGGCCGTGGCCCATGGGTGGTATTTGCATCCAGGAGGAAGTGAAAGGCTTGTCGAGGCAGGAACACAGGTGCTGGGTGGGATTACTTCACAAATGGCAGACGAGGCACACAGGTCAAAGGCTCTAAGAGCTTCATTTTGGGATGGGGTAAGATGTAAGTTTACCACATAAAAAATACATGACACCTAGTTAAGTTTGAGTATCAGATAAACAATGAATACAATTTCAACATAATAGTCCCAAATATTGCATGGGACATACATGTACTACAACATCCTACAAAAGTCGAGATATACTAAAACATTACTCATTGTTTATCTGAAACTCATATTTAACTGGGCACTATATATTCTTATTGGCTAAATCAAACACCCCTACCTGGGTGGGAAATGAGGGGCCTCCTGAAACATCAGGAGCTTAGAGCTGATTTTGTTCCCATGGTCTCCGTTCTGAGTCACCGAGTAGCCAACACCTCTCGTTCTACCCAACCAATTCTGTCGTCAGAGAAGCTGGGTCACAATGGAGGAACTTGAGACACTTATTACCAGTGAAGATATCTGAATGCCCCCATGGCCTCCAGGGATCCTGAGGCTGAGCCCAGCCTGGGAAGACTGCTTCAGCTTTTAAGTTCCTGAGGGTGAGGATGTCAATTTATTTACTGCATTCAGTAAATATTTGTTGAATGAAGGAGTGAGTGAATGAATGACTCCTCCCTGAGGAATCCAGTGTTTATCTAGTGCAACCCAGGAACCCCAGAAGCCCAGGCGTCTTTCTGTTTCTCTTCTGGTCTTGAGACCCGTGGGAAAGACTTGGGTGGAAGGCGTAATGGCAAGTCTTGGAGAACGGTGGGAAGGGAGGGTGACGGCAAGACAGGGCAGGAGAGAGCAGGGCCAGAACGGAGGCCCGCCACACAGGGGGCAAGAGCATCTGCCTGGGGAAGTAGGCCAAGTTTTTAATCACCCCCTCGGGCAGTGAGGCTTGCAATCTCAGGTTGAGAACAGGTCTAGTGATTTTCACAGGATTCCTTTACAGTCCAACTTGGCACATGTTCCTTCGCGGAGGAATTATCCCAAACCTGGAGTCATCTGACCAGGGTGCTTAAAGCCTGTTGGAAATGCTTCAGTGGAACTTGGTGGGTGGCAGGTAATGGCCATTTTGCTAATCTTGGTAATTTCCCAGATCTGCGGGGTATTGCCCACATCATCTACTCGGCGGGCCTAGCTGTGTAAAGACCAGATTGCTGTCCTAAAGCTTTAAACCCATAATGGATCCAACTGTCTACTTTCCCCCATTTAGACATGCCCCAATGCCTACATTTTCCCCAATACAGAGAGCTATAAAGTCTTTTTAAAAAAAATTCCAGTTTCCTATTTCCTTGGCAACAGGCTCTGCCTTAATGGCCGAGAACCTGCTTCCAAGCTGAAGTGAGTTTTTGCCGAGTGACATCATGGACGCCTAGTGCTCTGACACTCCACTGAATTGCAGGTCCCCTCTCAGTCTGTTCCCCCATCTGTGTAGCAGGGATGCTGCCACCGGGCCGCGGGGCTCTGGGAAGCGCTAGGGCTCTCTGGAATTCCAGCAGCATAAGGCTCCTCAGCAGGGCTCCAGGTCAGGAGTGGTAAGAAGAACATCGACTACCCCGGCTTTTCCTTTGTGACTTCAGTTCTGTCCCTCCTGTCCTCGCCTCCCGCAAGCTCACACACACACCGTTCTGAGCACACTCTGGAACCATGCATCAAAGCCATGCTGCTGAGTGCCTGCTTCGTGACCACTCTTTGGTCTCCTGTGGTTTTGTTAAATCTGGAAGGTGTCATTGGTACTCTGGAACAATGGTGAGATCATCCCCACAGCCCTGAACTTAGAAACAAAGAAGACAAGTTGATATGTGGAGAATGAAGCTAGTACATAGATCGAATACCCAAGTTAAGAAACTTTCTGCAAAAACATAGAATCCAAAACTCGAATCATAATAATCTTAGAGAGAATGGACCAAAATGTGATTATGCCCGTAGTTCAGAGAATAAGAATCAACACTTACTGAAGTCACAGTATACAGTTTGGAGAAAGGGGTATGGATAGAAGGGGAGTTAATGCAGAGAACAGAAAAGAAAACCTCCGGGAGCTGAAGTTAAGGATACCTTTTCGAGTATTGTCTCATGTCGGGGAGTCTCAGCTAAGCGAACAGTTTTCCTCTGCAAAGCCCCGGCTGGGTTGGGAGAGCAAGTGGAGAGTACGTCAGCTGGGGCCCTCGTGTGTTCCCCTGGTTCTCCTTGTTCTGAAGCTTGCCTTCCTCTGCGTCCTGTCCACAGGGAAAGCAGGCATTGAGCAGGTTGATGCCAGCACCCTGCCTGCATCATAATTGCATTTCCAGTTGAAAATTAATGAATTAATTCTCTCACTGGTAACTATTTATTTACACTCAAGAGGCAGACATTCTTTCAATGTGCAGACCGAACTCATGTTTCTGAGTCTGGAAGCCAAAAGACGTGAATGAGGGAAGTTGAACAAGATCAGGGTGACCTTGTGGCATCTCCCTGGCCTACTGGTGGCCTTCTCCGGCCACATTCTCTGCCTTTGCACCTGCTCCCACATGGTGATGTTGACACAGCAAAAGCAGGATCTTAGGAGACCATGCGTTCATCCTCCTCCTTTCTTCTCCTCTCTCAAGGTCATCACAGCAGTGCCCAGGTAGAACCTCCATTTGATGATTTCCAGGCTAGTTCCTTTCAATTTCAGCCATCTCTTGTCTTCTTTTCTCTCTACTTCATTTCTCTCCTACCCCTTTTAACAGCCAAGATGGCACAGGGGGTCCGTTGAGAATGTGGGCACTGGTCTATCACACTCCTTCGAGCTTTCCTTCTCCTTGATTCTGGTCTCCTGCCTAGAAGAAGACAAGTGAGGATTCTCTTTTCTCTCACTCCTATGACTTTGACTTGCTTCTCATGACCATTGTCTGAGTCCTTTCCCACAGTGAGGCCCGGGAAAAGGGGATGCTCAAAGAGGAGGGTGGGCTGTGCTCCATGATCTTTTGGTTTCCTCTGAGGATACTGCCTCTGCACCAACTGCTCCAGCCCTGACTCCTGGAAGCCACTGGAAGGGAGGGAGTGGAGGCTGGTCTCTACACAGGTTAGGCCCTTACCAGACTGGAGAGTCTGTGGGGCCTCAGTGGAAACACCGGATTTCCTCTTGTACCACCACCACCACCAGCAGCCCCCCCCCCCCCCCCCCCCCCCCCGGCAAGTTGCTTCCCTCTTCTTGAAATCTTGTGTGTTTTGGGTTTTTTTTTTTTCCTGCTGTTCCAAAGAGCTTTTATTCAGTAGGATATATTTCTTCTTGTCTTCTGGAAGAGCTGAACTGTGGTTATAAGCACATGAATGTAAAACCACCCCAGGGCCCCCCTTCCTCCCTTTGTCTTGGCAGATATTCAAAATCTGATAAAGCAATTTGGCCCATCTCTTCTGCAGTTTAAAACTTCCCTGTGTTGCCTATATGCTTCTAAATGAGGCTAGCAACTCCCTCTTTGTCTTGCTAACTCAGCTCCAAAGTTCAGGAAACTGCTAGAACTGGGGAGAAAATTAGTAGAACCCCTTCATTTGGCAAATAAAGAAACTGAGGCTCAAAGATGCTACTTGACCTGCCTGGGGACCTAGAGCTAGCTAACGGCAGAGTGTATTGCTGGCTATTATAAATATTTGAATCACTGCTAATTAATGATGAAGTCAGACACTGTGCAGTTACATGCTAAAAATTTAAATAAATATAAATTTGAATTTACCCAAAACTCTAAACACTAGAAGCAGCTAAACAGTACAATTGTTCTGAAAGAAATAACAGTAAAATACTGTAAAATAAGACTATTTTTTTAAAGATTTTATTTATTTATTTGTCAGAGAGAGAGAGCACAAACAGGGGGAGTGGCAGGCAGGACAGGCAGAGCAGGTAGAAGAAGAAGCAGGCTCCCTGCTGAGTGATCCCAGGCCATGACCTGAGCCCAAGGCCAGTGTTTAACCCACTGAGCCACCCAGGCATCCCGTAAGTCTGCATTTTTAAAAAAAATAACTCAAGTGTGGCAAATTAGGAGTGGGAGATACAGGCTTCCAGTTTGGATAAAAGGCATACCGTAGGGAATCTAGTCAATGATTTTGCAATAGGGTTGTGTGGCGACAGATGGTAGCTACACTTGTGATGAGCATAGTATAAACAAAGTATAGGGAAGTTGAATCACTACATTGTTTACCTGAAACTTATGTAACATTGTGTTGTCAACTAGACTCAAAATTTTTTTTAAGAAGCTCAAGTATAATCGAAGAACTTCTCATGCCTGCTGTATATTGGTAATAATGGTCAGTAGACTTGTGGATGACAGATGGGTGGCTCATAGCTGCCCAGTCCATACAAAGTGGACATGATGGTCACATTAAGATGATCACATTTAAATGAGCATGCACAGTGACTCATGATTATGGTGCTGCTATCATAAAAGTTGTGACTGTCTCCTTCAAATATCCATGTGAGATAGCAACTGTTTCAAAATATTAGATTGCCGTTTCACAAAATGTGGCTCCATAAATGTTATGGAGTTGCATGTTATTTTCAAATTGAGAT
This sequence comes from Enhydra lutris kenyoni, assembly GCF_002288905.1. Taxonomy (NCBI): domain Eukaryota; kingdom Metazoa; phylum Chordata; class Mammalia; order Carnivora; family Mustelidae; genus Enhydra; species Enhydra lutris. Next base: position 54,012,251 of record NW_019154089.1, on the reverse strand, counting down.
CCTGGGGCACCTGGGTGGTACAGTTGGTTAAGTGTCTGACTCCTGGTTTTGGCCCAGGTCCTGATCTCAGGGTCGTGAGATCGAGCACCGCGTCAGGCTCTACACTCTCTGCAGAGTCTGCTTAAGATGCTTCTTCCCTCTCCCTCTGCCCTTCCCATTTGTGCTCTCTCTTTCTCTCTCTCTCTCTCTATCAAATAAATAAATAAAATCTTAAAAAAAAAAGAGAGAGATACCTAAACTCCAGAAATATTATTAACCCAGAGCTGGCCACAGTTTGACATTCTGAGTATAGAGTCCTAACTTCAGATGTACAAATTTGTTTTGGTATTTGAAGCCACGGCGAATATATTTTAGCAGTAACAGAAATAATTTATGGTGTTCATTTTGGTTTTCTGTTTCCCAGATGGTTTTTTTTTTTTTTTTGCATTCGTCATGATAGAAAACACGCATGATGTTTCATGAATTTCTGTAATTTCTGTTCATTCCTCTTTTTTGTTATTTGGACAAATAGTGCATGTTTGAGGACATGCAGTATCTTCAAGTATTAGCTTCTCAAAATAGTTGACAGGTCAATTTTTTTCCTTTCATTCCTCTTTCCTTTCTTCCTACTTTTCAAGGGTTATTAGACCCAGAAACCAAAGGATCTTTGTCTTGTCTTGATATGTATTTCTCTCTTCTTTAAAATTGAAGACTGGATGTGGTAGTCCCTGAGGTCCCATCTAGGTCCTCATCTTCTGTAATTTATATGGGAACACTTCTTTCATCCCCTAAGACCCCAGCATGGGTCTTATAAAGCCTCACTTTCCAGAATCCATCATATGCCCACAAATGTACCATTTCATGGCCCTTCACACACGTTAGTTAACAATCTCTTTGCCCAGTGGACCACAGCCTCCACAGGGCTATTCATCATTTCTTCTCTAGCTTAGCATAATCCCTGCCACAACTGACTCTTGTTACATGAAATAAAAGTTAGATCAACTTCTGTCTTATATGCACAGCTACTGATCTAGAGTCAGCCATGTAGATAGTTAAAAATTAGCCACTAGCTTGTTCTTAGAAAACATAAGCCAACCTAAAGGAATCATAATCATTTGTATTTTCAATGTTTCTCAGTCAGTTGTGGGTTTTTCCACAGCATTGGGGGCTGCATAATGGTGCTAGCAAACATTGAATGAATTCATGTGTGCTTTTAGGTCTTTTAGGGGCAAAAACATGCACTGCTGTTGTTGTTGTTTTGGTGACCCAAATCAAGGTAGAAACTTAATGATAGCTACTGAGGACAGAGTAGCAGGGCTAAAGTTGAAACACTCAGGGTTATATTCTGGATCTTGAATGTGAGGGTGAAGAGTAAATTAAAGCAATGTATTCATTAAGGATTTTGTTCACCTATAACAGATTGTCTAATTAACAAAGCTTAAACAAGGTAGGGGCCCTTTTTTCTCTACTGTAATAAGTCTGGAAGGAGAATGTCTAGGATTGGTATAGATGCTCAAGGATGTTTGCTTTATGGTTGGTCACAAGATGGCTGCCAAAGCTCCAACCATCACATATGCATTTTAAGCAAGCAAAAAGAAAGAATACCCATTAAAAAAGAACCTTTCTGAAAACCCTACCAAACAACTTCATAGGCCAAGACTGTATGTTATGGTCAACCCTTTCTGAAGGTGCACTAAGAAACATGCTTTTTGTTTTGTTTTTGTTTTTGAAATATTTTATGTATGTATGTATGTATGTATGTATGTATTTGACACAGAGAGAGAGAGAGAACAAGCAGGGGGAGCAGCAGAGGGAGAGGGAGAAGCAGGCTCCCTGCTGATCAGGAAGCCCAATACGGGGTCCAATCCCAGGACCCCAGGATCACCTGAGCCGAAGGCAGACACTTAACTGACTGAGCCATCCAGGTGCCCCAAAGCATGGTTTTTTGACTGGATATTTGTTCCTTAAACACAGATGGACTTTTGTTAGGAAGAGGAGAGAAGAAATATTATTTAGGCAGCTAGCCACAGTTCCCTCTTTTGATTACTCAAACATACCCTTCTTTCCATGCATGGGATAGATTCCCCATTCGCAAGGGACTTGGCACCCAAACCTCATCCAGTTAGTTTATCAAGATTAGAGCCCTGGCTCTCTGGGTGATGTATGGTCCCTTCCATCAGTTCTGGATATAACTCCTGGTGACTAAGCCCTGACACATCTAACCTGCAGTACTAGAAAAGATATAGAAGAACTACAATAAGAACTTCCATTTTAAAAAGGAGGGATGGAAATATAGCAGTTACTCTCCAGTAGCAATGACCAAATCCTCAGAAGCAAGAACAGCAAGAGTTCAACCCTCCCTCTTGTGGCAGGAACTCCTGGTCATTGCCCTCCATGGCCCTCTTCTCTCTCTGGGAGGTTATTCCTCATTCATTGTCTTCCATGGCCACACCTGTGATAGGTTTGGAAAGACACCCTTTCTGGGGACTCTACACATTACTGGTTTCTTATAGATGTGAATTGCCCAGGGAAGGGAAGGAAAACAAGAGTTATGAGATTGCTGCGGGAATTGAACTATCCCAGGCTGTTACAAACCAGGTTTGGGGTTTGGCAATACAATTCCCCAACAGCTTAATAGGCTCCTGGTCAATTCCTAATGATTTGTTTTCTTTATTTCTAGCTTATGAGTTCTGCCCATCCCCTAAATTTTAATTTAACATATACTACTTAATGTGCACTGCTGGAAGAGTTGGAACCATGGCTTCCAGTGGGTAATCACACCTCTGGCAACAGGCTTACACAACCTCTGTCCAGTAGGGTACCCTCTACCCCCTTCTGATAAAGCACGTTTTCTTAGCCTTGCAGGGTCCAGAATACCAGCCTTTCTGGAAATTTAGATTGCAGACTGAATGTCCGGAGTACCTTCCTTAGGGGCACCTCGGTGGCTCAGTCAGTTAAGCATCCAGCTCTTGATTTCGGCCCAGGTCATGATCTCAGGGTCATGAGATGGAGCCCTGCATGAGGCTCGGTGCTCAGTGAGGAGTCTGCTTGAGATTTTTCTCCCTCTGCCCCTCCCCACACACTCTCTCTCTCTGTCCCTTAACCAAGTAATTAATTAATTAATTAATTAAATGAGTACCTTCCTTAGCAGAGTGGTATTTCTTCCCATCTCACTTGCTGGCTCAGTTGAGGAGCTCTAGACTCTGCTGAGAATGACAAGTTATCTACCCATATTCTAAAAGTTTCGTACCATCTTCTCTAATACCACAGCCTCAATCAACACATCAATGACTTTCCAAGGTATAGCAGGTGGCACTTTAACCAAATATTTTACATTAAATATCTAGGGTCACCTTTCCAGTCTGCAAATATCCAGGTTCTTTTTTTTTTTTTAAGATTTTATTTATTTATTTGACAGAGAGAAAGAGTAGGAGGGGCAGAGGGAGAAGCAGACTCCCTGCTGAGGAGGGAGCCCAATGTGGGGCTCAATCCCAGGACCCTGAGATCATGACCTGAGCTGAAGGCAGACACCTAACCAGCTGAGCCACCCAGGAACCCCAAATATCTAGGTTCTTGACATCTGCTTCCCTCCCTTCTTTTCTCATCCTATTCCATGTTTTAGATTCTATTACTTTTCATTCCCTCAATTCTGGGTATCATGTTGTGTTATTTGTTTGGGGGTTAATTCGGCTAGTTAGCTGGATTTGGAAAAATCCAAATAACAATGATTAAACAACATGGGGATTTATTTTTTTCTTTTCATTTCTGTTCTTCACGTAAGTAATGCTGATGGAAGCCCCATCCAGCAATCTCTACTTTCATCCCATTGGCCAGAACTATGCTGTATACTATCAAAAGGCCGAGTTTTAGTTGAATATATCATGCCCAACAAAATGAAGGGAAAATGAGAGAATGGCTATTAGATAGAAAGTCACTGGCTTCTGACACAAGGTCCCTATTTATTTGTTATGCGAGGCCCATTGGTGGTAATGGAGCAGTGGTTACAGGACAGATCGAAGTCTACACAGCCAAATCTGATGAGACTTAAAATTAGCCTCTCGAGGCCTTAATTAGCCACTCTGATTTTGTCATTTATCTGAGTTTCCAAAAAGGATATACTAATAATATCTCCCTACAGTATTGTTGTGGCAATTAAATAAGGTAATCCTTGGAAAGTGCTCATATAGAACAGTGTCTGAGTGTGGTTATGCTCAGAAAACATTAACCATTAGCCAGTGTTGGTAAAAGTAGGGTCAGATGCCTTTGATTTATAGAGAAGGAGACAATAGGGAAGCATCTAGCTTAGTGGGGGCATTTCCCCCTTATTCTCTCTTTCGTAGCCATACCTATCCACATGCCTATCCCTAGGCAGCCAAGCAGGCTCTCACCTCAGGGCCTTTACACTTGCTGTCCCTCAGCAGGGAACAGCCCCTCTACAGAGATTCTCTCATCTCAGCCCTTCACTTTGTTTCGGTCTCTTCTCAGATGGCCTTTCTTAATCCCTTCATATCTCCATCATTCACTACGCTCTGATGCTACCATAATTCTCTTCATAATATCAATACCCATCTGACATAATAGTATTTTATGTTTACTAATTTGCCACCATCACAATACAGGCTTCATGAGGGTCTGTAAGAACACTGTTTGGTTTAGGACCCTGCGTATGACAGGCACTCAATGAACATCTGTTGAATGAATAGTAAATATTTAATCAACATTAGTTTACTTCCAAAATGTGAGATTTTCTTTTACTGGACACAAATAAAAAATAAAATAAAATAAAATGTGAGATTTTCTAAAAGTCAAAAGAGGAATCTAGTCCAGAAGAAAAGAAAACTAAGGAACTTGAAACTTAGCAGAGTTCAGAATAGGTGGACATCGTGAATTCAGGATGATCACAAGAGGGAGTTCATATGAGACAGCCCAAATTAAATCTGTCTTCGAATAAGGTCCTGGATAAACCCAAGGACCCTTCTGTGCACCCCTCTGACAGTTTCAGGGTTTAGCCTCTGGATTTCAGGTGACTCTCGGGATGACTTTGGTCAGATGATTTGTTTCACTTCGTTTGGTGTTTCTCCATCTTTTGCATTATTGTCCTGCTCTCCTCACCCTGGAGCAAAAACTTAATTTAAATTCTACTACAAAATATTAGATACTAAGGGGTAAGATTCTGTCATATAGAATTGAGTTATGCAGGCAGGCGCTACCATTATAATATTTAAGACTTGTTGGACTCCTCATTCCAGAACTACGTTTCACCCCCTTGTGGGTGATATTGCCCTACTGGACACGCATAGCGTAGCTGAAAGAGGACCTGAGAAAGATGGTAGATTCTAAACACAGTATCAAAATCTTTTAAAAAGCATTCATTCTCAATTTTGAATGGCTAAGGCTGTCAGCTTCAGGCAAGTCAAAATTAATTTAAATTATCATGGCTATTTGCTTTGAGATGGGACTCTAATTGGAGAATTACATATGATAGATAAAAGTGAACTGGAACATTCTGCGGACCTTCATGTCCACAAATTCTGCTCCTGTTGAAATTGATCTTCAAGATGAGAAGCATTTAGACCTCAGCACAGATCAGCCACTGAGGGATATTGGTATTTGTAACTATTTGCAGGTTTCTGGCCTGCTGTATCTTCTCTAGGTCAATGTTTTGTTCACTGGGATGTTTCCTTGGATGTTGTGAAAGAACCACTCATTTTATAGTATTGCAAAATCGTGTATTTTTTCTTATGGTCAGAGTCATCTCAAATCATTATAGTAGATTGGAATGCTTCTACTCCCCTTGGTTATAGAAATAGGAAAAGGAGTTGATAGAATAGGGGGCTGGAAGGATTACTGGAAAATTCCCAATGACAGGTATGGAATTCAAAAGTTACATAGCCCATGAGCACCAAAATAAGACTAAATGTCTTAAAATAATTTTTCTTGTTCTCAAAATTCCTTCCCTGCCTCCACAACATTCCCAGCAGTCAGGATGATGTCTCCTGACCCCAGTCCAAGGTGAGCCAGTCAGCTCAATCAGCTATGAATTTCTTCAGGGCAAGGAATTTGCCTTATTGATGGTATATTTTCAGTGCCAAGTTCAAAGCCTGGTTCTTAATTGATGTTCAGTAAATATGTATTGAATGACTACAATTCGACAGCAAGAAGAAAAATTCTCTAGGGTTTTCTTCAATCAGGTTTATTTAAAGAGCAACTTACCTAAGATATTTACCCTGTTTTCATAGTTATGGGACCATCTGAACTGTGACTAATAGCCTGAATCATTGACCATTAAAATTGTAATTTAAAGGATATTTAAAAAAATTGTTTTAAATGATCAAGAGTCTACAAGTTGATGGCACTGTGCTGGGGTAGGGAGTACACCAATGAATGGGACACTGTCACTGTATTTAAGGACCTCACTGTTGAGTTTGACAGACCTTGGAGGTCACTTAGCTTAACTTTCTCATTTTACAGATGAGAAAACGGAGACTCATAAAGATTGCTAGGCCTGATGGAAAATGTTTTGATTTATTCATAAGATTTTAATATGTCTGTGTGGAGTCACTTTGCAGTGAGAGGTGTTACTTATTTTGGCCAAAGGGAACATTCAGTTTTAGTACATTTATGGATTATCTTTTCTTTGATCTTACATTTCTTTTTTAATAGGCATGTGATTATGTAGATGATATTTGCTAAGCTTTTGATTTATTTGGAACCAATTAATAGCTGGCACTCGAGTTCTTTGGAAGCTCAAAACTTGCTATATTGGAAATTTCTTTACGGTGATTGAGTAATAAGGTCGTGTGTTATTGACATGGCTTCTGACACCTAGCCCATTTATTATTATTCCTTGTTAAATCACTTCCTGAGAAGGCTAGAGAATGTTTTCCATCTTAGATGCCATAGTTTATGTTGACTTTCTCTGGGAGAAAGTGAAATTCAGAGAAGAGAATGAAAAGAGTCATTTTTCTGTGTTTACGAAGGATGGAGCTGAAAATTTTCTTTGGTGGATGGGCAGTGGAATTCAATTAGCCTTTCATTGTGGGGATATATTGTGTGCCAGGCACCATGCAGAATTCAGGGGGCTGGATGGCTGCCAGCTCTCATAGGGGAGACCTGCCTCCCGCAGCTGGCAATGCAGGGGGGATGCATCAAGGGTGGTCAAGGGCGAGCCACGGGCAGGCCAAGTCTCCTCACCTAGAAGCATGGAGAAATATTTCTTTGGAGGAGATAGCTATGGGGTTGGACTAAGAGTAGGTCAGTCCCAACAGTTAACCAAAAGAGAAGCGACTAAGAGCTGCACAGTGCATAGGGACGCGATCCCCTCTGAGGCTGCGTGATCAAGACGGAATGATGGCTGAGCTTAGGAAGGTTCTTGTCCTAAGCCAGAGCCTGAATCTCTCTGTGCTTTTAATTGGCTCTTCCTCTTCCGGGCATCACTGTCAGTGCTGGAATGGAGAGCCTTCCTGTGTATGCTGTTGAGCTGATCAAAGCAAATGGACGTAGATTTTAACTTCCTAAAAATGTAAGCTCTTACATGTGTCTTCCAAGGAGTCTTTCACTTGGCCTCCTGGTTGGAGATGAGTTTGATGGGAGTTGTTTTAGAGAAAGTCATCTTATTTCCCTGATGATCAGGAAAACTTCCTGGAGAAAGTCATTGTTCCAGAGGTTTCTGTCTGGGGGAAGGGTGCATATGTGTGTGTGCGTCTGTGTATCTGTGTGTCTGTGTCTGTCAGTACGTCTGTGCATACAGGATGGAGGGATCTTAGCTGGGGAGCGAGGAGAGGCATGAGTTTCCTGGCTCACAAAAGCAAACATAGTCCTTCTGTGTTACAGGAGGCCATGTGGTCTGTATCAGAGGGCTCACTTTTGTGACCGAGATTTTTTGTTTTTTCCTCTTCCAGGCCTGAATGGGACCAGGTGAGGTCATGCTGTGGCTGCTGGAGGAATACTGCATTTCCGGGTCGTTTGCACGGGCCCTGCTGTGAAGGGAGCCCCACGAGAACTTGTCAGACGCTTCCTTCCTTCTCTTGCAGAGCGCTCCAGGCCCAGCGGCTGTTCCCCTGCTGCTCTGATTGTGTCCTCTCCTCCTCTTGCCAAAGCAAACAGCCCGGTCTGGAGTAGGCATCCTGTAGGCTCATCTGCCAGCCTGAACATGAACACAGGCAAAGCCGATGACAGCCAGGGTTCCCAAGGGACATGGGGCCTTCCGGGGTCCAGCCCGCAGAAGCAGGTCCTCTCATGATGTTGGCGTCTGGGAGTGAGCACCATGCCCATCACCCAGGACAATGCCATGCTGCACCTGCCCCTCCTCTACCAGTGGCTGCAGAACAGCCTGCGGGAGGGCGGGGATGGCCCCGAGCAGCGGCTCTGCCAGGCGGCCATCCAGAAGCTGCAGGAGTACATCCAGCTGAACTTTGCCGTGGATGAGAGCGCCATCCCACCCGACCGCAGCCCCCCGGGGATGGAAATCTGCACTGTGTACCTCACCAAGGAGCTGGGGGACGCAGAGACTGTGGGCCTCAGTTTTGGGAACATCCCTGTTTTCGGGGACTACGGAGAAAAGCGCAGAGGGGGCAAGAAGAGGAAGACCCACCAGGGCCCTGTACTGGACGTTGGCTGCATCTGGGTGACAGAGCTGAGGAAGAACAGCCCGGCCGGGAAGAGCGGGAAGGTCCGACTGCGAGATGAGATCCTCTCCCTGAACGGGCAGCTGATGGTCGGAGTTGATGTCAGTGGGGCCAGGTGAGTGGGGGAGCGCCAGTTGGCGCAAGGGCTGGACGGGGGACCCCTGGGGCTAACTTACGTCTGCTGCTCCAGTCTGTAGCTGCAGAGGGTTATGAGGCCTGCTCTGGTAAGAAGCCAATGGCATTTGTCCTCTAAAGGGAAAATGCACTAAGCTGAAGTATTGTGGTATTTGTATTTTTCTTTTTTGCTTTGTTCTCTTAGAGGACTCAGACTCACTTTTCTTTTTTCTTGAAACTTGGGTTAGAAATAAAATAAAATGGTGCATGACACAAGAGTATGCGAAATGTCACATTGAGTTAGACCCTCTTCCATTCAACCCAGCATCTCCCCTCCAGTTAGAGCACCAAAGGTTAGGTCCTGGATATATTTCTATCTGCCCATCATAGTCCAGAAGCCCCTTGAGATGCTTCGAACTGTCTTTGGACCACCAGCCACCCCTGCCCTCGGCCCCAGTTTCTCCATCCTGGAAGATCCACTTGGGTAATGAGCATATGTCTGTTTTTCACCTCTGTGGCCACCCATCATGGCAGTAAGTAATGGCTGGACTCTTGTTTCCCAGGTGGATCCGAATCCCCAAGACCACCCTCAGACTCAGCGATTTACTAGAAGGATTCAAAGGACTCAGAAAAACTCAGGTTACAATTTATTACAGTGAAAAACATACAGATTAAAGTCAGCAAAGGTAGGGGCGCCTGGGTGGCTCAGTGGATTAAAGCCTCTGCCTTCAGCTCAGGTCATGATCCCAGGGTCCTGGGATCGAGCCCCGCATCTGGCTCTCTGCTCAGCAGGGAGCCTGCTTCCTCCTCTCTCCTCTCTGCTTGCCTCTCTGCCTACTTGTGATCTCTCTCTGTCAAATAAATAAATAAAATCTTTAAATAAATAAATAAATAAATAAATAAAGTCAGCAAAGGTAAAAGTTACACTGCGTGGGGTTCCGGAATGAGAACAGGTGCGAGCTCCCAGTTGTCCCTCCCAGTAGAGTTGTACAGAAGTGCTCAATTCTCCCAGCAGTGACGTGTGACAACATCTGTGGAGTGTTGTCAACCAGGAAAGCTCATAGCCTTGGCATCAGGGTTTTTCTTGGGGGTCAGTCACCCAGACATGGAGTCCTATGTAGCTGGCCTTAGTTACTCAGTGTCTAGTTCTTCCAGATTTCAAACTAATGCCACATGGCCAGTTGCCCCTGTCATAAATCACATTATTAACATAAACTATCTGGTATTAGGCAGAATATTCCAAGGGTATAGAGGTTACCTCCCAGGAGTTAGTCAAGAACCAGTTCTTTCTTTGGAATGTACATGGGTTGAATATCCCAAATTTGCTGTGTTAACCCTTTACTGCACACCAGGGTTTTAGAAACAGTTATATATGGAAGAGAGAAGAAAAGAGAAGTTTGAAGATATTCTGAGATGCATAACTTTTGTCAAGCCTTCACAGGCTCATGTGGAGGAGCACTCCTATGTCCCAAGAGTAGAGAATCATAGAAAGAGGTCACCTTGAGAATCATGGTGACCTTTCACTGAGGAAGCCATCTAAACCAAGGAGACCCTGAGGGGAAGAAGCCAGAGCAGAAGTATCTTAAATTTAATCTTCTCCTTCCCTTCAGTCTTCTACCAGACTTTACATTAGCAGAAACCAGCTAGAAGCCAATGGCAAGGAAGCCCATTGAGACTGTCCATATTTGTCAACCTGGGCTAAAGGGCAGGGTGGAGAATGGTGGAGAGTGGACATGGAGGGGCAAGAAGAAGTGATCAGGCTCATATACTGTGTTCTAAGTTTAAGTGAGCCAATGCGTGGAATAGTCCTGGCACAGGGATGGCTGGCGTGTTGTGAGTGCTTACTCAGCTGACTCTCATCAGTATTCTCTTTGGGTTGCCTCTCTGACTGAAAAGATATTCTTGGCTCCTAGCTGGGTCCTGAACTGATAGTTATTGGGAGAAGCTTCATTTACAAGGAAGGGTGTTGAAGAGAAAGGATATTATTTAAAATTAGAAATTGTTCTTAAAAAAGAAACAGGACTGGACACTATAGTATTTGTTGGTGTTGAGAAGATGACTCCAGTCCCTGGTGGCTGGGTCCTCAGGGTTAGAAGCAGGGATCAACATGGAGCTTGAGGCGGCCCTCCCAGAGCTGCCCCTGAGAGTCCCCACCATTTGCAGCTGTCAGCTTTGAGGGGAGCTGCTTTGGATGCAGAGGTAGAAGGATGATCAGGGAGGGGACATCCAGCAGGAGAGCATAATGGTCAAGAACTCCAGTCTGGAACCATACAGCTAGTGCTACCTCCCCAGGCTCCCACACGTACAAGCTTGTTGACCTTGGAGAAATCATCCCTCTTAGCATCGGATTCCCTGTCTGTGACATGGGAATGGGGACACTGTTGATCCAATGACTAAATGATGCAATAATGCATATAAAGGGCTCAGCCCTATGTTTAGTACATAGCTCAATAACACATTAGCTTCACAATGACTGTTGTACATGGACAGTGTTTGGAAAGACTGGGAGTTTCCGATCCAAGAGGTTGCTCGAGTCTTTAGGATTTGGAAGACTTTTTCCATACTGGATAAATTTCCTCATATCTGTTCAGGAAGCTCTTCCCATTGCCTGCTTAAGGCTGTGGAGTCTTTATGAGACAAAGTTCTCTGTCCCAGGCTCTGAAAGCAGATATGATCCTGAAATGAGAAGGCTTTCCAGCTACCAGGAGAAGATTCTTTGGTGATTTTAATTTATTCCTTGGAGGATGATATCCATTTTTTTGTTTTTTCCAAAGAAAGAAGATACAGAAGAATAGAAAGGTGATGGGCCCAGGGTCATGACAGAAAGTGGGACGGAAAACTAGACTCCTTAATGGAGGCTCCAAGGAGGGAGCAAATAGGTGTGGCGGGGGAAGCAGTAAACTGAGTCTGGGATTCTGGGTTCTCACCACAGGTCTTCTAGCCATTAGCTCTGAGACCTGTGTGTAAGTGCGTTGGGATGATGGACTGTGGGAGGGAGGGAGGTGACCTGCAGCCACCTATGCTAACATGTTAGGAGTGAATCTCTGAAACATTTCATTTGACCCATCTGAGCTGGTTTTATCATTCTAGAAGCTCACAGAGGTGAAGCAATGTTCCCGTGACGTCACAGTGATAACTGGCCGAGCTGAGAGACTCAGTCTCCCTCTTCTGACTCTCAGCTGGGAGTGGTACCTGATTCAGCACACCATTCCACTTCTGTGTGCTCAGGAAGAGAGGCTCGGATGGATGTGGTCAGCAGGCATCTGGACTGAAAGAGCTAAAGCTGAGGAGCTTGGAGAGTGGAAATATGAGAAAGGGTTGGGGAACAGGTCTGTAAGATGGCTAATTGTTATGCCTGGGTGTTGTCAAACGTAGCTGGGATTTGTTTTACTCAAGTATGGTAAGACATGTGGATAGGAAAATACTGTCATAAAGGGAGAAGTTTACACTCACAGATCCCTAGAAGCAGGAGGAACTTCACACCACACAGGGCTACATGGAGAAACACCAGTGTCAGTCAGGAGGCAGGGGGAGAAGCGGGGAGAGCATGGCCCAAAGCCTTTATTAGGGTTTTCAAGTTTTCAAGGGAAGGTTTGGGTGAAGCATGGTAGCTACTCTGAGCAGTCTTGGGATTTGGTAGTTTGAATAATTACAGCAGATTCTGAGCTATAGGATGGTCTCTGGTTGTCTAGTGGCTCTCCCGGGGAGACTTAGGAGCAATAATGTCTTGCTGTATGAGAGTCTGACAAAGGAGAGAGTTGGGGTGTGGGCTCTGGATTGGTGGATTTGTATATCAAAGGCACACTCTCAGGGGAGTTGTTTGCTATTTCTAGGAGTTGGCTAAGCCCTAGGAGGGTCAGTCTCTCTGGGATCAAGGCCCAAATGCTAGAACATCAAGAATACAGAAAATAAGGAAATAATGGTCACTGCACTGGGCTTCTGGAAATTTTCCACAGCAGAGGAAATAAATCTCCCAAACATAACTTTCTCACTAGTGAACAGTCCTGTCTCTAAAATTCCTCTCTCTGATGGTACAGTCACGTGTGATTACTGGATGGTGAAGATCTCCCCAGAAGCCACAGAGATGCAAGGGTGATAGAAGGAAAAGACCAGGACCCACTGGTTGGTCTTCAAAAGAGGTATGAAAATGAATCAAGTAATGAGGAAGGACTCCCAGAGTCCTGGGCTCCCAATACTCATAACAACCAAGAGGTTAACAAGACAGAAGGAGACTAAGTTCAATTTTCCAAGGTTCCCTGCCTAGTTCTCTGGTACAATTATAAGAAGTACCATTGGTTAAGCAGTTGCTACCACCGTGGACATTCTGCCATCTATTATCTCATTTTAGACCTATCACAACTCTATGAAGGATAGCTTTAGATGAGAAACCTTGGCCACAGAGGCCATGTAACTTGCCCAAGGTCACCTAAGGAAGAGACAGAACCAGATCTGCTACCATGGTCTGTGCTCCTACCTCCTGTGCTATACTACCTCATCTCTGCCCCAGAGGTAGACACTGGTCCTTGCCACATGGTCTGGGGCTGAATTTCACAGATGGTTTTCAGCTTCACAAAATACTCTGCAGTCTAATGGCAGACACCAGGGAAGAAAATGACTAGAACACTCTAAGGCTTAGCCCTACCTAAACTGACAAGGAAAACTGAAGCCCCTCCCCCAATCTTATAAAAGGAAACCCAATTTTAATATAGAATCTTTTTGGCAAACATAACTACGCAGAACTTTAGGACTAGAAGCACTTTGAGATTAAGTATCAAGGAATTTAAAGTGTTTTGAATGTTCTCAAGATGCTCCTTTTCACTCTGTAACTGGCTAACAGTTTCCTTCAACACTAAATTTTTCCACATACCTGTGTAGGTTTTGCCATAAAAACTGGTGAATACAAATTAGGGTTTTGTAGAGACCCCAGTGTATCTCTGCAAAAAGCAACCTCAATTAATGTGTATCCCCTTACTTGTAAGCATAAGATCCCAGGTGTCTGTGTACTAATATCACACCCCACCCTATCAATACGATATGTTAGTTGTCCACGCCATCACTTGGAATTATAGTATGAGGCACTCTTTTGGGCAATCCATTCTGTTCCCTCTCTTGAGTTTGATTCTGAATTCAAAACTACCTTAGATGATGTTGTGGTTTGAACCGTGTCTCCTAACCACACCCACCTATCCCCCACTGCCAAATTCATACTATGAAGTCTTAAACCCCCAGTACCTCAGAATGTGGCCTTATTTGGAAATAGTGCGGTTACAGATGTAACTAGTTAAGATGAGGTCATCCTGAAGGACTAGTAGGACAAATCCAGTAGGGTAGTGTCCCACAACAGATTTGGACACAGACATGCCCCCAGAGAGAGCACCAAGTGAAGACCGTAGTTACGTTGCCACAAGCCAAGGGAAGGATCGGGAGCCAGGAGAGAGGCCTAGAATGGATCCTGCCTTGGTGCTTCAGAGGGAGCATGGCTCTGCCAACACCTTGATCTCAGACTTTTAGCCCCCAGAACTGTGAGACAATTTTCTGTCACTTGGGCCATTTGGTTCATGGTACCTTCTTATGGCAGCCCTGGCAAACTAATCCATTTGGCATTTTGACCCTTGTCACCTATAACTAGTCAGTGATTCGGGCCATTTCCTCCCTGACAAGAGTCACTCTGGAAACCAGAGAGCGTGGTGGATGTTTTTGGAAGAGGGCACTGAAAATTGTGGGTGTATTACGCGTGGGAGGAGCTGGTGCCAAATGTGGAAGATGAGGTCTTGGCTTGCTTATTTTAAAAATTAGCCTAGAGTCAATCTGTAAACTTCATCCCCAGAGGAAAGAGCAGAGAACTCAGAGCTACGGGTTTCACATCCTTCTGCACCCCAGAACCAGTTCCAAGAGTAAAGTTGTGACTGGCCCCAAAATCACAGGCCCCACTCTGCTTTCTCACTGGATGATTCTCCTCAGGTCTGGAGTTTGCCTCTCTCCACTCTCCGCTGGCCCCTGCAGCTCCGAGAGCCCCTTATTCTTTTTAGTGGTAACAGCCCCATCTTGCAGGCACAGCTGGTAACACACAGAGGAAAGTGTTTATTTGCAAGCTCTTATCATACCTACTCTAGGGAAGATGGGATTTTTCTGGAATGTTCTATTTACTTTTGTTTGGTGGAAGGAGAGCTGAGAAGGTTTTTCAGATGATTTCCTACAAGGAATACTTTGTAACCCCAGTCCCTCCCTCCCTCAGCCAGCTTTCTATAAGTAAACCAGATCTGTTCCCTGAGGACAGATTGTTCCAAATTGGTAACAAAATATGGAATTAATTAAAACATAACCCACACAACAAAACAAGTAGCCTTTTCTGAAAAGTAAAAGGGCCCATGTTTCACTTAAAATGTATTTTCCAGGATGTGAACCATGACTGGACTTTTTTGTACATTAATAAACAGGAGAGGAGCACAGTGCAAAAGAACATGGAGCTCGGAACGATGGGCCTGGCTTCCAGGCCTGCGTGTCGGCTGTGTGACTTTGGGCGAGTTACCTCAGCTACAGGAGCCTGACGCTATTTCCCCAGTAGGATCATTTAGTGGATTGGATAAGATGATTTAGTTAATGTACTGAAGAGACATCTAGCATATGGTAGATGTTCAGTCAAAGCTAACCTTTAACAAGCATCCTGGTCAGCCTCAGGCCATCTGAACCCAGAGCACAGCGTTCAACCGAGAAGACGCCTTTGAGTTAGAGGGACAGAGGAGAGCTTCAGACCTTAGCCATGCACTCAGCAGGAAAGAGAAAGATCCGCAGCCCCGAAACCAGGGTGATATCAAGTACTGAGCAACTGGGAAGGCATGGGTACCCACCAGGCAGAAAGGATGCTGATTCCCTGAAGGAACAGGGTTCTGGAGCCAGAGTGCCCCTTTGAGTTACCGGCACGTGGTAAGTCTGTGCGATCCCAGGAGACAGGTCAGGGTGCTGAGCTCGCTGGAGGGCCCAAGGGGCTGTGGGCAATCAGCCAGCTAGCACAGGAACATTATGTTACGTACTGGGTGGGCTGAGTATCAGCCCTGACCACGAGTAACCTTCAGCACAGTACCCTTTGCCTTTAAATTGTGCCTAAAATTAAATTTAGGGTTGTTACAAGCTCAGGCTCTGGTTACCCATAGCAACCTTGAGTTCTCTCTAGGTTATAGCAGATTTTAAACAGAGTGTCAAATGCTGCTAGAAGGTGTAACTTGGAGAAATGACTGCAGGTAGTGATGTAGGAGACACAGAAAGGAGGAATTGCCAATTATACCTTTATAATATGGTCTCTGGGGCCATTCAGCGTGAGCATCCTGCCTACCTGAATATGCCCAAAGGCACCGGTGCTCTATTCAGGACTGTATATATAGTAAGAGGTGACATCATGATGACCTAGAGACATTCAGGCAAGGTTAAATTATATTCAGCTTCCTGTTGAAGAAGCTGAGAAGCGTGTAATAGACTTTAGAAAGATTTCCATTACAGAAGGCTAGAAGGAAAACAAGTTTCAGCATTTAAAATTCAATTATCTGGAAAACTCATCATGTAGAACAGTCCATTCCCCAAGGATGCCGTGGAAATGAAGCATTGCAGGACCTTACGTTTGTGCCCACTTCCTTCTTAGCCTGCTTTCCCCAGAAACCATGACTGGTTTCTGAAAGGAATCCCAGAGTTCATTCAAGTCCAACCAAGAAGGAAACTGAGGCTCCAGGGCATGGCTTCTTGGAGTCTAGGGCCTTCTTCAGAAGAGAGCAAGGACTAGAATTCAGGGCTTCTGACTCAAATTCTAGAACTTTTTCTTCAGCATTGCAAACAGTAACCAATGAAATTAGATTGTTTTTGTTTTTGTTTTTGCAGTTGACTGTTCACAGTAAAAACAAATAGGAAATCAAGTTTTTCTACATATTTCTACCCTGTTCTCTAAATGGATGGTAATTATATCTAGAACCTTCCCTCTCTCAACAAGAGTTTAACTTATAGCAGCTTCATGAATGTATTGTTTATTGATGGCCAGCTGTTGGATTGGACAGTGGGAGTTGATTTCCCTCAGGTCTTCAGAACGCTTTCTGGGCAAGGCTGTGGAGAATCTTCCACTGTTGTCTGCCATCTTGTGGCTGAAGTCGAGCACGGTGCTGGGAATTTTAGTCAAATTCATTATTCATTAAGCTGTGTGGGTTTCTCAGCTGTGCTGTTGGGATGGTGTTTTCAGGCTTTAGCGCTCTCTCTAGAATGGCAGCATCTGAGCCATCCCTGAGCAGCAAGTGACTCAGGTGCCATCTCTCTCCACTTGGTGCCTGGTGTCCTCATGCTGTCTGCAAAAGGTACCCATCCCAGTTCCCCGTGGTGTCCCCTCCTAACACTCCCAGCCCTGGCCCTCAGGTCTCACACATGAGTCGTGATCTGACCAACCCACTGTGCTAGGCTCTTTGTGATGGATGGTGGAGGAAGCTGGCCTTCCCCAGTCTAACTCAACCCTCCTGAAATCAGAAAGCCTCAAGGAAAGTGAATAGCAGAACCATGCCAAACACTACACTGGCCACGGGGGTGGATTTTTTGAGAAAACTGGCAACTTTGGCACATTCTCACCCACAGCCCACAGGTAATGAATGTTCAGAGCCACTTAGAGAGCAGCGTTTCAGGGTCTGCTTGTCCTCAGGGGGGGAAGAGATTACACAAAAGGAGACACTTTCTATGATTTTTTCCAGAGCACCATCCAGAGATCCCTTTCATGTCACCCGCTGTGCCCTCTTCTCCTCTGGTACCCCCACCAGAGCCTCCACTGGGTGACTGACTTGAGCCGCGGGAGATGGAAAACCCAGATCTCCCACTTAAGACACTGGCTTTGAAACGTCTAGCATTACTTTTGGAAGTTGTCATAATTGTAATCGTGTAAACCACAAAGAGAAAAAGGACAAAAGCATCTTAGTGTGATGGCGGTGTTACTGGCCTGACTTCAAGCCCATTTCTACTCCATGGGGGCTCCTAGGCCCTTGTCAGCCTTTTCTTGACTTCTACTCATTTTTTAGGTCCAGGTATTAAATAAGTAGTAAGCATTTTTGTTCTCTCATTTTGAACACCAGATGCCCTTAAATGACTCTTGAGTCCTTCTTTTCCAAAAGGTTATTCAATTCCAAGCTTTGGCACCTGTTTTGGCCCTGGTCCCTCTCAGTCTTGTGACACAGATGCAGGTAATACATGGCTGGGCTCAGCTGTTCATAATCAACCTGTTTGCCAAGTACCGAGGTTAAAAGGCTTGAAATTCCTGTCTTTTGGTGTCACCTGTGGGTTGCTGCCTCCTCCTGGAAGGGAATAAAATCTGGTATTTTCAGGACCCAAGTATGTGTGTATAAACACACACACTCACATACACACACACATATATCTTTGGTACCAAAGATAAAACCCAAACATGGGTTTTAACAGAGATATAGATTTCTTCATGGAATTCTTCTTTGAAATCTGATCTTCCTTCAAAGATTTTGAGGGGTGAATTTGTTATCCTATATTTAAAATGGTTGTGAAGATGTGATTCCTAGTGGCTTTTTAGAT
The DNA here is from genome assembly GCF_002288905.1 of Enhydra lutris kenyoni. Taxonomy (NCBI): domain Eukaryota; kingdom Metazoa; phylum Chordata; class Mammalia; order Carnivora; family Mustelidae; genus Enhydra; species Enhydra lutris. The sequence goes on along the minus strand of NW_019154089.1, from coordinate 53,993,973 downwards.
GATCAGGCTTACCTTTGTTGAAATGCACAAAGCAACATTCAAAGGTGTGAGCATCCGGGTTCTTTGCATTTCACAGCCCTCGAAGCCTGGACGCAGGGACGTCCGCCGTGATCTAATAGCCGACTCACCCCACAGTTACCTCGTTCAGAGCTCGTTCCTCACCAGGGAAAGGATGATTCTATCATTTACAACGTTTCCTGGACTGAAATTTAGCCCATTTCCTTTTGCAAAGGGGAAGGGAGACAGAGGGCCAGGCTGTTTCCATAGCCAAAGTGCATGTTTTCTCCGCTCTAGGGCCTGACTTGAGGTTTAGTCCATTTAAATGGGGCCAGGATTAACTAAGAAACTTTTTTGACTTTTGTGATCACAGATAGACTTTCACAAATGTCCCTAAGGGAAGCTGAACTATTATGGGGAGAAGAAGGAGTGGGTGTCCTTAAAAATTCAGGCTCTGTTAAGTACAGGTCTCTGTCAAATTGCATGGCAAGTCTTGAGGTTTTTTTCTGACTCAAGAGCTTTATTTAGTCCAGATGTCCATTCCTGTGAAGTCCTTGTCTGACCCAGCAGAATGAGCAGAGAGGACTTGAATGGCGGTCACTGGAAACGGTTCGTGCTTTGGAAGATCTGTTGCCCAGTGGGACGCCCAGGAAGATCTGTTGCCCAGTGGGACGCCCTATCCATGAGATAGGTGAAAAAATTATTAGCATCCCAAGGTACATTTTTTAGCTTAAAAAATAAGAAATTGAACTTCACTAATATTTTAGATATGGTTGACACTGGCATCTTTATTCAGTTCATATATCAAAGGATCCTGTGTCCTGTGTGGTATGTGATTTGTCCTGAGGGAAGAAAGGATGATCCACAAAGACCTCCCTGCACCCCCCACTGCTGCCCTTCACTTATTAATTTACTTTTTGACTTATTTCAAGGAACTACAGTTTTTGTAGTCTCACTCAGTGAAATAGGTTTATGGACGAAATTATTTCATTTTAATTAAATTAAACTTTACCAAATGGACAGGTAAACTAAAATTCTTCAGGGGAAAGAAAAAGAGGATTAAAAATAACGTAATTGATGCAGGATAAGCCAACCATAAGAAAATGGCTGGGTTGACCCTTCTTACCACTGGTATAGACTCAGCCACAGTATGTGGTAAAACCATGACAATCTACTCAGATTGACAAGAAGTCAAACAAAAAATTAAAATTTGAAGCTACAAGAAACAATGTGAAATACAAATTTCTAGCCCCTATCATTAAAGAAAATCTCGCTGTAAGTATAGATTGTGTCTTGAGATAATACTTAATGATGGTATGAGGCCATCATAATTGGGAAGATATTTAAAATCTAAAGACCCACCACATGAATAGAAATAGTTTAAAATGTTTTAGCAATGGTTAAAATCACGCCGTACCAAGTCTAGTCCAGAATGCTACTAAACTGAATATTTAAAAGCCTATCTGGAATTTTGTTTAGTTGTTTTAAGGCAAAATGTAACATCATTAAGAAAACCCTCATTCTTCCTATTGCAGTCAAAATAGCCAAAATAACGCATGGAAAACGATATAACTGCAAAATAAAATGCCCGATTTTGTCAGCAAATTCTGTTGGAAGATGCACAGAAACATTGCTCAAATTTTAAAGAAACAGTGTGCAGTGTGGGAGGTTTGCTAGGCAGTTGGAGGAAAGTACTGCTGTTTCTCACATGTTCCAAATAAGGGTATTTGCTTGATTCTGTTTCAGTAATGAAATGGAACACCTACTTATTTGTGAGTCACTAAAGGAAAGAGATACCAAAAAAGATATATTTTCAAAAGTCAATGACTTTGTTAGTTAAAATAATGCTTTATGGGAAAATTATGTAAGGTAACAGCTGCTTTAACTAGAATAAAAAAGAATTCGGAGTAAGCTTACAAAAATAGGCCGGAACAAGAAATTGATTCACTTATTGGTCCTGGGAGAGTTAACACAGCAAAGAAGCTAGAAGTGAAGACAGAAGACGGAGATGCCGGCAAATGTCATCAGTATGGTTAATTTTATAAAAATAACGACCTTTAAAATCAGTTGGATTTTTACTCTTCTCTGTAAGGAGATGGGGGAGAATCATGAAAATGTTTCACCAGAGAGAGGTCTGATGTTTATCTCAAGCCACAGCACTTAAAGTCCTCACACTTAAAGATGACAGTGTGCTTTCTCTTGTACAAAAAAGACAAGTGTTTGAAACTGGCCCACCTCTTGTTTGAAAACAAGTGGTTTTCAGTGACTTCTTTTCTGGAGGCTGTTTTTTGTAGACCAAACACTCATAACCCATTTCTCCAATGTCAAGATAATGTTGTACCAATAAGAGAATAACTGCTATTTGAAAGAAACTCATGCTACAGAAAGAGCATTTTCAAAATGAAATGTTTCCCATTTATGTGAGTTTTTTTTTAAAAAAGGCTTTTTGTCAACAAAATATTTCATATGTATATTTGAAATATTTAAAGCAAAATTTTCTATTTTTTTTAAATCTACCAAAGAATTTTCAAGAATTTATCTGTTTAAAAGCTATTTTAATAGAGTGTACCTTTCGACGACTTTGCAAGAAAGCTCAACTAAGTTGAAAATTAACACAAAGTTTTGACCGAAACCTTAGTACAAGTGGTGGATAGGGTTGGAAAATAGATATTATCATTGATGGAAATCCTGCCCTACTGTGATTCTTCTGTTGGGGTCTGTGTATCCTAGTGAGTTATCTTCAGCTAAGGGAGCCCTTAAAATCCACATCCATTTATTCCTAACTCAACCATACTTGTGAATGATCATATCCCAGAGTGTAAAGCATTTGACAGTCTTGAAATATATTTAACTGTATAGCTTTTCCTAATAATAATATTTGTTTTACATCATTTATTTTACTAAAGGTGAAAAAAATTTTAAATATTAAGTACTTCACATTAGATGTCTCTTTTAGAAAACTTCTTTATATATGTTTTATAATATATGTCATGTACTAGTACAATAGTACATGCATGTGTTAAATAAATAAACACATCTATTGGATATAGCTAGCTAGCTAGCTATATATTTATATATAGATATATAGTTTGTTTGTTTTCTTTTTACTGAAAGGCTTGAGAAGTCAACACTTCTAGAGCAGTCAGTCATCTCACAGATAGAGTTTATCCCTGTCCTCCTAAGGAAATGTCTCCTTTGAGATTTGTAGGATCTAGATGCTTCTCATCAATCCCATGCCCACCATTTCTCCTCACTTGGCTCTCCAGAAGGCTGATCTCCTTGGATTTTGTAGACTGGTTCCCCTTCCTAAGCTCTCCCAGTTCCTCCTCCTCGCTTCCCAGGTCTGCACCCAGAGTAACTCCATGGGGTGTTCTGGCTACCACCCCCCCCAACACAGACACCCGGGCTCCTCTCCTCTCATTCCTCCTGCTAACTGCCTCCTCTCTGGACCATTGGGTGAGCACTCTTTGGCTCATTGTTCTTCTGTTTATTCGTTTCAGAGCAACATATTTATAAAGCTATTACTTAATTCCTCAGGCGCCCAGTCCCTCCCCCATACTAATCTTTTTTTTTTTAATCTTTTTTTTTGTTTGTTTTCAGCATAACAGTATTCATTGTTTTTGTACCACACCCAGTGCTCCATGCAATCCGTGCCCTCTCTAATACCCACCACCTGGTTCCCCCAACCTCCCACCCCCCCACCTCTTCAAACCCTTCAGATTGTTTTTCAGAGTCCATAGTCTCTCATTGGTCCCCATACTAATCTTTATTTATTTCAGTGGCAACATTAAAACACTGAAATAGCATTTTATTTTTTTTTTAAGACTTTATTTATTTGACACAAAGAGATACAGCGAGAGAGGGAGCATAAGCAGGGGAATGGGAGAGGGAGAAGCAGGCTTCCTGCCGAGCAGGGAGCCCGATGTCAGGCTGGATCCCAGGACCCTTGGATCATGACCTGAGCTAAAGGCAGACGCCCAATGACTGAACCACCCAGGCGCCCCTGAAATAGCATTTTAAAGGAACAACTTGCAATTCTACTACACTAATTCTCAGTGAATTTGATTTTTCTGTGTTAACATCTCATCTGTGACCATGGGGGTCTAATCCCGCCACACCAACACAACAGATCTGTTTCCATCTCATCTCTGTTCATCTGCAATATATTTTGTAGACTACCTTTCTTAATATTTATTTCCATTTTAGAGGATGTGTGCACATGGGGAAAGCACTCAGATAGGACAGAAGGACAGTGAGTGATAAGTATCCCCATTTCAGACCCCATCCTCTAGTTACTACCACTAGCTGCTCCCCAGGGCCTCAATCTGTTCCCAGTTTGGGGGTATCTTTCTAGGAATTCTGTAAGCATATGTAAGTTCTCTCTCTCACTTTCATATGGACGGGGATACACTATCCACACTCTTCTGCATCTTAACATTTTTGTTGTTCTTAAAGGTCTTTAGAGATTGTTTCAGATCAGATCACATGCAGTCATTCTTTTTTTTTTTAATATTTTATTTATTTATTTGAGAGAGAGACAGTGAGAGAGAGCATGAGCGAGGAGACAGTCAGAGGGAGAAGCAGACTCCCTGTGGAGCTGGGAGCCTGATGCGGGGCTCGATCCCGCGACTCCAGGATCATGACCTGAGCTGAAGGCATTTGCTCAACCAACTGAGCCACCCAGGTGCCCCAGGCATTCTTTTTAACAGTGGCATAATATTCTACCAAATGGTTCTAATATGATTTATTTAATTGGTCATCAATGGATGAGCATTTTCATTGTACGATCTTTTATTTATGTCATCAGTTCTGCAAGAAATTTTATGTCGATGTGTCTTCATGTATTGTGCGTTCACGTACACATACATTTCTATAAAAAAAAATAAATTCCTAGAAGTGGAATCCTCATGCAGATCACATTTTAAATTTTTTAGTCATATGGCAAATTGCATCACCCAAGAGGTCACACTAACTGGCATCCCCTCTGACAGAATATAAAAGTAATGTTTTTCCTACACCTTTAACACCGTAGGAGTGCTTTTCAAATATTGAGTCATACTACATGCAGGAATCTGTCTTATCCTTTTTCATTTAGCACGTTTAAACAGGTTCCACCTGGGACGCCTGGGTGGCTCAGTTGGTTAAGCAGCTGCCTTCGGCTCAGGTCATGATCCCAGCGTCCTGGGATCAAGTCCCGCATAGGGCTCCTTGCTCAGCAGGGAGCCTGCTTCTCCCTCTGCCTCTGCCTGCCATTCTGTCTGCCTGCACTCGCTCTCTCTCCCTCTCTCTCTGACAAATAAATAAAATCTTAAAAAAAAAAAAAAAATAAAATAAAATAAACAGGTTCCACCTTATTAAATAGTCTTAATAGGCAAAATCATCAATGATAATTTAGGCAAGAATGCTCTCTCTGTTATTCTCAGTTTTTCAATACGATGCATAACACTGTATGGAAAATGCTTGTGACCATGATTTTTTTTTGCTTTTGAATCATGCTCTGACAGCAGAGTTCCTGGATTGAAGGTGCTAGGTCAAAGGATGTCTTGCCAGATCACACTCTCACCAAAAATCTGTGAAAGCTGGTGTACCAGGACTATGTCAGGATTGGGTATTATAATTTAAAATTATGTTTAATTAGTAGAAATATGGCTCACTTTTTTGGTTTTAATTTCCATTTGTTTGATCAGGGAGCTTGGTCATTTTCCCCTAGTTGTTTTGTTTGTTTGTTTGTTTGTTTCTATTTTATCTTTACCTGTTGTCTAAGTCACCTATTTGTGTCTTTTGTCTACTGTCTGGAATAGCACTTAGATGTTATAGATCTTAATCCTTTCTCCCTATGTGGTTAAAATTGCCCTGAGTTTTATAATGGGTTATGGCTATGACTATGGAGAAGTTTTAACTATTACTGTGGATGAATCTGAGTTTTTTTTCTTTTGTAATTTCTTTTCACAACATTTTTTCAAATCTCAGGACATTGCCATTTTCCCAGAGACCAAAACTTTTCTCCTACCAAGTTTCCTGATCATATTTAAAATTTATCTTTATTATTTAAAATTTAATTTAGGTGACATTTATTTGATGGATAGTGAAAAAAAATACTTATTTTTTCTAAATTGTGTAGTTATCCAAACACCACTTATTAAAATTTTGCTCAATTAATTTTTGAAGCTTGATTTATTAAGATACACATGCGCATATATACGTGCACACACATATATACACACACACACATTTCTATTTTAGGGTGTTCTCTTTTTGTTCTGATCTATCTGTCTATTTATATGCTCATCACCCAGTATTTTGATCATGTTATATCTAATAGATGCTCAGTTATCAATGTTCAGCTCATATTCCCCTCCATGACATCTTTCCTTCTTCCCCTCCTGGGAGTAGCTCTGACCTACACACACACATAAGCAACTTTCATGGATGTTATAGGCATATTCTAAGATGACACCCAGGATTCACACACTCCTACCTTGAACACACCCTCATAACCGGGACTGTAAATTTGATGAATTTTACTTCCATGACCAGGTTATGTCATAAGACACAGGTGACGTTAAGAAAGGGAGATGATCCAGGTAGGCCTGACCTAATCACTTGAGCCCTTTTAAAAGTAGAAAGTTTTCTTTGGCTGGAATCAGAAGGGGCAGTGAATGAGGCGACCTGGAGGCGAGCTGGAGAAAAGCAAACATCCATGTTGTGAACAGGCAATGGAAAGGTGTCATGTCTACAGAGCTGAAACCAGGCTCTAGTTGACATTGGCAAGACAGTAGAGAGACCTCAGTCCTACAACTGCAACAAACTGACTCTGCCAATAGCCAGCAAGCTGGCTGGAAGAGGTCCCCTGGCCTCAGATGAGACCGTTGGCAGCCCAGCCAACGAATGCCTTGATGTCGATCTCACGAAACACTGAGCAGAGAGCCCTGCCACGCTCTGCTGGACATCTGCCTTACCCAGCTGGAAGCCAACAAATGGATGTTGCTCTCTACATTTGAGGAAATTTGTTACACAGCACTAGGAAACCAATACACTGGCAACACACAATTTTTTAAAAAAGATTTATTTGACAGAGAGAGACACAGTGAGAGAGGGAACACAAGCAGAGGGAGTGGGAGAGGGAGAAGCAGGCCCCCCATCAAGCAGGGAGCCCAATGTGGTGCTTGATCCCAGGACCCTGGGATCATGACCTGAGCCAAAGACAGATGCTTAACTGACTGAGCCACCCAGGCACCCCTGCAAGACACAATTTAGGACTTAATCACTCTCACGTCATTTACTGATCATTCCACATGTAAACCTTGTCTCCCCCAATCAGATCATCAACTACCTAAGACCAAGACCCACTCTGGTGTTTCCTCTGCATCAGCCATGTTACCTACCTCGTATTCAGGGCTGCACTGGGAGGCGGAGTGGGGCTGGGGGTTTAGATTATCTAAAGCCAGGCTTCAGAATCACACTGTCCTGGCTTAAGTCTTGGTACAGACTCTCCAAGCATCAGTTCCTTCATCTTTAAAATGGGAATAAAATGTATGGGACAAATTATTGAACGATATACAGCCATCCTTATCAGCAGCGACTTTTGAAGATGGGAGATGAAGACAGGATCAGATTACAAAGGAAGGTTGTAAGGATTAAATGAGATGGTGCTTACAAAGCTCTTAGTGGAGTGGGTGATGCCTGGTGAACTCTATAAATATTAGCCCATCGTTATTAGAAAAATGGACTCTTTGAAGTGTTTTCCACAGTTCTGTATGTTCTGTATGTGCTAGATTTGTTTTGGACTATGTGACCCTGGTCCTGCCTCCCTTCCTCTACACACACACACACACACACACACACACACACACACACACACACCCCACTGGCTATCCTGCAAGGATAGATAAACTAAGTCCATCCACTAGACTTGACTGGTAATCATTTTGTCTTCTGGGAATTTGGAATCAAGCCAGGGAGAGACCAAGCTCCTTAGCTATGAGCTGCTTGAGATGAACTGAAAGGTCAAACCGAGTCAGGTCGAGAATCATGTCCTGAGAGAGCCAGAGCCACATGCCTGAAAGGACGGAAGGGCAGACATCGGGAGGAAGCTGATCCCTTTAGAGGAACACAGAGGGGACGTGCATAAGGGGACAGGGCTGAGAGACAGTGTCCCCAGAGAGAGAGGGATGGGACAGGGGTTTCCAGGGCTTGGGGGCTTGCAGTTCCCAGCACCAGTTCCCACGGTGCCTAACCGGACTCCTTTCCAGATTTGTGTGTCCTTGTTTGTATCCCTTGCAAACGAGTAAGCCCTGCCAAAGGGCTGATGGTGGGTGACAAGTCAATCAGGTTCTAGTACGTCCTAGGACACTGAGCTTGAGTGCTGACTCTGGGTAAAGACACAAGAAAATTAAATTGTTTCTCTTTGGTCTTTTTCTAGACTTTCAACTGTCCCTACAGTTGAATTCCCAGTGGCCTCTGGAGGGCACTATTCAATTAAGTTTATTCCACGGGAGTGTACACCGTACAGAGAGCTGTTAAGAAAAGGGTGTTGGAAATAATAGTTACCATTTTCTGAGTGCCTGCAACTTGCTAGCCACATTGCTGGTTGCTTTACAGAAATTGTAGCTTAAAGAATCACAGTCTTCCCTGCAACTGTAGATTATTCTGTGGCACTGTAACTTGTTATGGTTATTCACAGGCCTCAAGCACAGCAAAAACTTCTTGTTCTCTTTCAGTGAAGTTATAGCTTCTGATGGGAACCAGTTCAAGTTTAGTCAGCCCTCCTCTACTTTATGTGCTTGGACAAAATCTGCATTTTTATGGGCATATACTCTAATTAGAAAAAGAAAGAATTAAACAAGGCAGCATTATAAAACAGGGAAAATATTTCATTGACATGGTATCAGTTACCTGTGTCCCTCTTCTCTTCCATGGGTGAGGTACTTCCTGTCTCTTACCCTTTGCCACCATAGCCCCTGAATAATTATGTTGGGTTCAAGCCAGGCTGATGGCCGCTAGCAAACAGGAGCTGTGGTAGGGGAGGGGTTATTGCTTTTCTCTACCTTGCTCAGTGCCGCCATGTTGGGAGGGGAGGAGTGATATCCAGTCCTTTTCGGAGCCTTCTCACAGGTCTGAAAACAAGTATTGTCCCATTTCCATTTTCTTTCTTTCTTTCTTTCTTCCTTCCTTCCTTTCTTTTACAACATATTTGAAAAACCTATTTGTTCATTAGATGTTATCCATGTCAACAAAAGTATTTATCAACTATTATCCATATGAGCCATATGCATTACACATATTCTTCTCACTTAATTCTTACAACAAGTCTATGAGGCAAGAAGTAAATATTATTATCTCCACTTGTAGATGAGGACATTTAGACTGAGAAAGATTAGGTAAACACACCTGCAAGAAACAGAGCCTGGAAATGAGCCCAGGTTTACCTGCCCAAATCCATTTTGTTATGATGCTGTGTTAGTTACTACCCATCCCCCAAATAGTATGTCTACTCCAATAGAGAGTGCTTTCATCCCCAATAGGCAGTATGTCCACTTCCCAGTAAGGAGCATACAGTAATAATTTCTTAAGTGACATTCTGGCCAGGACATCTCAAGCTCCTTGCTCATCACTATCTCCCATCCCTCTCTACTATAAATGGGAAGAATCAGAAATCAAGAAATCTAGTTCTAGACAGTTTCTTATTCTACTTTTTTATTCATGTGAGAATACCTGTTGACCATGTACAATGTTTTAGCCCTGGTTCTACCTATTAGGCAACTACTGATGTACGAAGACATACAATGTCCCTCATTATTTGGAGCATGCATCCATGCCTTAGAAAACTGCCTTACTCTTGGAGTGGGTAATATGATTAATAATAATATGAAGGAGATTTTAAAGTAAATTTTATTGTTATACAACATCTTTATTGAGATATAATTCATGTACTATAAAAACCACCCTTTAAAAGTGTACAAGCAAGTGGTTTTATATATGTACAGAGTTGAGTATCACCAATATCTATTTTTAGAAAATTTCATCATTCCAAAAAGAGCCCCATATCCATTATCACTCATTCCCCATCTCTCCCATCTTCTGGCCCCTGGCAATCAGTAATCTACTTCCTATCTCCAGATTTGCCTATTCTGGATATTTTGGTATGTGGTCTTTTGTGACTGGCTTCTTTCACTTAGCATAATGCTTTTTGTGTTCATCTACATTGTAGTATATTTAAGAACTTCACTCCTTTATATTGCCAAAGAGTTTTCCCTAGTATGGCTATGCCACATTTGTTTAACTCTCCATCAATTGATGGGTATTTGGGTCATTTCTACCTTTTCAATATTGAAAATAATGCTGCAAACATTGTTGTGCAAGTTTTGTATAGACTTATGTTTTCAGTTCTCTTGGATGTATGCTTAGGAATAGAATTGATGGTCATATGGTAACTCGATGTGTAACTTTTTGAGGAACTGTCAAGCTTTCCAAAAGGACTGTATCATATTACTTTCCCACCAGCAGTGTATGATGGTTCTAATTTCTCTACATTCTCACCAAAACTTGTTATTATCTGTCATTATTACAGCCATCCTAGTAGGTGTGAAATGGTATTTCACCGTGGTTTTGATTTGCATTCCCTGATGACTAATGACATCGAGCACTCTTTCATGCACTTTTGTCCATTTGTGTCTTTGGGAAGATGTCTATTTTAATCCTTTGCCCATTTAAAAATTGTATCAGTTGCCTTTATTTCTTGTTACTGAGTTGTAAGAGTTCTATATATATTCTTGATACATAAGCATATGATTTGCAAATTTTTCTCAGGCAGCTACAGATGTTAAGCAGTTGTCACTGATTATTTTCAACAAATGACATAGGAATAAGGCTCTTCTGAAAAATGGAGATTTTCATAGAGTTGCCAGACAGACCAAATACTGACAGTTCTCTGGGGATAGAGGTTTTATAGGCCTTCAAACTTTTTCTAACCCAGAGGCAGCTAAGCTGCTTATTTCCACAGCTCCCATAGTTGTGAGGCTATTGATTTTCAAGGCTGTATAGAGTTGGGAAGAAAGGGATGGTAATAATGTACGTTAAAATGCCACAAAACTCACTGTGCTTACTGAGATTCAGCCATTTTTCTAAGTGCTTCTTAGGCTGTGTTGGGTTAACTTTCAGAGTTCAAAAAGTTGGCTTTTAGTAAATTTTTTTCCAGTGTTCTTGTCACTTTCACGGAGGAGTAGATTTGTAGATGTCTTTATTCTATCATTCCAGAAGGGTTTCCTCCAATAAACTTTTCTTTTTTGGGAAGTATAACATGCATAAAGAAAAAGGAACAAATCATAAATGTTCAGCTAGTGAATGTTTATATTAATCATCACTTAAATGAAGCGAAAAAAAACTTTACTAGCACCTCAGAGTCCTCCCTCACACCCCTTACCAGTTATTAACCACCTCTTACTTAATCAAAGTAAAGTGGTATTAATCATCACAAGATAACTTTCCTAGCTGGTACCATCAAGGTTTTTTCCAATGATCTTTTTTACTCAATTATTTGAATTTCTCCCCAAACTACCCCCTTAATATATTTAATCTAAGGCATTGTTCTTTATTTTACTTGCTTAATTTATTTTTTTAAATTTTCAACTTTTTAAAAAAGATTTTATGTATTTATTTATTTGACAGAAAGATAGAGCACAAGTAGGCAGAGAGACAGGCAGAGGGAGAGGGAGAAGCAGGCTCCCTGCCAGCTGGGGAGCCTGACATGGGGCTCAATCCCAGGACTCGGGATTATGACCTGAGCCAAAAGCAGGTGTTTAACTGACTGAGCCACCCAGGGGCTCCCAATTTTTTATTTTTTGTAATAATTAGCCTACTTGAGCAAATGTCTGTCAAATCCCTCCTGCCTTCCAAAATTCTTCTATCAGTACAACAGCTCTCCCATCACTAAACTAGGCCCTGGAGTGCTGGCTGTAATTCTCTATCCCTTTTTTCAAGACTTGTAGACATACTTAATCATCCACATAAACACAGAAGGGTAGGATCTCTTCAGGATGAAGTTAGATGGATTTACATGGGACTTTTGCACAATGTCCAAATGTTCTGATTTGTACGGTGAGAGGGGCAGTTTCTCAGAGGCTTTTGAGAGAAGTATATCCTTCCATACAGATATCTTTGCTTTTCTTGACCAAGGCTTCTCTAGCAAATGCAGAGCTATTGTGGTACAGGTCCACCTGTACTTATCTTAAGGAATTCCCTCAGTGGGAAAGCAGGGGGCATGAAGGCCTTTCTTGGGGCAGTTTCTGAGGTGTGGGCACCCAGTTCATTTCCTTGTTTTCCATTATCATGGATCATTACCCAGTAGAAAAGGAGATGTACTGATGAAGACTGAAACAAGATGTTGTCTGTCACAGCGATATGGACATTTAAGAGTAATTGCTTGGGAAGTGAAAAGGGGTCAAAGTAGTTGAACTCAGTGTTACAAGGAGTAGCCAAAGATTGGGAAAACCTATTTACTGAAAATGTTGGGCAAAAATAAAAGACATGAAATACCTAATAAAAATGATTAAAAACCAATTTTGTCTTTATAAGGAAATTTTCATCATAGTAGAAGACAAAAGTGCTTTAAAAGAAAACAGAGGTCATATTTTACAGAATCCAAATTTATTTGTATATATTTATTTTTTATTTTTATAATAGAATATATATTTTTATATTACATATAATTTATAATATAAATATTATATATTTTTATATATAGTTTTATATTTTCTCTGTAACCTTTTGCCATGAGTGATGACTAAAATAAAGAATGCAAAACAGTATGGTGCTTCCTCAAAAAAATTAAACTAATTTAATTTTGAAATTAGAATTATCATATGACCCAGAAATTCTAATTTTAAAGTGCCTGCCCAAAGGAATTGAAAGCAAGGATTCAAAAAGCTGCTCGTACACCATTGTTTACAGCAGCATTATTTACAATAGCCAGAAAATGGAAACAACCCAGATGTCCATCAATGAATGAATGGATAAATAAAATATGGTACATACATGTGATGAAATATTATTTGGCCTTAAAAAGTATACTTGTTTGCCAGGACTTCCAAGAACCACAGACTAAATGGCTTAACAGAGAGAAATTAATTTTCTCACAATTCTGGAGGCAAGAAGCACTAGAAACTAAGCCATGTTTTGTTGCCAAGAGGAGAAAACACCTGAAAAAGTCTTCCTTTACCCCTTGCCTATTTCTCTAGTGATCCCTAGGTCTGGAGATGAATGTGCCCAGTTGGAGTAACTGCCCCCCCCCCCACCAATTGCTAGCTACGCACTTACTGCCAGGTTTGAAGATATGGAATAGTATATACTAATACCTACCATTTTTAACTAATATGCCTTTTCAGTCAAAGAAAATAATGGAGAGCTTCTACTTAAAAAGGGTTCCTGGAATTTAACACAGCTGCTTTCAAGACAAGTCATCAGCTTAAAGATGAAGTGACAAAGTTTCTTGAATTTGTGGACACCCTCCAAAAAAGCTTTTGGACTATGCAACAGAAATAGAAGGTAGAAAAATGGCTCTAAGCTATGACTTAATAGTGACATCTTCACGCACATCTTTCTGCTCCCTGGAATTTACAGTACTCATTCCTGGTGATTTTTTCATTTTGGTATTTCAAGCCTAGAAGGTGGTGGGTGGCCTCAGCTCGTGGAGAAAAGAAAAAGTTCCGTGACTTGAAAATATAACTTTAAGAGATTTATTTCATTCTGTTATTAGTTGTCCTAAGTAAGACGTGATCAAAAAGAAAAACAAAAAACTTAAAGTCTTCAGGAATATTTGCTTTTCAGAAATGTCTGCTGGTATTTCATACCTTTGATAGTCCAGGCAGATGGACTCAACGCTCACTTGCTTTTGAGACAAAGACAACTCTGTGTGTTTGATTTAGAGCAAGACAATTCATATCATTTTTATGCTTGCCTCCTTCCAGCGAACACACAATCCAAAGATAATACAGCAGAATGGTGACCACTGGTGTGTGTCATTGAGCCAGTCATTACCACAAGAGACCATTACGAGTTATTATCCCTCAAATATCTTCTATACCTTTCTTCTCTGGACTACTCTATTTAATCTTTTTTAAAGTTTATCTTTTAGCCCGAGGACCCTGCCTCACTGACCAAATGGTAAGCGTTCATCTAGGGACAGTTTCAGAAACAAGCTCATCTTCTCCTTCACTGATTTCTAAAGCTGATATTTAACGTTCCATCAATGGCAAAAACCAGAGCTTCAAGGTATTGGGTGGAGTGGGTGTGCATCTCTGACCAGCACAGCATCTAACACATCATGAAGGCTCAGTAATTGTTGAATAATACAAATTAATCCTTCTTAAAATGGAAGTCTTGGGTTTGTGCATCTTCTGTCGCTGGTCCTGAGTCAGTCCCGTTATTTCTGGCAGAGGTGTCAGTCACTGAGAATGTGGTGTTAAACCCCAGGGGATCCGGATTTGCAATTTCCATGATTGTCCCCCTAAAAATAAATAGAAGTATTATATGTTGTGTGCTTTTTAATTTGCTGTGTTGGCAAAAGGTGTTCTCTGGTAGTGTTCCCAATTTACCAGTCTGACTTACATGTTTTGAAATAGATTGAAATGTATCCTTACAAAAAATAGTATGCTGGGGGTGCCTGGGTGGCTCAGTGGGTTGGGCCTCTGCCTTCGGCTCAGGTCATGATCCCAGGGTCCTGGGACAGAGCCCCGCCCCAGGCTCTCTGCTCAGCGGGGAGCCTGCTTCCCTCTCTCTCTCTCTGCCAGCTGCTCTGCCTGCTTGTGATCTCTGTCTGTCAAATAAATACATAAAGTCTTTTTTTAAAAAATAGTATGCTGGTGGCATTTGTGTAAGCTTGTTTCAGTCTTTTCTCCATAAACAAGTAGTAATTTTATTGTTTTTGCGAAAACAAACAAGCATGATTTCTGCACATTTCCACAAGTCAGTCTAAATCCTCCTTAAAACCTCTTCTACTAAAATGGTGCTCTAATGACAAAAAAACGGAGGGGTAGGCAAAGGCTTTTATGATCACTTCTAGAAATTCCATTTAGAAAAAGCTATCTAGTCTCTCCAGGATTATTAATATCATATATATTCATTCAGTTTTGAAAGAAGAAGAAATGCATACTTGAATTAATTCCCAGTAAGAATCTATATTTAATAATAATAATAATCTATATTATAATAAGAATCTATATTGAATTTTCAAACAGAATTTACTCCCCTCAAAATTCAGACTGTTGTGTCTTTGGTGCGCATTCTTGATGGTGACCTAGCCCAAAACACTCATTTTGCAGACGAACGTCCAAGCCCGCTAGATGAAGTGGCTCCCTCTAGGTCCCAGGGAATTCTTGGTGGAGCCAAGAGAAGCGGCCTGGCCTCCAGACTCTCAGGCTGTGGCTCTCTTCCCAGGGAACAGCAAACTCTTGCCTGTCAGCTGAGGATGAATTTTACATTTTTAAAAGGTCGTGAAGAGAATGAGACAGATACCATATGTGGCCCATAAAGCCTAAAATACTTACTCTCTGGCCCTTTACAGAAAAGGTTTGCCAATTCCTACTCTATACCAATTTGGAGATAAAACGTTCACAGCTTCACTGTGGGGCTGATGCCCGGAGAATCTGAGTTCGAAGTGGAGGTGATAGTGGATTTGTTTGGGGTTGACTTAACTAAGTCAACAAAAGTCTTCCTTGCAGAGTTCTGCGTTAGTGTGGGCCATGAGAGGCCTTGGCATGGGGTTTGGGATGTATGTGTGCATGTGTGCACTCAGAAGACTGGTAAAGAGCGCTGGGCACCACCCTGGTAATTTGCCTTTTTGGAATGGTACAGCATTCTGACTCCTCCGGGCTTCCTCCCTCAGCTCCCTAACCCCCAGGCCAGGGCAGGGAATGTAGTTCCTCCCGCCCCTGGTCTCCTCCTCCAGCTCCCCTGGTGCCTGGTCCAGAAGCAAGTTCAGCTCTAAAGCAGGTCAGCGAGATCATCTGAGTTGGAGGGTGAGGCAGGGAGGCAGGCTCCTGTCCCTTCTCTTGGGTTCCAGTTCTTCCTTAAGTGTTTCTGTGGGCCCTGGCTCCCCCCATGTTACTTGAGTATTTCCGTCTGGGTCACCTGCCTTGCTGGTTTCAGGCCGAGTCTCAGAGAAGCAACAGCCTTCTGAGTACATAAACTGTCGAACCGGCTCCCACAGTTGTGTTGTCAAATCTCTATCACAAATCCTGTGTTATGTACAGGTCCTGATGGTTCTGCTTCTCTGATCGAACCCTGACTGATACAGTAGCTCAAAATAAAGCGAGTCATGAGTCAAGACTAAAGAAGAGAGGAAGAAAGGCTTAAAAAAAGAGGGTGAGGGAAAAAATATATATACATATGGTGTCTGTGAATTCTGGAAACATGGATAAAATGCACAAAATTCTGTCAAGGGCATCTTCAATCTATAAAAAAGAAAATACTAAAAATAATATTTTGTATTTCCAGACTTTATGGACTGTGGTTATATTTTAGACTCTGGAAACCTGTGGAGCTGGAAACGCTAACCAGAGCGATTTGCATGAGCATGTGGCCCTGTCAACACAGAGGGTCTCAGGTGTCTGGAATCAGAGTCTAGAAGACTTTGATCAGTAATCCCACTTTTCCACTTTGAAAATCACCAGAATTCAGAGAGGTAAACAGTCATGCAAATGCACAGGTAAGTTCTCGAAAACTTATGTGGAGGCGTTGCTCTGTGAAATTAAAGAGAACAAAGGCTAGGCAGACAAGTTGTCTCTATTTTCTTCACAGGTCCGTGGTTTTTAGTGGTGGTTTTTCACTGATGTAGTAGTCTGGTGTTGATGCAAATTTGGCTGTCCTACCTCCCTGCCATCTTCATGCATCTAGCCCAGCCACTATAATTCCAGATAGTTCCAAGTCTGGGCATTCCCAGGAAGTCAGGTCTGTGAACGCAATCTGGACACCTTGCTTAGTTGAACTCCAAACTCTTTGCTCCTGTGAGAGCCTCTTAGCCTCAATTTATAAGCAAGCTCCAGTGGAACAGAAGGGAGGACACAGCCTCCATCTCCCTCAGCCTTCTTCTTGGCTTCTCCGCACACTCCCTTCTCATCCTCCCAGATCATATGGCCTAGGGGACCCCAGCAGTGCTCTCCAGGAAGAAACTGGGGCCCCAGCTCTGGAGAATAGGTGACTCTCTCATGCTTCTCATGCACTGTGGCCAAAAGAAGAAAAAGAGGAAAAAGTCATCATTTTTTGCATTCCTTTGATTTGCTTTCAATTCCTTACTCTCCCACGGAGGTCATCGTTAAAGGCTAGCTCTGTTTACTGGGGGTACTGAATCTTATTTACATTCACAGTTCTCCTTGAAGAAGACTTTGAAGTTCAAAGCAAATAGTAAGAGGAATGTTTGCTTTGCTGATCTATCATGATTGTATCCCTTGATAATGACCAGAGAAGAGAAAGGGGTTTGCTCATAAGTTACAAGTAGTAATGCAAAGTGAAAATGTAGTTAAAAAAAAAAATACTCTAAGAGCTTGTTGGTGATGTTATAAGTAATTGTAAAATCTTTGGTTTAATATTGATGCTCAAACCATGAGCAGATTTAAGATTTAGAACTCAGATCTGCTTGAGAGGACTGATGGAATCTGAGCTTTCCGGTGGCAGGAGAGGAATATAATTTTTATTTTAATGAAGTTCATTTTTTTTCTGTGAAGGTTTTTTGGATTGAAAGAAAAAATTGAAAGTTTAATACAGTGGTCCTTGAAAATGTCATGCCTATTTATATCTTTCCTCTCCCCACATGTGTCCTCAGTCTGGTTTATTTTTTAAAGTTTGTATTTGTTATCAAAATGAAAACCTTAAATGGTAAAATGGTAAAAGCAGTACATATTCAATTCAATAAGGCATAAAGAAGAAAATGAACATCGCCCGTAATCCCACCACCTAGAGGTAACCACTGCTAATACTTGGTGTATTTCCTTATGAACTTGCATGCAAGCGTGCGTTCACGAATGGTTTGTTTGGACTACACGTGTGTTTAAGAGCGTGAATTTAATGAGTCCTGATCCTATCACTTATAAAATATGGAACATCAGGCAGTTTCTGAACCCCACTAAACCAAGGTTTCCCGTCCCGTAAATTGGAGTAAAGAAGAATAATGCTTAAGTCGTAAGGTGATGGGAGATAAGATGAGGATATCCATCTGAAAGTCTATCACGGTGTCTGACACACAGCGAGTGCTTGACAAATGTGAGCCACTATTAATTTGCAGCTTTCTCTTGTCACTTCAGAAGAACATATAACTCGACAAGTCTTTTGGTAACTTTGAAAAACTACCAGTTTCGGGTGCCTGGGTGGCTCAGTCGGTTAGGCGTCTGCCTTTGACTCAGGTCATGATCTCGGGGTCCAAATCCCGCATAGGGTTCCCTGCTCAGCAGGGAGCCTGCCTCTCCCTCTGCCACTCCACCTGCTTGCGTTCTCTCTCACACTGTCTCTCTCTCAAATAAAACCTTTAAAGAAAAAAGAAAACTACCAGTTTCCATCCCTTTCCTCCCTATCTTAGTGGGGATTTGCACATATTTGAACTCCTCTATGCAAGTAAGATTCCTGAACCTACAATTAGAGCCATTGTTAATAATGATGTTTGTGCATATTGTAGTTCCGTGCCAGGATTCCACACACATCAGCTCATTTCATAGCTCACAGCACCTCTGCGAGGTAATTGTCACGATCCCCAGCTATAGATGAGAGAGCCCACGCTGGCAAGGAATAGCCAAGATCCAAACCCAGGCCTTCCTCTTTTCACTGGGTTGCTCACTCCAACACAGCCCAGTCCCAAATCCCAGCACATTCTTCCAGAGGTACTGGGGTGAGTCTGAAAGTGGCTTTTTGGCCAGTGTCCAGCTGGTACCAATAGAACAAAACAATACCTGCTAGGCAAGGGAGGCATCCTGGACCAGAGGTCAGGAAACCTCATCTCTAGAAGTGTCATCCTTCTCGGGGTGTTTTCTTTCCCTGTAGTGTGTGTGTGACAATGATCTGTCTTATCTTCTTAATGGGGAATGAAGTGATAGTCAGGTAAAAGTGATGATAATAATAATTTAATGGAAGTTTTAAATAGCTTGAAAAGTGATGACATGGCTCTCAACCACTGTGGCTGTTTTTCATTTGTGGCCCTGCTCATTCAAAGTGGGTTTCCGCCTCTTGATATATTAACAACTCCTTCTGGATCTCACTAATGTCCTTCCTTCCTAACCAGCCCACCCAGGAAGCACACATGACTTATCAGATCTTGCCAGCTGCACTGGATCCCTTTGAGTCTCACCTACAGTCTCTTATTTGGAATCTCAGTTACTCTCTGTGACAACTGGAAAGTCATAGTTCCCCTTCATGCCCTTTTCCCCCTAAACATGCATTTATAAATGGGTTAAACTCTCCATTTCTTGGGTCGATGTTAGGCATATGCTTTGTGTGGCACTATGTGTAAATAGCATGGCTTTTGTAAACAACATGGTTGAGGTGGCCCCTGGCACCTGGAGAAAAATCCAGTCTTTCCTTTGTGAGAATATTGTTTGGAGCTTTATCTGGTCCTTTGCTTTTCCCAACTTTCTCCAGCTAATGGGAAGCAATGATAAACCAGATCAGAGCCAGGATTCGGGTCCTGGTGTTGCTTTTCTGGAAGGATTTCCCAGAGTCGGAGAGCATGAGGCAATTGGGAAAAGGAATCTGATCCCTGAGGTCAATTTGGAAGAATTGATTGGAGAACTATTTACTAGCCCTTCCATGTTTCCTTAATGTGGTTCACTGGCTTGTAAAGAGGAGATGTTTTGATACATCATCATAAGACCGAGCAAGTCAAGGTGAAGTACTCAATTGAATGGTAATTGCTTGGGAGAGAAAGAAGGGTCAAAGTGGTTGAACTTAATGATGCAAAGAGTAATCATGGGAAGAGAATTATAAACCAAGTGAGAAAGGTAGGGCTGAGAGGTGAGGGACTCCAAGTGAGCTATAAAGATGATTAAAAACCTACCCTTATAAGAAGACCTCCATCAGAGTGAGAAACAGAGCACAAAGAATATTTCTCAAGAGTCCCAAGTTCTAATAATGTAGATACGCTTTGTTTTCTGGATAATTATTTATCTATTGATGAGTGTAGATGTGGTTTTTATAAAAACTAGGTAACATGGGGCATCTGGGTGGCTCAGTTAGTTAAGCGTCTGCCTGATTCAGCTCAGGTCATGATCTTGGGGTCTTGGGATCGAGCCCTGCATTGGCCTCCCTGTTCAGGGAGGAGTCTGATTCTCCCTCTCTCTCTGCTTCTCCCCCTGCTCATGGTCTCTATCTCTTTCTCTTTCTCTCAAATAAATAAATAAAATCTTAAAAAAAAAAAAACCAAACCTGTACTTGAGTAACAAGTACAAACTAGGGTGGTCAGATTTAGCAAATAAAAAATCCCATGCAATATTTGAGACATATTTATACTCAAAAAGTATTCGTTTTTCACCTAAAATTCTAATTTAGCTGAGTCTCTATGTTTTATTTGGCAATATTGGTACGAACATGTTTGGAAGGAAAGGTACGAGATCCTGGTAGGTGAAGGCCTCTGGGAAGAGGAAAAGTCCCTGGGATACTATCCAGTTTTAATTCCACTTAAGAGTCTATGTCGGCCCTTGTGGGTGACAGAATGCTCACTATTAGGAAGCCAGCTGACAGGGCTGATGTGTAGACTAGGCCTAGAGGTAGATCCATCCTTGACAAGTCCCAGTTCTCAGGAGTAGGTCAAAGTGAAGACCTCTGTGGGCTGAAAGAAATTTCTTTGGTCCAGGGAACAGGGCAAGGGGAGGACAGAGAAGGATGTTGAGTACAAGTACAGGAAAGGGAGTAGAGACAAGGAAGTGAATCTGCAGTGCTCTGGTATTATGTCCTTGAAGAGAAAACCTAGAGAACCATCCCATCATATCCAGTTGACAGGAATACATATTAATGGGACTATGTTTGGGTAGGGTTCTGTACCAGGTTAGTTGGAGTTCATGCATGCTTCTTGCAGATGGGGAGACCTTTATTTTTTCACTTAAATAATGAAATGGATTTAGGATATCAGATGGGAGGGAGCAGGTGCTCCACATAGGGGAGGTAGCCCCTGGGAAACTTTCAAGATTGTTGGGGAGGGACCTGTGTAAAGTCTTGCCTGACCAGCGTGATGGGATGAACTGGACCACGGTGGGAGAAAAGGGCAGTGTGAGATATTTAGGAGGCTATGAAGACTAGAATAAAAATTTGTGTTTGATGAAGAGAAGCAGAGTCTACTTAACCTTTGGACCAACCAAATGTGAAAGGAATGGTAGTTGCTGCAAGATATATTTGCAGACCACAATGGCAGAGAAGATGTGGAAGGGATGGGGGTGGGTGAGAGCCTGTAAATTGAGCAATGCCTGAGTTTTATCCCAAAGATGCCCTCAGGATAGGCACCATCTTTTCTTGGCTGGATTCATGGGACAGCTTCTTCACCTCTCTCTCTGCCTCTGCCCAGCTGGTCTTCTAGGATATTCTCCTCCCTGGAGCCATCATGATTATTCTAACATGGAAATATGTTCAGGGCACTCCTGCTAAAATCCCTTCAAGAATGAAGCCCAAACCTCTGCCCCACAAAGCCATACTTCTCTAGTCACTGCCCACTTTGCTCTCCTCACAGTGGCCCCACGCTGACCAAACTTGGCACCAGGCTGAACCTCTGTAGACCTCAGAACATAGCATCTCTGTCTGAGCTCTGGTCCTCTGTTCTTGCTATTTTCACTTCCTGGAATCTATTCTTCACCTTGCTAATGTCTGCTTATCGTCAGGGCTCAGCTTACAGTCACTTCTAGAAGCCTTCCATTGGCCTTCTAGGACTAATTAGGTCCTCTGGTGGACTTGTCACAATTCCCTAGACCTAGCAGTTACCCCATACTGCATTGTAACTAAATGCTTGGTGCCCCTTCCTTGTCCCACTGTGGTCTCTGAGCTCACTGGGCCCATGGTCAGTGCTGCTAATCAGTGTTTCCTCAGTACCTAGTGTGTCCCTGGGCTTAATAAATCACACTCTAAAATAAATCCGCTTGCTAAATTTGGGCTTTTTCAGGGTGTAGAAAGAGACCTGCCCAGGTTATCTTTTTTATTATTCTTATTAACATATAATGTATTATTTGCCCCAGGGGTACAGGTCTGTGAGTCATCAGGCTTACACATTTCACAGCACTCCCCATACCACAAACCATCCCCAATGTCCATAACCCTGCCACTCTATCCCTACCCCCTAACCCCCAGCAACCCTCAGTTTGTTTCATGAGATTAAGAGTCTCTTAGGGTTTGTCTCCCTCCTGATCCTATCTTGTTTCATTTTTTTCCTTCCCTATCCCCCACAACCCCTGCCCTGCCTCTCCAGTTCCTCATATCAGAGAGATCATATGATAATTGTCTTTCTCTGATTGACTTATTTCACTCAGCATAATACCCTCTAGTTCCATGGCAAGATTTCATTTCTTTTGATGGCTGCATAGAATGCCTGTGTGTGTGTGTGTGTGTGTGTGTGTGTGTGTGTGTGTGTGTGTGTGT